>NC_056736.1:305665424-305965424 GCF_019279795.1 Protopterus annectens | reverse complement strand
TTTGGCATTGAGGGGGCTGGCGAAGAGATCACAGCAAGGCTGACCCCACCTTTTGAAGATATGAACCGCCACTCGGTTGTTCAGGGACCACTCGTGAGGCATCAGAATAGCTCTGCTTAGCCTGTCCTCTATCACAGTGGACTTCCCTGGAATGTGCATTACCACTAGAAACCGTTGGGAAGACACTGCCCACTGCCACACTCGCATGGCCTCTCTGCAGAGAGGATAAGATCTGGTTCCCCCCTGCTTGTTCAGGTACCACACTACGGACATGTTGTCCGAGTGAATTGCAATCGTTCCCAGAGGTAGAGAGTCTTGGAGTGCTCGCAACACCAGAAACACTGCTCTCACCTCCAGAACACTGATGTGCAAGTGTACATCATGATCTTGCCAGGTGCCTTGGACTGTCCTGCCTAGATAATGCCCCCCCAGCCCATCTGGGAGGCGTCCGTGGTCACCGTGGCCACTGGAGACATAGGAATCAAGCTCCTGCCTCTGTCCAGATTGGAGGAGCGTAGCCACCAGAGGAGGTCCTGTTTGCATCGCTCCGTGAGAAGTATCAAGTGGGTAAGAGGAAGCTTCTGAAAGGACCAATGAACCGACAGGAGCCACTGTAGGATCCGCATGTGTAACCTGGCCAGAGGTACCAGCATGATGGTGGAGGCCATGGATCCCAGGAGCTGAAGAACTAACCTGGCCTGAACTTTTCTGAGGGGCGACAGTGCGTGGATCTGAGACTGTAACACTCTTATCCTCTCTTGTGGCGGAAAGGCGCGCATTTGAATAGAGTCCAGCTCTGCGCCTGTAAAAACAACATGCTGTGAGGGCTGCAAGGCAGACATTTCCCAGTTCAAAGTAATTCCTAGACGTTGGCAAAGTGAGATGGTCATCTCCCAGGCTTGAACGAGCAGATGCCTGGTGGGGGCGGCGAGAAGCCAGTCATCCAGATACGGAAACACCTAGAATCCTAGACGTCTCAGGTGAGCTGTCATCACTGCCAAACACTTGGTAAACACCCTGGGGGCTGTGGTGAGACCAAAGGGCAGGGCACGAAACTGGAAGTGACTGGCTCCTAGCCGGAAGCGTAAATGACTCCTGGATGTCTACTCCATTTTAATGTGGTAGTAGGCATCCTTGAGATCGATGGAGCACATCCATACTCCTTTCTCCAGTAGTGGAAAAATGGACTGAAGCATGACCATTCGGAACTTGGACTTCAGAATGCAGTGATTCAGTCGACTAAGATCCAGAATGGGTCTCAGGTCCCCTTGCATTCTGAAGTCATGAGTAAGTTCCTGATCCGACATGGTCTGAGGGGACTGGTTGGATGACTCCTTTTTCTAGCAGCTTTGCAACTTCTAGTGCTGCTTGATCCCGTTGACTGGGTGGGATGTCCGGGATCCTTCTGACTGGGGGTGTTGACGCAAAGGGAATAGTGTAACCTCCGGTAACTATTCAAAGTACCCAACGATCCTGGGTGATGCTTTCCCAGGCTTCCGGATGCAACGAAATCCAGCCCCCAACTGGCTCCGGAATAGCACAGTCGGGCAATGCCTCAGGAACGCTGGAAGGAGGAACCGCAAAAGGAATCCCGGTCTCCCGAGTTGCGGGGGGCCTCCTCTGCCTCTAGGACGGCGTCTTCCAGAATAACCCCCCCTCTGCCTCTGGAGGGGGACTCACCATGAGCTACGGGAAAGGACCTCTGAGACTTTTTAAACCACATTTTCCCTTCTCTCTGAGCCTTGGGATAAGGCCTAGAAGGTAGAGAAAAATGGGCCCCTATGGCAGATAGGGTCTTTCCCTTCTGTTCGCATCTGGTGAGGGTGTCTTTCACTTTGGGCCCGAAGAGAGAGGACCCATCAAAGGGGGTGTCAGTGAAGGAAGACTTAAAGGCCTCCGCGAAATGACACAGGCGCATCCAGGCTTGCCTTCTGAGAGCTACGCCTGAGCTAGCTGCCCTACTCGCCCCTTCGGCTGCATAAGATACGAGCCTCATAGACGAGTTGACAATGGAACCAAGGGTAGACAACTGGGCGTTAACAGTCTGCGCCACCACTTCAGGCATGTTACCCGTCAGAGTATCTCCTAGCTCCTTCAGGAGATCTCTTTGGAGCAGACTGAAATGACAGAGGTAATTCAACGACCGTAAGGTAAAGGTTGCCGAAGACAGGGTACGCTTCCCATACCGGTCCATACTCCTGGACTCCTTGTTAGGAGGGTGGACTGAAGAAGAAGCCTCTGCAACTTCCTGTTGAGTGGCTGCCGCCACCACCAAGGCATCTACCGAAACCCCTTTGGTAAGGAACTCTTTCCCCGGGGGAGCAGACAGGAACTTGTTTGGACGTCTGGGCACCGGTTCCACGGAATCAGGGTTCTCCCACACTCTTCGACAAATCAAGTCCGGGAGTTCGTCGAAGGGTGGAGACACCCAGGAGGCGGAGGGTTGAGCTCCGAAGGCCTTGAGGAATACCGACTCCTCCTTAGAGGGTGTCTTAGAAGGCCAGTTGCCTCTCTGTCTCAAAATCTCCAGGATGTTGGAGAAAGAGACATCATCGGAGGGCAACTTGGGGGACCCCTCTGATTCCTCGAAGTCGGTATCGAAAGTGAGGGACTCGTCCTGGGAGTCAATGTGCTTCCTCTTGCACAACTTCGTACTGGGAGGCTCCTCAGGCACCGACTCTGAGGGGGCCCTCAGAAAGTAGGGGACCGCTCAAGGGGGTATCCCTAGACCTTTGGGCTCCGCCATCCATGGAGAGGGGGGCGTCAGAGGCTCTAGCCGGGGTGTAAGGGGACGGAGTGACCGGTCCAGGTGATGTACCTGATGACCTGGCTAGTGCGTTCCTCATGGCCCCGAAGGCCGGTCCCCCCCCCCCCCGAGTCCGAGGACTGACCAGTCTCCGAGACCACAACCAGAGTCGAGATTCCCCGAGCTGAAGCACTGAGAGGGAAGCTCGGAACCGACAGGAGTCCTGAGGTTTCCCCCTCGGGTCCAACTGAGGAAACCCGAGTGCCAAAACCAGAGGACGGAGCCGACCTGGTTGGAGCCGAAGCCAGCTCCGATAGACTCACATGGGGTATTGCAGCCAACACCAGAACATCACTCGGCACGGAACACACCGGCTACGATGACACATGGGTGTTGGGAGGAGGAATCATCAGTACAAGAATGGGAACCGGCTCAGGAGCCGATGGGGTCAGAGCTGAAAACAGTTTTGCTAACACCGGCGACTGCAGGAGCCTCTGGACCACCCTATCCACATCCAAATCAGACAGCCTAGAGGATTTGGAAGAAATAGAAGGAGATCGGGATCTCCTAACTGGAGACTCATGCCTGACACTGAGTGACCGGCTCCGAATAGGTTCCAATAGTATCGGAGCCGAGGTCGACTCCAGTACAACAGATACCTTCTGCGGCCCCGAGGACAATGGAGCTGAGGAGGTAGTATCCATTTCCGAATCCTTCTCCTTTGGCCCAGAGGACAGTGGAGCCGAGGAGGAAGTATCCAGTTTACAAATCTTCTCCGATGGCTCCGAAAAAGCAGACGGAGCCAGAGATCTTTTCTTGGCCTTAGGAGGCTTACACTTGGTACTAGAAGACGAAGACGACTCCAAGGCCTCCTCAAAGGAGGGCTTAATCAGACCCTTCAAAATCAGCTTATTTTTACGTTCCTGCAGTACCCTAGGGCTAAAAACATGACAGAAACTGCAGGACTCTTGCAAGTGAATAGCACCAAGACAATAAACACAGATAGAGTGCCCATCTGTAATGGACATTTTATAGCCACATTTTGTACACTTCTTAAACCCAGAGGGTTTATGTTCCTTCAGTTCTTTCGACATGGTAAGCAACCGCACCACTCACAACCGACAGAGACAAACACAAGAGGAAGGCGGGAAGACCAAAAATCACTTAAACGGACAAGGAAACTCTAATTTAAACGCTTCCTAAGAGGGAGTTTAAACACCAACACGAACACAGCACAAAACAACAAAGGAACACACTGGAGAGGATTACGTCCTCTAACTTAAATGGGTCTAGCCCGCGAAAACAGTAGGGATACCACAAAGCACAATACTCTCAAAAAACTCACACAACAACTAGTCAGATACAAAGCTAGCTATTAAAATAACTTTTATCAAAAGTAGACTGCTAAAATACTTAGATGTATTTTAAGAAGGGTACTTAGCCACAGCCAAGCGAGACCACTTCCTAACTCTACGAGCGGCAAATGAGATCTGGGGCTAGGGCGAGGTGCATCTTGGGATACTGGGTTAGCCCAGCCAATTAGAGACTTCGTGCTAGATAAATTTGGCCGAGTCTGGAACCCGTGCGTAAGGAAAGTAGGTGAGATAGGACCACATAACATCCAGAGAAATACTACCCCTGAATGGGTGCTGGTTATGATCTAGATCAGGAGGTCTTCCAAGATTTGTATCCCAAGCTAACATGGCTAGTCTGCCAAGGAGGTAAGACCTGGTTCCCCTTTGTTTTTTGATGTACCACAAGACTGTGGTATTGTCTGTAACAACTTGAAGAGGACCTGGGGACAAAAGTGATTCAGACAGTTGTGTGCCTTAATTACAGAAAGCATATTTTATATTTTTGTGCTTAGCGCCCCAAACACCTTGCATTTTTATCCTGGAGACCTGGATTTACGGATATTTGCTATCTCCACCAACAGATTTCTCTGCTGATAAATCCCAGAACTGAGATTTGAAAATGTAATTGGTGTTGGTGCTGGGACCAAAGAGACTTCAGATACCACTGCATCTTTACCATGTGCTGTCTTGTGAGGGACATCATATGAATCAAAGATCCATGAGACGGAAAATTCTGAGGTAAACCCTCACAGCGACCAAAGTCTGAGTGGAAAACCCAGAAAAAGATCTAGATCTAGATCCAGGAAAGCTCTGAAGGACTGTGTTTTAGGGCAGTTCAACTTGAGCTACATAATAGTTTGAGAGTGCAAAAGATGCCCTGACGTTTGGGGAGTTGGCAGGCTATAACCCATATAGCTAAGGCTACTGCAGCAGTGATCAATATGATTAACAGAATATTTACATTAGCTAATATATACTGGAAATCTAATACTGCTGTGAAAAATACCTTGTTCAATAATACATAATTTTATTGTGAAAAAGAAAAACACAAGAATAATAGAACAAACAACACACTTGAACAATGCTCTTAGGTGACACAATCACAAACAGCTATCCATCATCCTCTAAAAGCTGTTATCTACCAGTATTAAACTAAACTACTTGATGACAATTCTAGCAATAAAAATGGTCATTAATGACACATGCACCAATAAGAAGACATACATACATAAACAACAATGCAAACAAATATATAAAATTAACTCTTAACAAGAGACACACTTAGAAGAAGTTATAGTTCTGAGGACATGCCCAACTGATTCCTAAGTTTAAAGAGTATATACAACTAACTCCATAAGGGGGGCAGATGATCTAATGAAGGATATTTTTAAGTTGTCTTCTTACAGATAAAAATTCTCTTAATATATTATCGTTATTTAAAAGGCTGAGAATATTTTCAAGAAGTTCTTAAGCTTTGTTACACAAGTCAAGGTGGTCTCAAGTGCTATAAACAATCAAGTAACAATTGAGAGTTGCAATAATCACAACTTATGGAACACAGAGAGAGTGGTCAATGCTAAATATTCACTAAGCACATATGTCTGGGTCTAAAAGAATGGAGTTATATAGAAGATATCAAATACTATATCCTTGATGATTAGCCAAATAGGAACAATCCTTGAGCATTTCCAAAATATGTGCAAATCATTGGCTAGGACTCCTGTACATTCTGGGCAGTCTCCAAACGAAAGTAGACCACTTTTTAACATAAGAACAGGAGTCCAATATGTGAGAAATATATACTATTTTATATACAAAGATTTAAACTTATACACAATTGTTTACATATAGATAAAGTTGGATAATGACATAAAAATGAACAAAGAAATCATGGAGCAGGAAAAAATAATGCAAGGCAGCATATGGTGTAGTGTGGTATAAGCAGGTTTATAAATTAAGAATATAGGCAATAATTGTTTTGCTGACAGTAAATATATTGCTTGGGGAGGAGATGTATTGCTAGAAGAGAGAACTATTATTCCAAATCCCAGAAGCATCTGCTTATATATATATTTTTTGTGAGCTTGGCTAGTAATCTTTTTTTGAATATAGAGTAAACTATTAAAAATGTTAAACTACTGGAGAGTGAGTTCCATGCTACTGGACTCATCTTTCAAAAGGACTTTTCACCTAGATCTTTCCTGAAGCAAAGGAGAGACAATAAGGGGGCACTATCATCCGTGGATTTGACAGAACATGTAATGTTCCTGGTTTGCAGTTTAGTGGCAAGGGTAGGGAAATATCAAAAAGAAGTTTAAGTGTTATTGACTTAAACTGAAGTGTTGCTTTTACAGGTAAACAGCTTTCTTTTGTAGAGTAAGATAGTACTGCATCCAAGTGTCAGAGTTTTAAAGTCATAAATCGTGTTAGTTTGGAATGTGCTTGTATTACAGAGAGTTCAGAGTAGTTATGCTTAGAAACTACTTCCAGCTTGAGAATAAACACTCTAATCCTATTGTTTTTCTAGTTTTAAACATTAAGAGGTCAGTGAATTTTGAAGCAAATCTGAGTCCGTTAACTATTCTGCCTGCTGTTTCTTCTGTATGACATCTACGTGAGGGATCAAGTGTGATCATACGGTATTTCTGTTCAGTCAATGCAGGAACTGGAGAACCAAAAGGTCAACAATTTTCAGGGACTGATTGTTAGCAAGGTTTTGTGACTTACAAATACAACTGAGGAACACCTGTGGCTGTAAATAAAAACGGTATGGTGAATAAGCCAGATGCAAAGGAAATTGAAATTATTTTCTAATTTAATTAATTTAATGCAGAACACTGAATGATGGGTTAGAAGCTAGGATTATGATACTGTCTGCACAGTCATTAATAAACATGGGCTAGAGTAACAGTCACAAGACAGAGCCCCAGAAGACTCCAATTTGCAATATGCTGGTATTAAGGAGGTGTTTTCAGTGGAAACAATGAAGGCTCTGTTAGACAAAATATGATGAAAGTCATCTAAATGCAGGATTACCAAAGCTAAGATGGCTTAATGCTTTTTATGATTCATAGGAATTTCAAGTCAATTGACACTTGTGACCATATACAGTTTTGCCAATACCTGCCCTCAGGCTGTATCACCTTTCTCCAAGAGGGCTAAGTCAGTCAAGGGATACATTTCACCCAGATTCTGTTTGAAGTATGACAGCATATCACACAGCTTAATTTGCAGGAACAGTCTGTTCTAGAGGTGAGAGAGCTACACAATGAATCTCCCCCCTCATCACAATTTATCCGCTGGTGAAGACTTAGGTCTTTGACTCTGTTATTTGTGGAGCTATTTGATTTGCAGACATACAGGAGATCCAGGACTGCATGAAGACAAGGCATAGCTCTCCCACTCAAGAATCTGCAGGATACTGAAAAGAGGGACATTACTTCTAACATCTTTGGGTAACTCAAAGTTAGTTAGAAACCTCTGGTGGTCTATATAGCTATTTGATATGTTTAGTGAGGCACATCCTGAAGGGGGTGTTACACTCAATAACTGGCCTAATCAATGCTCAGTATATGGGAAAAATGACCACATTAGATTAAAATGATATTCCCCTGGCAATCAGCTGTGCTAAGTAGGATTTTCTAACTACAATTGTCAATGATGATCAAAACAGAAGCAATTATCAACTTGCGTTCCAATCCCCTTGACTGCATTTTTATTTTGTAGTGGGGTACCCCTCAATACTGTATGCTGAGGGGGAAGGAATGTCCACCAAATGTTATGATTTTGCACTTTCTTGTGATTAATTTGAGCCCAATTTTCAGTACATCGTTTATTTATGAATGCGACTTCCTGATGAAGGGTTTGGGTACAGAAGGGGGACTTGACAATAACTCCCAGTTTGCAGACATCTGCAAACTTGTTTAGCCAGTGGTCCTAGTTCCCAGTTTGGAAGAATATGTGGGTCCTAACACTGAGCCCTGAGGGGCATCATTATTTACCTTCATACTCTGTGATGAAGCACACGCAACTAAAAATGTGTGGGTTCTGTCTCTTAGCTAGTTTGCTCTCCATTTTAAAATGCACAAATACATTTTTAAAGTATTTAGCTTACTTACAATGCTTGCAGGGTATATAGTGATGAATGTCTTGACCAGGTCAAGATACGCCATGTGAAAAGCTTGGCCACTGAACAGCCTGTTTAACCCTATGAAAGAAATTGATTAGATTCACTAGCAGGGATATTTCCATAAAAAAGCGAAACTAGTGAGAATCAATCTAAAAAGATTCTTGATATCATAGTTTATGAGGTCAGTTTTATGTTTCATGGCTGTGCAGATGAGGTTCAACAGGCTGATGGGTCTATAATTTCTAGGGTCAGAAACAGGGCCACCTTTGGCAGGGTTATTACTACTGTGGTGCTCCAGACTTCAGTGACACAATCTTTACCTAAGCTTAGGTTAAACGATTTGAGGAGTGGCTCTGTGAGAGCACTATTAGGTTCTTAGTTATATTAGGCAAATGACCACTGGGGCCATTTTAAACCTAGCTGTGCATCCCACATCTCTGACAAATTCTGGTACCCTTGGTAGTGGTGGCAGGGGCTGGAGAGATGAAAATTTACAAGGGGCCTGGGAAATGAACCATTTACACTGCCTGTGTCCATTAGAGGCATAGATGCCAAACCAGTTGTAAATTTTCGACTGCCCAACCAGTTGTCAAAGTTAGAGGAACACTGTGTGACACCCTAACACTGGCCCAATAATCAGGGATCCTCAATCCTCACCATTGGCAACAGTGGGGAATGTACACAATGGGAGGATGACAAGTACACACAGTAAAGTGCAATTTCCCTTAAGAGCACACAGAGCTCAGTCAGTCTGGGGCTGATTTCTCCCTCTTTCTCCAGATTCCCTACAAGACTCCCCACTGGCACAGCTATATGGTTGAGATCTCAAATGAGTGGCCAAACCAAGACCTCAACAAGCACACTCTCTGCCCAACCAGTGCTTCGTGTCCCTACCCAAGTAGCTGACACACACACATAGACACACACACACACACACACACACACACACACACACACACACACACACACACACACACACACCTTAGCAAGGCTAGCACAGGTTTACTAGCTATGCCCCTTCTGCCCAAACTATAAGGTGTTTTTCACTGCCACCAGCCAGCTCTTATCAGCTACTTTAAGGCCCTTAACAAAGTGTGTCCATCCTTACGGTGTAATGTTACTATTAATCCAAATGGTAGTTGACCAAGCACCAGGCTATTATGAGTGGCCTGTACAGTGTCACCAATCAGATATGCAAGTACCCTAAGAGCTCAACTATCTCTAAACAGACCAGCCACAATTGAAAGGTTTAAATATATTTAATAATAAATAATAAAAGAACAAGGCGATACTAAATATGTATTCACAGTGGCTTCAGAGTTCAAAATCACAGGAAATATTTAAAACAACATTGCAGGACAGTCTCAAATATAGAAAACATCTAAGCTATACTTTACTATACTCCTATCTGAATCTAAAAGATTTACTATGCCCTAAAACTAACTTACAGCAAGGCAAGTGTAGGTGGTGGTGAGTGGATGTTCTTGTTAGGTCAAAGACAAAATACAAAATGCCTTCTCTCTCTCTCTCAGAGAGTTCTTAAATTAATATCACCAATAAAGCTGCTGGGATACTTCCAGTATGACATCACTTTTGTAATCTGACTATCCCAGGTGACAAACCCCATTGCTAGAAACTGTCAGCATTTTAGCATCTCCCTGTGAAAAATACACATCTCTCAGATTTTTGCAACTACTGGAATACATAAAACAATAAAACATTTACAAAACAATGCAGAAGGCACCCTAGTTCTAGACATCCTGTCTCCTTGCTGCATTGAAATGAATTTTATAGCACAAATCATAAAATAATTTAATTTCAACTATTTCCTTGAAGTTTTGCAAAATAACCCTCTATGTTCTAGTTTCCTCTATTAGAATATATACATTCACACAGCTACAATAGTGTGTATACATTTCTGTTCTAATCCAGCAGGGTACACTGTAGTTACACATCTATGCTCAGTACTGTACAAACCCTGTTCAACACACACTTCTGTACCAGCAGTTTAATATACACATAATTACAGTTCTAATACATTTGTAAGACACGCATATGAATCATGTTGATATTCCCAAATGACATATGATTATTTGCAAAATTCCAGCTAGCTAAACTGGCAGCATTTCCCTTTGCCACACTTCTGCCATCCTAAAAACTCAAGCTTCAAGTGAAATGTTGCTTGAGCCTATCTGGGAGTACCTTACCCCATTCCCTGTCTTGAGATTCCAGCTGCCTTGGCATTGCTGACCCCAGTACAGTGCTGCACTGTCCTATCATATGCTTGCAACCCTAGGCTCCACAATAGTAATTTGAGATTTGGCTGGCTGGCTCCCTGTAGCCATAAATCTCAGTCAGACTCCTCCTGCCTTGTACTGCAAATACCTAGCACAAGAGTCTATCATGGTAAAGCTTCATCGTGTTAACATGGTACAATTTATGCCCCTGCCCCCTGCCTAGCAGGTCTACCATGTAGTTAACATCACTGACCTTCCTTACCACCTTGAAGGGTCCCTTCCAAGCTGCCTGCAGCTTGTTGTGTCTGACAGGAATGAGAACCATAACCAGCTGCCCTACAGCATACTCTGTAGCTCAAGCATTCCTGTCATACCAAACCTTTTTCTGCTATTGGGCTTCTGCCAGGTTCTCCTGGGCCAAGCCCATGGGTTGCCTGGCCCCTAGTCCTGAGGTTTAGGACATACACCACAACAGACTCCTTGTGGGATTCATACACACCCTTCCACTCATATTGGCTTAAATCTACAGGTCCCCTCAATTCTATGCCAATACAGCAACTGAAAGGGTGAAACACCTATGGATTCCTGGGGCACCTCCCTGTAAGCAAACAGATGGGACAAATTTGGCCCACTCCCTCAAACTGGTCTGCAAATGCCCATAGCATGGTCTTTAGTGTAGAGTTTAACCTCTCCACTGGACCATTAATCTGGGGAAGATAGAGGTGGTCTTTAGGTGCTTCACCCCACAGTGCTTCCACAGACAAACGGGCAGGTCTGATGTTAAATTGACACCTCTGTCAGTCAGTATTTCTTTTGGGAAGCCTACCCTGCTGAAAATGTCTAAAAGTATTTGGCACTTTTTCTGCCTCAATGGAGGACAGAGCCACTGCCTCAGGGTATCTGGTAGAGTAATCTACTACCACTAGGATATAATTTTTCCCTGTAGAACTTGGGGCACTCAGAGGCCCCACAATATCCACAGCTACCCTCTGAAATGGCTCCTCAATCACAAAGCATCAAAGGAGCTTTCACCTAGTCTCCTGAGTTGCCTACCTTTTGGCACTGTTCACAGGTCCTGCAGTACCCTGTTACATCTCTGGAAATCCAAGACCAATAAAAGATCTGCATAATACGTCTCTTTGTACATTTTATGCCAATATGATTTGCAAAGAAAATATTATGGGCTATGGCTAGAAGTGCCAGACATTAGGCTCTGGGCACTACCAAATGCTGTATTCTCTCACTCTCTAGCCCTCCCTCAGAGGTCCAATCATTATACAGTAACCCTTTGCCCCAGTTTACAGATTTCCCCCTTCCCTTTAGAATCAGGTACCTCACTAGCTACCTCCCCCAGGCCTTGTAATGTAGGGTCTGAGATCTGAGCCTGTCTCAGCTCTCTCTTTGTAACCCTTCCCAGTTCCCCTTCCACAGAAGTCTGGTATGCTGTGATAGAGGTGCCTCACTGTCAGCCTGGGTACTAATACTCACCTCTGCTCTTGTCAATGGGAACATCAGTACCCACAAGCAGCTGTGGCTCATCTTCAGTCTCACTGCTACAGGGTAGCTCCCTCCCTTAAGTAACCACCTCACCAGTCCTGACTGCTAGTGTGCGGCCTGTCTGGGACTCCCCCAGGCTATCAGACCCACATGCCTGTCTCCAAGCCTGACTGCATATAACTGCATGCACACAAGGTACTGCATTATCAAAATCATTATCTATAAGGACATCTGCAGGGATCCTCAAACACCTACTTGCCTGCTTCCTTTTCCATCCTCCCAGTCAAGGTAAACCCTAGCCAAAGGTATTTGGAATGGGGTCCCTCCTAACGCTCTGACTGGAGTAGACTGCCCAAGAAAGTAGTGCTCCTCTTTAACCACTGCAGGCTTCACAATGGTTAGGTCAGAGGCTGTCCCTCTCTCAGCAGTGGCCTCTTTCCCATCCACTAAGATAGGGTATAACCTCTTGTGGTAGTTCGGTACCCTTGTTGTCTTCGGACAATTTACTTTTAGCATTGTCATTCCCATTTACTGGCTCTCCCACCTTTTGTTTCCCACCTTGCCTCAGTGGACATGTATATGTTACATGGCCCCACCTGGTTGCATTTAAAGCATTTAACCCTTGGTCATGGATATGTACCTGGACTAGTGGCTTACCCTGCTACTTGTGGACTTTGTTGGGGCACTTTAGACTGTCCACCATGGGTTCACCTAGACCCATGAGCAGCACTGGGTATCCCTTTCCTATGCAGTGATGCCCTGCTTGCGCGGTATAGGCCTCCCTTCTTTCCCAACTCATCTGCAGTATTGCATTGCCTATCTGCTAACCAGATTCTCATGTCTTCAGGCAAAGTGTTAAGGGCTTGTTCCCTCATCAAAAGGTCTGTCAGCCCTTCAAAAGTAGTGACCTGACATCCACTCATCCACCTATGAAAAAAGTGCTTAGTTCAGCAATATATTCACACACACTTTCATCTACCTTGCGTCTATACTCACAAAACTCTTTTCTATAAGTTTCAGGTGTTCACCTAAAACATTCTAAAAGACAGTTTTTAACAGTATTATAATTTAAGCAATCAGTATCAGACAATTTAGAAATAGCAATTACAGCTTTATCCTGGAGTAAGGGGGTCAGGAGCCATACACAGAGCCCTTGGTCAACATTATACTGTTTAGATACCTTTTCAAACATATGTATGAAACTATCAAAATTATCCCCCTCTGTAAATTGTGGAAGAAATTTTGCTTCTGGGGTTCGGTTACTCCCTTCGCCATTACCTCCATGACCCCGGCAAAGGGTCACCATCTCCTTTTCATGTTGCCTCTGCTTCTCATTCTCCTCAACTTCCAAATGTCGCAGTTTGTCCATTTCCTCAGCATCCAGATGTCTCAGTCTCTCTGCTGCTTCTATATCCAAACACTTGGCCTCCAGTTCAAGTCTCTAACTCCAGATGGATTTTTAAGTCCTCTGTGGAAAGACTGAACTGTCCATTTTTGGAGAGTTGTAAATCTCTAGGGCCACTCTGATTTTTCTCCTGATTGCTGGCTTGTGATGCAGCTCTGCCCAAGGCTACAATAATTTCTGATTTAGTCAGGTTGGCATGCACCAGTCCTTTAGCCTGGTACATCTCATCCAACTGGCTCCTTGTCAGCTTGCCGTACTCCTCTGCTGACATCCTTGCCTGCTCTCTCTGACTAACTAAGCTATCAAAAAAAAAGAAAGAAATAAAAAGTACAGTTTTGTACCTACCATAAATGTAGATGTTCGAAGATCCACATTGCTGCAGTCCTAACACTTGGGGTAGTCCGCTGTCCCAGTTGGCCCGAATACCAAAGTATAAGGCTGACGTCGGTCAAGGCGCATTTGTCTGACATCAGGACGTCAGGGTACAAATGCGCATGACCGACGTCATATCCTCAGTCTTTTCTTGCCCCAGATGTCAGAAGACCCTAAAAAGATAAGGCCAAAACCAAAAAACACCAAACACTCCTGTACCTAATATATGTACAATATATACAAATTTACCCAAAATAGAACCCCACCCACACAACCACCCCTAAACACAGAGGGAAGGAGGATTGGACTGCAGCAATGTGGATCTTCGAACATCTACATTTATGGTAGGTACAAAACTGTACTATGTTCTTCATCTCACATTGCTGCAGTCCTAACACTTGGGTAGAATCCCAAAGCAGAGGTAAGGGAGGATGGCTAAACTATAATGAAGCAGGAGCTGCCAAAATGCCCTGCAACACAGCAGTGGCAAAACCAGCCCTGGATTTAGAATAGAGAGGAAGGTGGTAATGCTTGGAGAAAGTATGCACTGAACTCCAAGTAGCTGCCTCCAAAATATCCTTAGTTGCCACCCTCCTTAGAAATGCTGTTGAAGTGGCAGTAGCCCTAGTGGAATGAGGCCTAATCCCAGCTGGAATCTCCTTGCCATGATGGGAGTAACAGAATGCAATGCAAAACCCAATCCACTTAGATATAGTTTGTTTTGACACAGGCTTGCCCTGAGAACTCAAAGCAAAAGAAACAAACAACTGCTGAGACTGCCTAAAATCCCTAGTCCTGCTTAAATAATAACGCAACTGCCTGTGTACATCTAAAGTGTGCAAAATCTTTTCCCCCCTATTTTGGGGATCTGCATAGAAAGTAGGCAAATGAATAGTTTGGTTTAAAGCCACACTAGAAACCACCTTAGGCATAAATGAAGGATTAGTGCGTAATGATACCTATCCTTATGAAAAATCAAAAAGGCTCAACCGCCATAAGGGCCTGCAATTCAGAAACCCTTCTTGCAGAAGTAATGGCCAACAAAAAGCAGTCTTCCATGACAAGTATTTCAATTCAGCAGTAGCCAAGAGGCTCAAAAGGTTGTAGAGTAAGTTTCTCCAACACAAAATTGAGGTCCCAAGCAGGAGTAGGAGCTCTGGGGTCTTATATTCTTTGCCCCTCTAAGAAATTGCTTGAACAAAGGATGAGAAAACAATGGTGGGTCACAATCATAGTGAGCTGAAATTGCTGCAGCATGAATCTTAATGGAAGAGAAAGACAAACCTTTGTCCAATAACTCAGTAAGATATTGAAGAGCCACACTCAAATTAGGCTCAGAAACATCCAAATCCTTTGCTGCACTCCAAAATAAAAATCTCTTCCATTTTTCTGCATACACTACGCGTACTAGGTCTTCTGGCTTCCATAATCACATTCAAAACTTGTTGAGGAAGTTGAGACCTGCTGTGGTTCAAAACAGAATATGCCAGGCTGTTAGATGAAGAGAGTGAAGCTTGACATTGAGTAGATGACCGTCCCTCTGAGACAAAGGTGTGGAATTAAAGGTAAAGGCCATGGAGGCTTCCTTATCAGATTCCTCAGTAATGGGTACCAGTGTTGCGAGGCCAATCTGGAGCTATCAAAATCATCCTTGGCTTGTCTTGTCTGACCTTTAGGAGTACCTTTGGGAGGAGAGGCAGAGGTGGAAAGGCATACACATGAAGATTTTTCCAATTGAGCGAAAGAGCATCCACTTTCCAAGCTGTGTGATGAAACCTTTTGCAAAACTTTGGCAGCTGGTGGTTTAGTGGAGAAGCGAACAGATCTATGTCTGGAGTTCCCATGACACTGTCAATTTTGAAATACATGAAGATCCAGTTTCCACTCGTGGGGATCCATGATTTGCCTGCTTAACACATCTGCTAAGGAGTTCTGTGCTCCTGGCAGAAACCTTGCCTGAAGATTTAGCTGCAAGCTGAGCGCAGTCTCCCACAAAATCATTGCTTGCCTGCATAGAGGATAAGAATGTGTTCCCCTTGCTTGTTGATGTACCACATGACAGTTGTGTTGTCTGTTAGAATCAACACCTGC
This sequence comes from Protopterus annectens, assembly GCF_019279795.1. Lineage (NCBI taxonomy): Eukaryota > Metazoa > Chordata > Ceratodontiformes > Protopteridae > Protopterus > Protopterus annectens. The sequence continues at coordinate 305,949,592 of NC_056736.1, read as the reverse complement.
CCTGGAAGAAGTAACTCCTTGAAAGCCATTAATGCAAACTGGACTGCTAACATCTCCTTCATGTTGATATGTAGATGCTGTAGTCTGGCAGGCCACTTGTCTTGTATCCACTTTCCATTCAGATGAGCTCCCCAAGCTATGTCTGAGGCATCTGTCGTTAGAATCTGACTCGCCTCTGGCGGGCTCACAGAGAGTCCCTTGTTTAGGTGACATTCCTGAGCCCACCACAAAAATTCCTTTTGAATGCAAGGTATTATTGGAATGACAGTGTCCAAATCCTGGCAGTGCTGTGTCCATACATTTTTTAGATACCATTGCAGCTTCCTCATATGCAGTTTGGCATTGGGAAGCACCAGAATACAAGATGCCATAAACCCTAAGGCTTGAAGGACTGTCCTTGCAGTCAGCCCGGACTGAAGAGATAGTTGATGGAAGTAAAGGGAAGATTCTTTTGTTTGTCCGGGGTTAAAAGGCCATCTGGGCTGCTGTATTCAGTCTCACACCCAGAAAGCACATGTCTTGAGAGGGTACTAGACTGGACTTTATTTCGTTCACAGAATACCCCAGGCATCTTAGCACTGCTATCACATATTCCAGATGCTGAAGAAGCTCGTCCTTTTCTTGAGCCAGAATCAGACAGTCGTCCAAGTAAGGATAGATTTGTATTCCTTTTAGCCTGAAGAAAGCTACAACTGGAGCCAGAACTTTTGTGAATACTCTGGGTGCAGTAGATAAGCCAAAGGGCAATGCAGAGAACTGATAATGGGAATTTCCAGCTCGGAACGCAGATACTTCCTGCAACTGAGTCTGATAGGCACATGAAGGTAAGCCTCCTTGAGATCTAAAGTTACCATCCAGTGATCTTTGCCCAGCAGAGGTAAAAGCTGTTGTAACGTCAACATTTTGAACTTGGGAATGTCCAGATAAGTGTTGAGGATAGACAAATCCAAAATTGGTCTCCACGTGTTCCCCTTTCTGGGTACTAGGAACAGGCGAGAATAAAATCCTAGGCCCCTTTCTGGCACAGGAACCGGCTGAATGGCCCCTATCTGGAGTAACAGAGAAATTTGCTTGTGAGCCTCTTTTCTTTGTATAGGAGGAATGTCTGGCATGCCTTTGAAAGGAGGCAAGGTATGGAAATAAAACCTGTAACCGTGGTGAGCGATATCCAATACCCATCTGTCTTGGGTAATAACACTCCAATTTTCTTTGAAAAGTGCCAGCCTTCCTCCCAAAGGTGCTGCCAGATGAGAAGGCTCTGGCAGCTGAAAAGGCAAGTCATTGGGTCTGCTTACGAAAGGACTGACCCCTGCCCTCACCAGAAGACTGGGCAGGCGAACTGCCTGTTCTAGGCCTAAAAGAACCTTGAGCTCTGCCCCTACCACGTCTAGATCTACCCCTAGACTGAGAATCATAAGAAGGATAAGTCCACCCCTTAGTAGGCCAATTTCTACTAAACTTTGGAGGCTGAACCTGCAAAAATCTGTAACACTCTGCATAGACTTAGCCTTGTCCTCCATTTTCTTTAAAACTGCTTCCACAGGCGCAACAAATAACACATCAGATTGTAAAGGAGCATCTAAAATCCTTGTCTTTACATGTTCAGCTAAATTCTGATCCCTCAGCCAGGCGTGCCTGCGAAGAACAGAACCAGTGGCTGCCACCCTCGAAGAGGCCTGTACAGCATCAAAACCACATTGCAAGGAATGCTTACCCACCTGTTCAGAAACATGAACTAAATCCTGCAACTCTTTACACTCAATACCTTCCGCCAGAGCATCTACCTTAGACTTCAATTGTGAAAGGAGATAATTTTGGTATTTCAACAAGTGAAACTGGCAATTCAAAGCCCTCATGGCTAAAGTGGAAGAAGTATACACCTTCTTTCCCCATCTATCCAAAGCCCTTGCCTCTTTATCAGAAGGAACAGGATTTTTAACAACAGAAGCCTTAACACCTTTAGGGCCCTGTGAAACAGTTTCTGGGTCTGCCCTAGGACTCTTAAAAAGATACTTATGAGCTTCAGGCACCCTATAATACCTATCCGGTTTAACTGGGGCAGGAGGCAAAGAATCAGGGTTCAGAGAAGCCTCTGCAAAAACATCCTCTACCACATCCAGAACAGGAGGTATAGCTAAAGGCCTATGCTGGGGTAGAAACAAAAATAGCCTAAGCCTTTTCCTGGAATCAGAGAAATCTTGACCTTCCCATTTAAAATGCTCCCTCATGGAATGAAGAGACTCTGAAAAAGAAAAATCCTCAGGAGGAGAAGCCAAGGTGTAGAGTCATCTACATCAGAATCAGAATAAGGAGGATACTCCTGCAAGTCTTCAACCAAGACTCAGAAGCTCGAACACTGCTCAAAACTCTCAAGCTCAGGTTCCACCCTAGGCCTCTTATCAGGGGGCATAGAACCTCTAATCATAGTAATCAAATCTTCTGCCATTTTAAGCATATGTTTCTTAGGCAGAGACCCTGAAGAACTAGGGAGACCCCCACTGAAGTTAACCCTGGCCTGCCTCTAGAAGAAGCCTTGGAAACAGAAGGGAGGGCCTAACCACCTTAGGAAGGGAGGGAGAACAGCTACCTGAGAAGCCCCTTCAGCCTGGCCTACCTCCTGAGAGGACACATCTTGTAACAGTAAAGTCTCTCCCTGAGAATCCAAAGAATTTCTGGTAGAACCACCGGCTCCACGAGCCTCTAAAGAACCGGCGTCCGGGACAGACGGTTCTTCCACCTTCAAACCGCTGCTTTGTCCTTGCGCTTTTTAGAAGCGGGCGTCGGAGCATCCGACGGCATGTTGTAATTACAACGCTTCCCAAAACTAACCTGGCACAATCTAATCTTCTCTTAATAGTGCGTTTGTTAAATCTAGCACAAGAGCGACAGCCAACAACGCCGTGCTCAGGCCCTAAGCAAGGTATACACAAGGTATGGTAATCTCTATGAGGTATCTGTTTCCCACAAGAAATACAGTTATTCACTTTTTCTGACATCCGGTTAAATACTGAGGCAAGAAAAACCAAAATATTCCCCAACGGGGTACTTACCCAACTTTGATTCGGTCTGAAACTCCGACTTCAGAAAATTTCAGAACGCCAACCTGCACTCGCAATACTGCTTCTGCATCGGACCATGCGGCAAAAAAGACTGAGGATATGACGTCGGTCATGCGCATTTGTACCCTGACGTCCTGATGTCAGACAAATGCGCCTTGACCGACGTCAGCCTTATACTTTGGTATTCGGGCCGACTGGGACAGCGGACTACCCCAAGTGTTAGGACTGCAGCAATGTGAGATGAAGAACATCTATTGTGATATGAAACTCTAAATGTTCACTGTGTGGCTGACTGAGAGTATAAACACCTTCCTTAGTGACCACTGTTTACAGGCTACAGGAATTCAATAACCACATCACTACAAACCAATTAATATGTGATGTGGATATCCCACCACTGTCAACCAATTAATATGTGATGCCCCAACACTGGCCCAGTAATCAAGGAGCCTCAATTGTCACCACTGGGAGGATGACAATTACACACAGTAAAGTGCAATTTCCCTCAGTCTGGGGCTGGTTTCTCCCTTTCTCCAGATCCCCAGTAAGTCTCCCCACTTACATAGCTATAGGGTTGAGATCTCAGCTGAGTGGCCAAACCAAGACCTCCAGCACCTTCTCTGTCCAATCAGTGCTTCGTGTCCCTGCCCAAGTAGCACACACACACACACACACACTTTAAGATTTGATATATATATATATATATATATATACATATACACATATACACACACATACATACATACATACACACACACACCTGGGCAAATCTGACACAGGTTTACTAGCTATGCCCCTTCTGCCCAGACTATAAGGCATTTTTCAATGCCACCAGCTAGCTCCTTATCAGCTACTTTAAGGCCCTTAACAAAGGGTGCCCAATCTTACTGTGTAATGTTACAATGTTACTATTAATCCAAATGGCAGTTGACTAAGCACCAGGCTATTAGGAGTGGCCTGTACAGTGTCACCAAATAGATATGCAAGTATTCTAAGAACTTAAATATCTCTAAGCAGACCAGCCACAGTGGAAAGGTTTAAATACATTTAATAATAAATAAAGAACAAGACAATACTAAATATGTATTCACAGTAACTTCAGAGTTCAAAATCACAGGAACTATTTAAAACAACATTGCAGGACAGTCTCAAATAAATGAAGAAAACTTCTGAGCTATACTTTACTATATTCCTATCCGAATATAAAAGAGTTACTATGCCATAAAAACTTACTTACAGCAAGGCAAGTGCAGAAATTGGTGAGTGGATCTTCTTGTTAGGGCATTTTGTATTGTGAGTGGATGTTCCTGTTAGATAGGGAGTTTTGTATTTTGTCTTTGACCTCTCTTTTAGAGAGTTCTTAAATTAATATCTCAAATATTGCTACTGAGATACTTGCAGGATGGCATCACTTTTGTCATCTGACTATCCCAGGTGACAACCCCCATTGCTAGAAACTGCCAGCATTTTAGCATGACCCTGTGAAAAATACATACCGTTCAGATCTTTGTAACTGCTGGAACACATAAAACACTTACAAAACAATGTAGAATGCACCCTAGTTCTACACATCTTGTCTCCTTGCTGCATTGAAACTAACTTTTTTATAGCACAATCATAAAACAATTTCATTTCAACTATTTTCCTGAAGTTTTGCAAGTTAACCCTCTATGTTCTAGTTCCCACTGTTAAACCATATATATTTACACAGGTACAATAGTTTTATACATTTCTGTTCTTATACAGCATGGTACACTGTGGTCACACATCTAGGCAAAGTACTGTACAAACCCTGTTCAACACACACTTCTGTCAAAGCAGTTTAGTATACACATAATATACAGTTCTAATACATTTGTAAGACAAGCATATAAATCAAGTTGATAGTCACAAATGACATGATTATTTACAAAATTCCACTTAGCTGGGCTGGCAGTATCTCCTTCTGTGACATTTCTACATAAATCATATTAATATTCACAAATGACATATAATTATTTACAAAATTCAAGATAGCTGGGATGCTAGTATTTCCCTTTGTCACAAGCTGTTTCACATGGATGGAGAACCTGTTCTAGAGGAGTATTCTTTGGGGCACACACCTGTCTCTCCAGCAGGTTGTGTTTATATCACAGGCAATGTTTAAGTCTTTAGAAAAGGTAATTCTGGTGATGTATGTTTTGAAGAAAAGAAGGAAGTCCATCAGAGTGGAGTGTGAAGATGCCTTGTATGCCAGGTACAGACATCACTTCATCAGCATGTAAGAGACAGAATACACAAATAGGGCTTTGAAGAGGTCTGTTTATTAAACACTCTGGTATACTGTCAAGCCCCATGGAAAATGTATTTTTGGTCTTAGACAGTACCTTCTGTACATGTTCCTTTATAGTAACGGGGGGAGTGGGGTGACAGAGTCAGTGATTTGGGCAGGAGTCTTAGGGGTCAAGTTAGCACTGAATTTGCCTGTTAGTGCATTGTCAATATCTGTTGGGTCAAAATAGGAGGTGTCATTTTGAATGAGTTCACAGCCATGCTGGGTGTTGTTCCTAAGATTCCTGTCCTAGCATAGCTCAAGGAGGATTTATAATGGTCCCTAGCTTGAAAAGCTTCATAGGTTCACAGGTACATACTGGGTCAATGACGACTAGGGCCTTTAAAGGCCTAGCTGTGTAACCCAACTGAATTGTGTCCCTATGTATCATAGGCATTTATTAAAAGGGGGAACGTTAAGAAGTTTCTAAAGATTATGTGTGGGGGGTGTATTTTAGTTTGGGCATTACTGTCTGTCTCTATCAGAGACATGGCGGCCATACTCAAGGTGAATTTCCAATTTCCCATCCATTGGTCAAGGTTACACTTAAATAGGATTAGGGATGGAGTCTGCTTCACATGAATGGGGGGGACTGTTCCATGCATGGGGATCTTCTGAGACGCATATGTCTTACCAACATCTTATTTATGTCACACAGTTTAAATGCTTGGATCAAGTGGTTCTGATACCTTCCATTTTGCAGATATGTAAAAGGTCCATCAAAGTTGGTGCCAATAATATCTTGTAACCCAAGACTCAGTGTAGAGATAGGGCTTTAAGGTGACCCATACAGAACAATGAGTTTATACCCTGGATTCCCCTGGTGAGGAACCTTTGCGGCCATTCCACCTGTTGCATACATCTGATCAGGTATATGGTGAAGGGGGCATTATACACAATGACGGGTCTGATAAGGGACGAATAAAGTGCCACATATAATTTCCTTGGACCTGGGTGCAATGCCTTACTTATAAGGGGTAACTAACCTAGGTTAATACAGTAGACCTAATAGTAGTTTTCAATTTTTTAGTCATATTTGTGGCACTATTATCAACACAACTGGATTTAGCTCTGCTGTATAATTTAAGGAGTCCCCCCCTTTTTTGTTGTAAAGTTTATTTATGTTGATAACCAACACAGTAATTTGCTTTTGAATTTCCCATTACATTTTGCTCTTGTTGGGACAACCAACGCTACACATTTATCTAAGTGAGCTTAGAACTTCAAACCTTCCTGCTGTGTCAACATCAGAACTGATGCTGCCATAACTGAATTGTGAAACTTCATCATCGGACTTGATGAGGTTAGCATGCACTGAAATCAGAGCTATTTGCTACAAGAGCTTTATGGTTTTAAAGGTCACAATCACAAGTTTATGGTACATCTTAACCAGGAGAAAGAAATACTAGGAGAGTAGTCCAAGAAGTTGCTCTACTGGCAAGGACCCGATCAAGAATTCTATATCCATTAGTGGGTTTTTCAACTATATTCACCAGTGAGTTTTTGTTTATAAGGTCTAAGAACTTCTGGGTATACTCTACATTGGCGGTACAGGTGCTCCAGTTTATTGAGGGGTAGTTACATTGTCCCAGTATAATGGAATTTTTTCAAGTACATTTAGGAATCTTTCATGATTATCAGGGAACATGGAGAGTGACTCGCCAACATCTTACATATGTATGTTAGTGTGCAAGTTGATAGTTTTCCTGGTTTAGTAGTTTGAGTATTTAAGTAGCGTGTTTAGCAGTTTTAGTAGTTGGACTCAGTCTGCAACTATGGATGAGCACTTTCCTGCTACCTCTGCATCCAACTTGGTGGACATGGGCATCTTGAGGCAATGTAGCAACTGCCTCATGTACACTGACAGCCACTTAATTCTTGCACAGATTCTTGAACAGACAAATACAGTGTCTGAGCGATGTAGCTATACATTGACAATGGAAGCTAGACTCTCACATAGAGAAAAAAAAAAGCAGCAAACAGGTTGTGACCAACATACACACGTTACTCACTGCATCCACAAAAGACCAAACACATAGACCCACATATGTGGAGGTGATAACATGTAACTTACCCAAACCTCAAAGGCTTCTCGGGTGCGGCCCTCAGTAACTCCGCATGCACAAATACAAGACAATTCCTGTCACAACACACAAAGCCACATCTCACTGTTTCTTAACTACTATGCCCATAAGGTGAAACACTCCACAACCCAATATTCTGGTCATAGGGAACTCCATTGTGAGACACACTGATGTCCCTTTTACCAGGCTGGATAAGGAAAAGGTTACAGTCAGTTACCTGACAGGGGCCAGGATCCACCAGATCACACAAGCACTCAGGTTACTTACCCCTAAGTACCAGTATGACTCAGTCATAGTCCATATTGGCATAAATAACCTGAGACATACCTCCTTGGACTATATGAAGAAATATGATTGAGCTTTCAGAATGTGTATCACAGGCAGGTATGACCGGAGCATCGAGCAGCATTCTACCATCTCCATGGATGATACCACAATACCAGCAGAAAATAGACTTTAACAATTGACTTAGCTACTGGTGTCATTCCAATGAAGTTTAATACTTGCCAGCCTGGGAGGACATGGTTTACAGGTGCTTTGCCAGGGACGGTCTTCACCTGTCGCCTCTAGGCTTTTGGATATTAGCCAAAACATTATCCACTTCTATAATGCCCTTTTTAGGCATTGCCAAACAGACAAAACTTCCAACGTAACAAAAGGTACTCACGGCAAGCTAAAGGTGTTACTGCTCATTGCTAGGAGGCTCAACTAGAAACTGCACTCCCTAGAAGCCCTCCTCACCCTGGAAGATGCTAACATCTGTACAGTAACTGAAACATGGTTCAAAGCCATGGAAGGCACTCTGGCAGTGTATGGCTATGACACCTTTCATATGTTCCAAACACCCACTGAACATGAAAGACAAAAGTTGGAGGTGTATCTACATAAAGGATAAGCACACCTTTAGGCATGTCAAGCAATATGACATGCTTGAGCTATTCAATGTCCAACTAGCCATGGGAAAAATCCATTACCACATTCTTGATAGCTACAGGCCCCCCACCATGAACTAGGAAACTCATACATCATGCCTGAAGTTACTCTAATCAGTCATTATCCAGCAAATACCATAGTCATGGGTGCTTTGTAACTAGCCCTTCATTAACTGAGAGGCATATATGACCACTAACGTGGAGGCCCACAGAATTCCTGACTTTGTAAATTCAAATGGCCTGGAGCAGCTAGTCTGCACTCCCATTAGGGGAACATATATCCTAGATCTGGTAGTCATAAATATGCGAGAGCCTCTTAAACAGCAAACAGCTTACATCAGGACTTATCAGGACCATTAGGATCTCTACTTAGCCAAACCGTCTGGACTAACTTTGTCCCGATATAGTGCAGACAGCAACAGTCATCGCTCTGCATAAAGGAGGGCCCTCTACTGACCTGGGAAATTACAGACCCATAGGTTTGACTAGTCTTATATGTAAGACCATGGAAAGAATAATCATGGACCTTACAAATAATGGCATAGGAAGCCTCCAAACACTGGAGCTGACCCAATTTGGCTTTGTCAAGTGCAGGTCATGCCTACTGAATCTGGTGAATTCCTCTGAGAAAGTCAATAAGGGCATGGATGGAGGGTAAAAGTACATACAGACCACCTTGAACGGGTCAAGGCATTTCACTCAATTCCTCACTCAGGTATTATAAATAAACTCACAAAACTGGGCACAAATCCCTTCTTCACTAGATGGATAGCCAGCTGGCTCATCAGGACACATATGGCTAAATTGTTTGATTCCAGATCCAGTAAGATGACCGTTACTAGTGGTGTGCCACAGGTCTCAGTGCTGGGACCAGTCATGTTCGGAATATGCTTCGATGTAGTCAAGGTTAATATGGAAGGCCTTCATATGACAAAGTCTGACAACGACTGCAAACTAGGGTCAATCACAGACTCCCCCAATGATGCTGATATCCTTCAGGAGGGTCTAGATCAGACAAATGATTGGTGCCAGAACCATGGCCTAAAACTAAATGCAAAAAATGCATTATCATACCCTTTGAGAAGTCAAATACCCCTGCAAATTACAACATCAATAGAGCATCCCTAAGAGTAGACTCAGAGGTGAGAGATCTAAGTACATAGATAACAGCCTGAACTTTGAACGCCATGTGACCACAGTGGCGAGGAAGTCTTTCTATGTAGCACAACTTATAAGTAAAGGTATGACATCCAGATCCAAGTAAACTATAGTTCTGCTGTACTCGGTCCTCATTAGATCAATAATTGAGTTCAATGTGCCATTTGGCATGTACTCGACTAGGCACTGATAGCAGATGGAGTGACAATGAAGGATCCTCACAAAGAATACAGGGTGTAAACAGCATGTCCTATGTGGATAGACTAAAAGCCCTATCTCTTTACTCTGTCTCCTACTGACTATTAAGGGGTGACCTATGCCTGACTTACAAGGCACTCAAGTTCAACCCTGATGGAGCTGCTACACATCCACAAGTCAAACAGCACGAGGGTCACCCAACCTATGGATCTAAACTTAGTCAGCAAATCAAACAAAATATGCTGGAAAGACAGTCTCAGAGATGGCTCCTTCTTTGGAACAGGCTTCATATTCACATAAGCAGAGCCCTTCCCTGGCCCTGTTCAAACGCAATCTGGATCAATGGATGAGGAATCGCAAATTCACACCTGAAGTACCACATATGTCCCTTATGAACAGGGCAATCTGTAAGATACTCAAGGCACAGACACAAATCCATGCCATCCTTTTGCCACTAGTGGCCATATAGTGGGTAAATCAGATTATATTGGCTAGGCTGGTAAGGGCTCTTAAGCCATTATCCTAGTAATCTCCTAAGAATCTATTACTATTATCATGAAATCTTGGTATAGATAAACAAACACTATTTTTTCAAAACGTGCATTATAAAGAAAAAAAAAACAGCAGTGCAAGTCATTTAAAGAGTCTGCACTATCAATAAAAATAAGTCAAATGAATCTAAAGGGAAATCATGACAGTTCAGCACAGAAATAAAATGTGACTACTGCCAGAACAGAGCAAAACACACTGTGAACCATTCAATGAAACTAGTACTTAATTTGTGTACTTTCCTTTTTTGTTTTTGGAGTAAAGGCCCTCCCAGCGGCCTTGTCTATTATATTCATGGGAATCCCAATAAGAAAAGCTGCAAAAGCAATGGATAAGTAACTATGCGTTCTTCATTCTTCAATTTGTTTAAAATAATATTGAAAATTAACTCTATACATACGTTGAGGGGGTGTGGGGAGCTTGCCCCTCATGTGCAAAACTCTTATTTCAAGCTACTCCATTACATTAAATGTAACAGGCAGCTTTCAAGATGATATGATTGAGCGAATAAGATGCAAGGGATTAAGATATAATCTTTCGAAGTAGAAGCCAGAAAATTCTATCGTTAAACACCAGAAGCTAAACACGCACTATTATCAGTTAAGCAAGCACCCATAGCCAAGTAGCTTTACTATAAAGATGCAAACCATGTAATTATCACTGAACAATTAAACAATTTAGATAAAACAGATAATCATAATATTTAACTGGACATATCAACTCTTCTTAAAGGACCAACCTTTTCTCTTACCTACTATTCTAAATCTCAGTCAATGAAATTAATCTGTCTTGATTAATAGAAGCATACCCGGACAGTGCAAAACTGCAGTGATAAAAATGTTTAATGCATTAATACAACAATTTCCTTTTTTATTCAACCATCACTGTACAATCAATTTATCAGACCAGGAAACCACATAGTGGCTACAAGGCAGACACTTTACACTTACCTACTGCCTGCTTCTTTGAGGAGCTGTTTAATTTCTTTTATACTGCAGGTCCGTTCACCATGGATAACCACAAAGGCACTGCAACCATCAGGGGGTGGTACATCTGAAGCTACCTAGAAACAGAGATAGTACATTCATTACTACAGTAAAGGCTTAGCAGTCCATTCCAGCCCAGGTTAAAGATTGATGCATTTACACTGATTAAAATAATCCTTATCAAATAAACACATCCAACTTCCATAAAGCTCTAAAATAATATTAAAAACCTGACTTACAAGCATATAGCTGGGCTCTAACATAAGCATGCTTTGATCATGTTTTGCTGCTGTTTCTTAACTGAAGTACAAAGAAACAACCATGGGTTCACAACCTTGAAAAGGCAAACCATCGTATAAAAATGCTTATTTGGTGGAAGGAGGTGAAGGTGCCTAAGTTCAGTAACAACATGTAGTATAATGGAACATACAGATTACACAACTAAATGAAGAAAGAGACAACCTTGTTATACACTACCCTGGCATCAAAAAGGTGCTTAACAAATTTTGATATGCATGGCTTAAAGCTATTAAATGGCATACTAATATGGTTAGCAGTTTCTAAAGCTGTTAGCCTGTCAGAGGAACACCACTTATGGCTGCTGTCTGGGTGGCAGTACTCCAACACTTTTTTCTGTAACTATCAGCACATTAAAAAAGATGCAGCTCCATATACTACAAAGGATTATGATTACATCTCACCAATCAAAACTAAGTAGTCATATGTTTTCTACATAAATATCAAGATTTTCCTCTTGAGCTTTGCTCTGCTCTTGAGGTGAATTCCTTGACATCAGTGCCTCAAATACATAACACCTTGGATATAACTGTGTTTGTATGCACACATTTAATCTGTTTCATCCTATCTGAAGATACACTTCTTCCTATGCATTTTAAGACAGTGTAACAAAGAAATCAATAACTGGGTGAATGATAGAAAAGCTGAGGGAAAAATACCACCAGGCCTGTATTGTTTTTCACATGTGAACTAAGACAAGTTTTTCCTAATTAATTTAAATACTAACAAAGACAACAGGGACATTTTCCTAAGTTCATGCAAAGGGAATAATCTGAGTGTCACACAAACATCCAAAAAATACACTTAGGAGGCAGTCACTGGAAACAAACTCCAACTTTTAATGGTGCTTCTGGTACCTTGGCAAACAGCCTTGAAGGCTATTTGCTGAAGTACAAGAAGCACCATTAAAAGTTGGAGTTTGTTTCCAGTGACTGCCTCCTGAGTGTATTTTTTGGATATTTTGTGGTGCTGTGTGTTTGGATTTGTCACACAAACACAACAGATACAGAAAAGCATGTAAGTGAAGCTACAGAATTTGGAAAAGGTAAGAGAATTAAAAGCACCTGGTTTAATTAGAAATAACCAATCTGAAAAATCAGCAAATGAATAAGACAGGGGCTTTGCACCACTTGAAAAATAAGACATGACTGAACCATCTCCTTTAACAATTGATTTAAATGTATGGACTTGCTGTTGTAGGACAAGAGTTAAGCTATGGCATAATGAGCAAATTATGAAACACTTAGTGTTAGGTCAGTCGTGAGGTATACTTTATGCATGATGGCCAAGGCACTGCCAAAAATGTGTTGATATTTAATCATGTGAGCTTAAAATGCATTGCTCCAAGTAAATTTTGTCTTCCGGCTGAAAACGGGTTCATATTATAAGCTCGAAGGTCCTGTTCATCGAATACAAAAAGAGCAACACATATTTACCGAACCGCGAATACACCAAACACCGTAAACCTGTAATTTAAAATCACAAATCGTCATACTCTGCCAACCCCACCGCCTGCCGAGATACTACCTACCCAAACAAAATAAATAAACCACATACATACACTATATCTATGCACTTACCTTAACCCGCACCCTAACCCTAAGGTCCATAACTATCGCACACTTACCTTACGGAGCTATACCGCAGAAGGGCCAACTATGATAAATCGACATTTCAAATTTCCCAGTTTTGAACGTTCACTGTTTTCGTTGTTCGTGCAATACGTGCCGCTCTTTTCGTATTCGCTGAGAAGGACCTTCGAGCTTCTAATATGAACCCACTGAAACAATTAGTGAAAGATATCCCAAATGGAGTAAATGACTGACATGCTTGAAATTTACTCAGAGCAAGTCTCTGGATCAACAAAACGTCTGACCTGTAACCATACAAAGGTTTCAGAACAGGAAAAGAAAGATAATTGAAGCTTTAATGAAAATCAGTGCAATACTGGTATAACCGACATATTTTGAATGTGACCACTGCTACTACAAAAATGGTAGGGATAATAAATTTTCAAGTGCATATCTTAAGAAAAATGTGCATCTTACTCATAATATTTCTTTATTTATTGACACTTGTTGACAAGAAAAGTCCAAGTGGGTAAAAAAACACTTTTCAGCAGAGGCCCATGGAGAAGCTCCAAGTTACATAGACAAAAATAAAGACATTAAAGACATTTAACAAAACAAAACAAAAAAAACATACTTTTTATATAAACTATTCTTTTGCAGTAGTGATAAGGAAATTACACTTTGTGAGGCTGAGAATGCTAGATGTAGTCTAGTAAGAGATGGGTAGAAGAGAGAACAGGAGTGGAATAGAGTAAGAGGAAAGAGTAGATGGCTAGTAGAATTAAATGAGCAATGGAGGAGTATAGGAAATGACTAAATAGTAAGTATGATTTAAACTTAGGACAGAGTATTCTGGATGCTATTGGTAGGGTAGGCTGAGTTGAGAAGTTGTAGAGAGAAGGTAAAGAAAAGGTTGGCTTGAGAGATGAAGTAATAGCCTAGCATGCAGGTGAAGTAATAGCCCAGTGTGCAGGTAAAGCACATTTATAAATTTTGGTAAAGGTTTTCAGTGAGGAATTGAAGGTTAGAATACTATAAGTAAGGACCTGGTGAGTTAATGGGACTGAATTCCAAGTTTTTGCTGCACGGTGAGAGTAGAGGCAGTGGCCAGTTGTGTTATGTGGCTTATGAAGCTTTAAAATTAAATCTTTCAATAGCTTGTATGTACTTAAGTTCTGAAATTAAGGCTAATCTAAACTGGCTATATTAGATGCCTTGAGGCGTCAGTAGGATGTAACTGCCGAAACACCTGGAGGGGTCACTTGGCTGTGTTAAAGACAACTACAGGAGTGTCTCTCTGCAGCCCACATCCATCAGTCTTCTCATGATCTCCATTCTTGTGACATTTCCAATTGCTCTTCCTCCTTAAACTTCCACATATTTATCTTGTTCAAATGTTTGTGATTCCTCTGATAAAACGTTCAGTATTCTCCAAGAAAAACATAGGATCTTGGTTCACCTGCTTGACTAACCATGTCAGCATTTCCTTTGCTACTACCTTGCAGTCAGTATTACTGTCTCCTCTTGTTTTTATCATAATAGATTTTTTAGTCTCAGTTGGTTTTTTCATCATTTTCATTATACTGTACTAATTTTCCAGAAAAAGCTGGAGTACACTGTTAACCTTCCAAACTTAGACAATTAAAAATAATGCAAGCAAGACACTGTCTTCCTGCAATGCTGAACTACTAGATGAAAATCCTCATAGCTACAACTACTGCTTCTGCTCATGAACATCCTCACTATTTGGTTGTATCTCACCATATGTGCATCTGACTGCAAATAAAATGGATGGGAAGTTATATGCCTGAATTTCTACTTTAGCACAAATTTTCTGAATTTCAGAGTTCTAAAAGAAAGGACTACTGTCAGTGATGATAACATCAAATATGGCCTGCTTTGAGAATGGAGATTTTAATGCACTAATTGCGCCTGCACTTGTGTCTATTAGTTTATTATTCCAGGTTCCTCAAAATACTCAATCTGCACATATAAGATACACAACTTTTTAAAACTGAAACAGATCAGTGTCCACTGAACTTAACTTTGCAAGAGAGTTGCTACTGGGTACGAGATCATTTTTTCCTTTGGACTGTTGTTATGAAACATACTGCACATGGTACCCCCTGCATTATGTACTCAAGAGTCAACATTCCTGATCAATATATTTATTATTTATTGTTTTTGTTGACCAGTCCGTCTGGGCTAAGGTAGCCCCTTTTCAGTGGTGGCTTGGTAGAAAATGTCCACTTACAAAATGGGCAGTTATATACAATAGAGAAAAATGTAAAGGTAAAAGCTATCACATTGGGCATATTTGCTCAATCTTTTAGCACTTTGCTATTCCAAGATGTGATTTGCACATCATCCTGAGCATCTGTTTGGGAACTCAGACTTATGCACTTACAGACAATGATAGTTTTCTAAAAAGGAGGAGGAAAAGCTCTAGCATCTCTAACCAACAGAGCTGATGCTGTAGACATTAAGATTTCACATCAGGCAATAACATCCCAGGCTGCTAGGAACACTCTCCCTTCCCACAATGCACCCTGCATGCTAGTTTCTCCATTTCTTCAAATAAAATGCTAAAAAAGAATTGTGGACTGAAGAAAGGTTCCAGACCAGATACACAAAAAACGGGCAATAAAAGAGTATGTTACAAAGGACAGACTTTTGCTTCCACATCATTCATTGTGGTTAAGTACATAACATCTGTATCTGATAAAAAGAGGTCTACTCCTCTGTAGCCAACAGGACAGAGGCCCTAGCTAAACCTCACTGAGGTCATCATAATGGAAATATATCCCTGATAACAATGACCCCCCCCCCAAAAAAAAAACTTTGCCCTGAAGATCACATCCATGTTGTACTGCATCTTGCAAACATGTTAGGAAAACACCAAGGTACATCTGCACAAGCGTCATCTAAGGTTACATTATGAAAAAATACAAGTAGCTATAAATCCAAGTAGAATGGCCACTGGGAACTGTAGGTAGGTGTATTCTGTTTTTTTAATGACAAAACTCAGTGCAACCAAGGCCATTTATGTACTACTTTACATAAATAACATAAAGAGGATATAAATGTTTAATGTTGGAAAGAAGCATTTTGCAAATTTTGACATTTAAGTAGAGGAGAAGAGAGGGATAACTCTAAATGGAACTAAATGAGTAGAGTTAGCAATGCAATAGACTTGACAGAGAATAACTTACACCAGTGTCAAGATACTTCCAGATACTTAGACTAAGGTAATCAATCAAACATAAAGAAGAGAGATGCTGAGAAGTCATTCCATTTACTACTGATGCCAAAAAGAAAAAAATTGGTCCTTCAATTAACCAAAGTTTTGGAAAGGAAAGTTGAAATTGATTAGATGACAAGGATTACGCTACCAAAAAAGGAGGGCTGATTGTTATCACAAGAAATGGAAAAGGCATGGTATCAACTTGTGATATCTCTTGATGGTTAAAAATAGTTTCACTTGGAAAAAATTAATTTTATTCTATTTTTTGCAAAATAAAGCCATTTTTTATTTTATTACTGCAATATATTATGCATACATTTTGTGGGCATAAGGCAATTATTTTTTAAATAAAATTTTGTGGCTGTTCCTGGGGCACCAACCATTATGCAATGATTATCAAATCTTTGCAAATACTAGCCACCACCACTTATATGGCTGTAATCTAATAAAGGAACATTAAATTTGAGCATTAATAAGAATATAAATACAAATACATTTAGAAAATAAATGATAAATATCTAAAAAGCAAAAATAATTACAAAAGAAAAAAAACAATTTAACTCTATTCAGGAGATGTAAACTAGAGAGTTATAAGGGCAACAAGACAAATCAGATTACATTTAACAACTCTTTTTTTAATGACAAAAAGTAACTTTAAGAAGAAAAAACTGTGAACAAAGTAATTTTTGAAAAAAATTGCAAAATCCCAAATAAAACTTATCTGAGGCAGAAAACATCTGACAATGATGGTCACAAACAGAAGATGGGAATTTGGGGAACAGAAGATGGAAAGATGGAAATTGGGAATGAGAAGGTAAAATCTGAAGTAGCTTAGTTATCTGAGTAAAGATAAAAGGCATAGGATATTCTGCTGATGGAAGTGATGGATAAATAGTTTAGGATGATATTTTTATATCCAATGCCTCAGCCAATGATGGGCAAATTTCTTATCCAACTTCCATCAAAGTCAAGCAAGTCATTACATCTAATATCTTTGTGGATTTTTTTTTTTAAAATTTGTCTGCTTTTTTTTTAAAAAAAACTGGACCTTCCAGCCAATGCAACCAACCTATCTTTAGCCCATCCTATGTACCGGTAACACTGTAATCCGTGTAACACTAAATAAACACAGTGTGTCCCTTCTCTGATGTTTGAATATTTTCTATAATTAGATCCCCCAAATATAGGACAACGACATCCAAACAGTATACAAAAAAGCCTTTTAGGTAAATATAGGATGTCATACATCACGACATGCTCCCCCCTGCACATGGCATAGGGCATAGGACATACAGACATACCATCCCTTCTCCTGAAGAGAACCCAGGAGGAACGAAGTAGGTCACAGTGAAAGGCAAGAGCGAAGTCAAAAGAAGAAGTAAAGGAAGGAAGAAGGGGAGGAAGAGTCATTGCAAAATGAAGAGAAGAAGGGATAGTATCCAGATTATCTAATATTTTAGTACTAACTAGCTCATGCGTACTATGCCCAGCTGTTGCAGTATTCTTACAATTCTAACAGTATAAATATTAAAAGCTCAAGAAGGATGGGGTGGAAGGTAGCCCTCTAGAAATCCACATGCAGGGGACCCCCCTAGCCAAATCCAGCTCTATCCCTAGAACAGCTTCCAATGTACAGTGCTTGGTAAAAGTATAGTCAAAGGAGCTGCCTCAAGAATGGAATTAGTATCCAAACCTTTGGAAAAAGCACCAGAAGAAGCCACAGCTTTGGCAGAATGAGCCCTAACAGAGGAAGGAAGGCTTTTCCCATGAAAGGAGTAACAAAAGGAAATGGCTTTAGATATCCAAGAAGAAATGGTTTGCTCAGAAACAGCCAAACCTAAATACCTAGCATAAAAAAGAAACAAAACGTTACTGATATTTATGAACGGCTTTAGTTTTATCCAAATAATATCGGAGTTGTCTATGCAAATCCAAAGTTTGAAGAACCTTCTCAATAGCAGATTGTGGAGAAGGGAAAAAGTGGGCAAATTAATACACTGATTAAGAGACAACTTATTAACCACCTTGGGCATAAAATAAGTTTTAGTATGAAAAGACACTCTGTCCTTATGAAAAAACAAAAAAAGGGGGAAAAGCCATAAGGACCTGCAGCTCAGACACCCATCTGGCTGAGGTAAGGGCCAAAAGAAAAACAGTCTTCCAAGAACAATGCTGTATGGAAGCTGAAGCTGCAGGCTCAAAAGCAGCCTGAGTCAATTTTTTCCAAACAATATTAAAGGTCCCTGGAAGGCCTAATATGATGGATTTATTTTTAGAAATTGTTTGCCCTCGAATCTAGAAGCCAAAGGGGGAAGTCAAAGGCAGACAACCAGAAATAGCTGACAGGTGGGTTTTAACAGAAGAGTATGCCACTTCAACACTAAGCAATTCACACAAATAAGAGAGAACCAAAGGAACTTCCACAGTAAGTGGATCCAGGTTGCGAGAAAGACACCAGGCAGAATATCTCTTATATTTAGATAAATAAGATTTTCTGGTAGTGGGTGTCCTGGCTTCCTGCAGAACCAGAAACATGTCCTTAGGTTTTTGATACCTTTTAGAAACCTTTATTCTCTCACCCACAGTGTTAACTGAAGAGTGGACAAGTGGGGATGGATGAGAGACCCCTTGTCTTGTGTGAGTATGTCCACCCTGTGAGGTAACTTGTGATGATTGCCCTTGGCTAAATACAGAAGAGGGAACCAATACTGTCTGTGCCAAGAGGGAGTCACCAACAAGATTTTGGGAGCATCCTGTTCTATCTTGAACAGGACCTGCAGTATGACAGGAAGGGAAGGCATAAAGAAACATTCTCTTCCAGGAAAAAGAGAAGGTGTCCTCCTTCCAGGCCAGAGGACATGGGACTCTGGTGCAAAAGTGTGGAAGTTGTCTTTTCAGAGGGGAGGCAAAAAGACCTACTTCAGGAGTATCCCACTGATGGGCAATGTCCAGAAACATGTCTCTGCGAAGTATCTACTTGTGAGTTTGTGTTATGGATCTGCTGAGAGAATCTGCCACAGTGCTCTGATCTGAAGGAACATACACAACCTGAAGAGTCACCTGATACTGGACAGCTAGATTCCCAAACCTGAAGAGGTAGCCTGCACAAGAGGTAAGACCATGTTCCCCCTAGTTTGTTGATGTACCACATCACTATGTTATTGTCATTGAAAATTTTGAGGGGCTTTGGAAGGAAAAGAGAATGAAAGGCCAGAAGAGCTGCTCTTATCTCTGATACTGGTATGGTCCTTCTTTTAAAAGGAGACCAAAGACCCTGAACTTTCAGAAGACCGATGGAGGCACCCAACCCTGATCCGAGGCATCTGACAACAGTTCCTAAATGGAGGCTGGAGGCTGAAAAAGAAGCCCTGGCTTCAAGGAAAATTGATGAATCCACCACTGAAGCTCCAATATGAGGCATAGGAGAAGGGGAATCAAAAAATCCAAAGGATGAAAATGTTGAAGCCAGACTGACTTTAACAACCACTGGAGCTTTCTCATATGAAGCTTGGCCAGAGGAAGCACAGGAATGGTGGCGGCAATGTACCCAGAGCACTTAGAAACTCACTGGCTGCAATGCAGACCAGAGGAAGAAGAAATTGAAAGAAAGCAATCAGAGTTAAGGCCTTAGGAGGAGGCAGGGAAGGCAGAATTGAAATAGTCTGGAGCCTGTACCCAAGAAAAACATGATCCTGAGAAGGCATTAGGAATGATTATTGGAAGCTCACTGTAAACCCTAGGCTTTTGCAGGACACAAAGTGAAGGTGGTGAAGTAAAGTCACTGGAAAGGAAGCCTGAATGAGCAGGTCATCCAGATAAGGAAAGATCTGAATCACCCTCAACCTGCAAAAAGCAATTACAGGAGCAAGGCATTTGGTGAAGACCCTTGGGGCAGTAGAGAGGCAAAAGGCAAAGCAGAGAACTGAAAATACAAGGAAAAAAAGAGAAATGTAAAAACATCCTGAAAAGGGAATGAATAGGGATATGGAGATATGCATCCTTGAGATTCAGAAAAACTAGTAAAGCCTGAAAAAGAAGAGGAAACAAAGTCTGAAGGGATAACATCTGAAAGGAAGGAACCTTCAAAAATATATTGAGGTGAGAGTGATCCAGAATGGGTCTCCAGTTGCCATCTTTACTGGTGGCCAGAAGCATCCAGGCATAAAAAAATCCCTTCCCCTTTTGAGGAGCAGAAACTGCTTGGATAGTGCCTTGGGACAAAAGGGTCTGAAGTACATCTGGAATAAAGGGCAGCTGTTCTTGAGGAGGTTGAGAAATGCACAAAACAAGAGGAAGGGATTTCTACACTATGTAATATCCTTGGCAAATGAAGGACAGAACCCAAGATCCTTAACCAATTGTGAAGAGACAAAGATGAAGAAATAAAGGAACCTGACTTAAGAGGGAGGGAAGAAGATAGATTTTCAGATATAATCTGGCTTGTCTGGAAAAGGAGGCTTCTGAGTAGTAGGACTCTTAGTAGACTTAGCAGGAGGAGCTCTTCTAGAACCCTTTTTACCTTTGGGAGGAGGGTGAGACTGTCCACATACAAATGCAGGTTTGGAAGGATAATTCTTCTGAAATTTGGGAACATGGGAAACAAAAATACATTTTAATTCCTACAAGGCCTTCCCCTTCGACTGCAGGGACTAAATAATCTTAGCAGCAGAACCAAAGAAAATGTTATTGTGAAGAGGAGCATCCATCAATTTAGACTTAATATTATCAGGCAAAGGTTGGCAGCAAATCACTCCAAACCAGCTCAGAAAATACTACCTGCTTAATTCCACCACAGGAACAGCAGTGCAGCCTGAGCTCATTTTCAGAAAATCCATTTGTAATGCCATACAGAAAACAAATGTTCATAACTCTTTAACCATAAGAGCTAGACTAAAAATGTAAATGTGAATGTTGTTCAGCAGACACTGACCTTTCCAGCAGTGTAAATGCTGATAGAGTGTATCAAACTCATTATTAAATATTTGGCAAGGAATGCTAGCATTGTGCATATTTTATCCCTTTTTGGAAAAGCAAAGCACAATATCTTGGTCAATGTACCATGTAGACCCATACAATTTGTATTTAATTTGTTTGAATGAATGTCAGCTTTAAAATGATATCTTAACCATTGCAGTGTGATGCTCCTTTTTGGAGATATTCACAGAAATATGATTAACATAATATTTCTCATAATTGATAAATAAACAAAGCATGATAGTTCATCACCTGTAACAGACAGAGGCTACATATCAGTGTACAAGTTGTGTGGCTCGATGTCAGCTTCAAAATGATGCATCATTTGTCTCATCATCATGCTCCCTTGCAAAGATATGGGCATAATAATGAGAAGTATTGGAAATGTATAATTTTCATAATCCTACAAGACTAAACAAACTGACATCTGTACATGTGTACAGTGCACAGAGACAGTTTGTTTACCATGTTGTAAGGAGTAATACCGTCTTCAAAATGAGGTATTACTTGGCACACTGACATGTTCCCTTACAAAGTTATTTACCAAAATATGAAAAAAAATCATAATTTCCATAACCTAATTCCTAAACAAACCGATATCTGTACATGTGTACAACATACAGACACAGTACTTTTACCATGTTGGAACTATGGATACTGTCTTCAAAATGAGTTATTACTTAGCACACTGAGATACTCCCTTGCAAAGCTATTTACCAGAATATGAAAAAATCATAATTTCCATAACCTAAGTTATAAACAATCTTTGATAATTGTACATGTGTACAACATACAGACACAGTTCTTTTACGATGTTGGAACTATGAATACTGTCTTCAAAATGAGGTATTACTTAGCACATTGAGATGCTCCCTTGCAAAGTTATGTACCAAAATATGAAAAAAAAGAAGTTATGTACTTACCATAACATTCTATGTGAGTTGTTCATCTCGCTGTCATTCTTACACATTTGTTTGGAGCTGATCCTTCGGCTCAGAGTTAGCCGCTTTCACAAGTTCGAAGTTTTCGAGTAGCTCGAGGCCAAGTCCCTATCCCATGATGCTCTCTGCCTCACCTCAGATCTAGTTTGCTGATCCCAACATGTACAACATAAGAAACACATGAACATCACTCCAGCCAAAGTAAGAAATCCTACAACAAGACCCACCAGACCACAAAAGCTCTTACTCGTTCTTCAAGAAGCCTACAGGGGGAAGGCGGGTGGGAATGAAGGTGAGATGAACAACTCACATGGAATGTTATGGTAAGTACATAACTTCTTTATGTGAAGTTGTTCAATCTCGATGTTCATTCTTACACATGGGTAGCGTTCCAAGCACCATTCATCTTGGGTGGCTCACACAGGAGTATATTCCTGAGGACAGTGGAACCAAGGGAAGCCCTGTCCCTGGAGGCCTTATCTACTTTGTAATGCGTAATGAAGGCATGTGGCTTAGACCAAGTGGCAGCTGCACATATCATATCCAATGGCAACCTAGCCACATAAGCTGAAGAAGTAAAAACAGCCCTAGTGGAATGCGCTTTCACATTATGTTCCAACGGTTGATTCACGGAGGAATATGTAAATTTTATGCAATTAGTCAACCATTTGGAAAGAGTAACTTTTGACACTGGTAGCCCTTTCTTGGTATCAGCATGAGAGACAAAAAGTTGTTCTGATTTTCTAAATTCTTTTGTTCTATCCAAATAAAATCTGAGTTGTCTGTGAACATCAAGTTTATGCAACATATACTCCAACTTGTTGGAATGGTTACTGAAGAAGGTTGGGAGTTCAATAGTTTGATTTAGATTAGCCTCCGAACATACCTTTGGAAGGAAGGAAGGGTTAGTCCTGAGAGACACTCTGTCAGGGTGAAAAATCAAATATGGGGGTTTAATAGATAAGGCCTGAAGTTCGGACACTATGTGCTGATGTAATGGCAACCAAGAAGATGGTTTTCCAAGACAGAAATTTTAGTTGGCAGGAGGATGCAGGCTCAAATAAATAGAGGAAGAATAATCCTAGATAGAACAAAATTTAGATTCCAGGGAGTGAAAGGTTGTCTAACTGGTGGTCTAAGATGTATGGTTCCTTTTAAGGCTCTACATAACCTGTGAGACATAAGATTAGAACCTTCCGATCCGAGGTGAAAATTTGAAATTGCAGCTACCTGAACTTGTATGGTGGCAGCAGCAGCAGCACCTTCATTAAAAAGCTTAGTCAAGAACTCTAAAATGCTAGCAATTGGGGTGACGTACGGGTCAATATCATTTTGCGAAGCCCAGAAAGCAAACCACTTCCATTTGCTGGCATATAACTTTCTGGTTGAAGCTTTATGAGAGGATACAGGGATATGTTGTACCTCCGAAGAAAAATTGTGGGACCTGGCTATGTTGGAAATCGGAGCAGCCAAGCTATCAATCTGAGGGAATGAAGAGAAGGATGAAGAGCCCCTGATGAATGTGTCAGCAGATCTGGAACTGGGTCCAGAATCCAAGATTGAAAGTTGGTAGAGTCGAAGGAAGGGGAACCAAATCTGTCGAGGACAATACAGGGTATCAGAATTACAGTCCTCCCCAAGGCTTTGGCTTTCTGCAAACATTTTGGAATCAGGGGAATGGGTGGGAATGCATATAGGAGTCCCAGGGGCCAAACGTGTAAGAGAGAATCCCTTTGGGTTTCCCCTGGTGGGGGATTCAGGGCAAAGTAGCTTCTGCATTTGGCATTCATGGGGGATGCAAACAGGTCACAGCAAGGCTGGCCCCATCTGCAGAAAATCATCTCCGCTGTGTCGTCTTTGAGGGACCACTTGTGTGGCATCAGAATAGCTCTGCTTAGTTTGTCCACTATAGCGTTGGATTTCCCAGGGATGAGCGTTGCTATCAGAAAGCGCTTGGTGGATACAGCCCACTGCTAGACTCTTAAGGCTTCTCAACACAAGCGATAAGACTTGGTTTGCCCTTGCTTGTTGATATACCAGACTACTGACATGTTGTCGGTCTGAATCGCAATCGTTCTCAGAGGAAGAGAGTCTTGGAAGTACTGCAATGCCAAAAGTACTGCTCTCATCTCCAGGACATTGATGTGTAATTGAGACTCTGTCTCTGACCAGGTGCCTTGGGCTGCTCTTCCCTATCCCCCCCCACCCTATCAGAGAAGCATCTGTGGTCACCATGGCTGATGGCGGGTAGAGAACAAATGGACAACCTAGTGTTACATGGTGGCTGGTCAGTCACCACTGAAGGTCCTTTTTGCATGAATCTGTAATCATTATCAAGAATGACATTGGAAGTTGTTTGTAAGACCACTGGGTGAAGAGTAACGATTGAGGTATTCTCATGTGCATACGCCCTAGAGGAACTGCTATGAAAGTTGCTGCCATAGTACCTAGTAGGTTCAACACTTGGAAGGCTGGTACTTTTTTGTGTGTCAAAATGTCTGATGCCGGTTGTCAAAGAGTGACTATTCTTTCCAGTGGCAATTTTACCAGTGGTAGTGTCTAAATCTGCTCCAATAAAGGAGATATGCTGTGACTGTGACAATGCAGACTTGTCGAAATTTATAGTTATTCTGAACTGAAAACAGATTTAGAGTGTAATCCCTGGATTGAACTAGTTGATGCCTGGAGGTGGCGGTGAGGAGTCAGTCATCCAGATACGGTAACAATCGGAATCCTAAACACCACAGGTGAGCCATAAAGTACAGTTGTGTACACTTACCATAAATGTAGATGTTCGAGTGTATTCCCTGTTGCAGTCATTTCATTTGGGTTATCTGCCTGCAGGTAGCCCTCAGCCAGCTTGAATACCAGAGTCTTGGATTCCTGCGTCGGATGCAGTCTCTTCTTCCGTGACGTCAGGGGTATAAAACATGCAGCCGATGCCATTACATCAGTTTTTCTTGCCCCAGATGTCATGTGCCCCCATAATGGGAAGCAATTATACGTTGTTACATCAACAAAAAGCAAATACACTAAAAAGCTCAATTACACCAAACAAGAAGGAAAGGTAGAGTCAAGAGAAGTCAGGGAGCTGGAGGGAGGGTAACCAGGACTGCAACAGTGAATACACTCGAACATCTACATTTATGGTAAGTGTACACAACTGTACTATGTTCTTCATGTTTCACTGTTGCAGTCATTACATTTGGGTTGATTCCCAAAGCTGAGGAAGGGAGGAGGAAGCTAGAGAGCATTAGAGCCAGCTATTAAGCCCTGCAAAACTGCAGTGGCAAAACCAGCTCTGGATTTAGAAAAAATAGGCATGTGGTAATGCTTAAAACAAAAAGAAGAACACACCAAGCCAACGGAGCTTAGACCCTGCAACTGCAATGGTTAAAACAAATAAAATAACACACAGTACCATGCGCTGGGTCAAATGGCTGTATTCCTAAAGTTCTCAAACGCTTCAAACATCTCAAACAGCAAGCCAAAACTGTACAGAAAAATCACATCCAAGAAGTACTCTGCAACCAGGAGTATAAAACAAAGCTGTTTATTGTAAAAAATGTAAGCGCTTTCACCCGAAGGCTTCCTCAGACATTTAAAAACTCACATTCAATTAATGTTTAAATACCTAATGAATCCACCTCATTGGTTAAAATTCATCAGATGTAGAAAATCAGCATAAATATTTATTTAAATAACTAGTAATACTAGAACACGTAGAAATCACAGTAAAATAAAATATTGAAGCCTGAAATATAGCATAGAAAGCGCATCCGTACTATAAAACTAAAAAATATATAATAAAATAGCATCATAAATATAAGCAGATAAATATATCACTGCATAGGCTCTATCTACATCCATCACAAAACTGATTGCATACACATATAAAAAGCACCAAAAGTGTTTAACACACAAAAATTGTGTGCAAACATAGTCTAAGTTTTATCAAAAATAATAGAAATATATATATCTCATGAAAAGACTACTGCTTAGGTCTGTGACATCTCTTCTTTTTTAACACTGATTTAATGTGTACCCGATCATTAAGGCCAGGGTATTTATCTGCCCTGCACCTAATAATCCACCTCATCTCATTTTCTAGAGTGAAATTTATGAGGTCCCCTCCTCTATTGTTCACAAATACTTCCTGTATCACACAAAAGGTAAACATATGCTGTGGCCCTAACACTTTAACATGTCTGGCTAGTGCATTGGAATCACTGCCTATTCTTATCTGGTAAAGATGTTCCCTGATTCTCTCTTTGAATGCCCTATTTGTTTTCCCTATATAAAACGAGGTACAGGCTATGCATCTAGCCAGATATACCACATTCGTGCTCATACAATTAGTACCTGTCCTAAATTTAAACTCAAACTGATTAACGGGGTGGACAAAGGTGGTCCTTGTGTCTATGTGGCAACATTGATTGCAACGTCCACAGGGACAGATCATGAGAGCCTCTAGACTGAATCCTAGTGAGAGAGGTTATGAGGATGAGATCAATAGATTGAGAAATATGTTCCTTGTGATGGGGTTATGATGAAAAAACTTTTGATGAATTGTCCATAGAGGTCAACAGTCTTAGGTCTAATCAAGCTAGACCATATTTCTCGAATAATCCCAATATGTTAGATGTAGTTGGTATGGATACTCTAACATCAACTCAGCCCGTTAGGGCACCCCTATTTTTTACTAAGGATGCAGGGGCTATTAGAAGTTTTCTAGTGAACCGCTGGGAAGTACTTGCTCTAGATCCAACTATTAGAGATGTAGTACGTCCTGAACCATTGTTTGCATTCAAAAACAAACCTAATATTAGGAGTATGTTATGTTACAAGAATATGAGCTCTGACAGGGGTAAACACTGTGATTTCACATATAATACACGTCCCTGCTTTGAAGTGTAGGTATTTCCTGCAAGATTCCCTTATTGGAATGTGCAGGTAATCTTCCTTTAAGTCTAAGGTTGCCAACCAGGCATCTTTGCCTAGCATAGGAAGCAGCTGCTGAAGTGTTAGCATTTTGAATTTTGGGATTACCAAAAAGGTGTTTAGGATAGAGAGGTCTAGGATAGGACGCCATGCGCCGTCTTTTCTGGGTACCAGGAAAAGTCTTGAGTAAAAACCTTGTCCCCTTTCTTCTGCTGGGACAGGCTGAATAGCCCTGATACCTAGAAGAGAGATAACCTGCTGTTGAGCCTCTGCCCACTGATTTGGGGGTAGGTCTGGCCAACCGTTTGGGGTTGGTAAGGTGTGGAAGTGGAATCTGTATCCTTGGAAAACTATATTTAAAACCCATTTGTCCTGGGTAATGAGTATTCAGTTTTTTGCATGCAGGGCAATCTTTCACCCTAAGGGAGCAGGCAGTTGAGCAGGGCTTGAAAGGGTTAAAGTTAAGTCATTGTGACATTGTCTTACTACTTCCAGATTTGGAAGTGGGAGCCCCCCACTGCTTAGCCCTGTGTGTACCTGGAGACTGTAGCCTAGGTGGTCTACTGTTCCTGGGTTTGGACTGAAGAACTGGAAAGGACCAATTCTTAGAAGGCCAATGCCTACTAAATTTGGGAGGCTGTACTTGCAGGAAATCTTTAATAGTTTGCATAGATTTATCTTTTTCCTCCATCTTTGTAAGGACGACTTCTGCTTTGTTGCCAAACAGGTTGGTTTAAGGGAGCATCCAGTAATTTAGCTTTAACATGATCTGGCAAGTTTTGCTCCTTAAGCCAAGCATGCCTTCAGACCCAGTGACAGCAGCCCTGCAAGATGCTTCTAAAGAGTCAAAACCGCATTGCAAGGTATGTTTACCAACTTGTTCAGCAGAATGCATTAAATCCTGTAATTTATGTTCAACACAGTCAGGAATCAACATAATTTTCTGTTGAAGTAGTCCCGTAATATGCTGCTGATACTTTAACATATGAAACTGGCAGTTTAAGGCCCTAATGACCAAAGAAGTAGAAGTGTATACCTTCTTACCCCATCTGTCCAAGGCCCTGGAATCTCTATCAGAGGGCGTAGGATTTTTGGCAGTAGTAGCCTTAATGCCTTTAGGTCCTTGGGAATTGGTCTCTGGGTCCACAGTAGGATTCTTGAAGAGGAACTTGTGAGAGTCAGGTACTCTAATACCTATCAGGTTTTCTGGGAGCTGGAGGTAAAGTGTCTTGGGCCAGGCTAGATTCCAAGAAACACCATCCACAATGTCCAGGACAGGAGGGATAGCTAAAGGCCTGTGTTGAGGGAGGAGTAAGAATTCCCTAAGCCTCTTTTTGGAATCAGAGTTATCCTGGCTTTCCCAGCGGAAATGCTCCCTAAGAGTGTGCAAGGTTTCACCAAAAGAAAAATCTTCTAGAGGGGAAGCAGAGGGAATGGAATTCTCTGCATCGGAATCCTCACAGGTAGATAAGGGCAAATCCTGATAATCAGAAGAAACAGAAATTTCAGAATCCTGACCAGAAGAATCGGAAGGAAAATCAGTTCTAGGTCTCTTAGAGGGGGAAGGCTGGCTTCCCCTAATTAAAGTAATAAGGTCTTCAGCCATTCTAAGCATTTGTTTTTTAGACATATGGGCCTAACCATGTGGTTTTGACATCGGTTTTCTTGGCATAGGTCGAGTTTTAGGCCTTGATGAAGAAGACGGCATCAGTTTGAAATTCAAGTCTGTAGGCCTGAATACACCCTCAGAAACTGGTGCCTGCACAACGGCTCTGGACCCATCCAGTAGAGACATCCGCAGGTTCCTTAGTCAAAGAAGCATCTCGGGGCATACCGGATCTGAATGGGTCTCAGTAGAGGCCTGCGAATCTGAAGTAGCGGGTATCAGGGGCTGCGAAAGCGCCTCACTGAGTACCAGCGAACTGGTGTCTAGCTTAACGGAAGCACTGTCTGCAGTTTTGAACCTATGAGGTCTGTCTCTGTCTTTACCTTTTTTGGAATATCAGTAGTCGGATGGCTTACCAAAGCCATTTCTGGATAGTTAACTGAGTACCAAAATAATTTGCTGCAAACATAAACAGACAACGAATAGTTTGGGGGTTGAATAAGGCACAAAACTGACAGCGAGGGATGCCGTGGTCTGGGCCTAAGCAAAGAATGCAGTACGAATGAAAATCTTTATGAGGTATTTGCTTTCCACAGGTAAGACAATTGTTAACTTTTACCGACAATGGTTTAAGAGCAAGAAAAAGGACCCCCAACGGGGCACTTAGCTTTAATGAAGACTTCGGTTCTGAAACTCGAAAACGAAAATTTCAGGAGTCAGCCGACCGACACTTGCGAACTGCTTCGGGCACCGTGTGGAAAGAAAGACTGATGTAATGCCGTTGACTGCATGTTTTATACCCCAGACGACCTGACGTCATGGAAGAAGAGAGAGCATCCGACGCAGGAATCCAAGACTCTGGTATTCAGGCCAGCTGAGGGATATCTGCAGGCAGATAACCCAAATGTAACAACTACAACAGTCAAACACTAAGAACATCCACTGCCATGCATTTGGTAAAAACTCTGGGGGCTGTTGTGAGACCAAAGGGCAGTGCTCAGAACTGATAATGACTAGCTCCCAGAAACGCAGGTGATCTCTGGATGGTCTGGCCATTTTGATAGGATAGCATGCATTCTTGAGATCTAGAGAGCGCATCCAATTGCCCCATTCCTAGAAACGGAAGAATTGATTGAAGCGTGACCATCCGGAACGTCTCCTTTTTTACAAAAGTGTTAAGTCTGCTGAGGTCCAAAATGGGTCCCCTGTTTTCTTTGGAACTAAAAAGAATCTGGAGTAGGTTCCGGATCCTATCTGGTCTGCTGGGACTGGCTGGATGACTCTCTTTTCCAGCAACCTTTGAATCTCTACGGTTGCTTAATCCCTGAGACTGAGTGGAACCTCTGGGATTTTCTTTCTTATAGGGGGAGGTTCTGAGAATGGAATGACGTATCCTCTGGTAATAATACTTTGAATCTTTTGTAATTTTTAGCCAGGTGTCTGGATACAAAGACAAGTGACCCCTAACTGCCTCCAGAACAGGACAGTCAGTCCTCCTTTCAGGAGCACTGGTAGGGCTTGCCAAAGAACTGATCCCTGTCACCCTGGTTTTGCAGACCCCTTCTGCAGCCTGGGTGGCATCTTCCATTATTACCCCCGCCTCTGCCCCTGGAGGGGGCTTCACTACGTGTGCTCTGAAAGGCTCCTTGGGACTTGCGAAACCACATTTTTCCTCCCTTTTGCCCTTTGGGGTAAGGTCTAGTAGGGGTGGAAAAACTGACTACTATGGCAAATAGAGTCTTTCCATCTTGTTCACACCTAGTGAGGGTATCCTTGACTTTAGACCCGAAAAGGGACGAGCCATCAAATGGGGTATTAATGAAGGAAGACTTGAAGGCTTCCGCAAAGGAGCATAAGCACATCCAGGAATGTCTCCGAAGAGCTACTGCTGAACCTGCTGCATGACTCGTGCCATTAGCTGCATAAGAAATGAGTCGCATGGACGAGTTAACTATTGAATTAAAGGTATTGAGCTGGGATGTCACCTTATCAGGAACGCCTTCAGCTCTAATACTCTGTAGAGCATCTCCAAGCTCTTTAAGGAGATCTCTTTGAATTCAGGTAAAATGTGTCAAATAGTTGAGCGATCGCATAGCAAAAGTCGCTGAACTAAAAATGCGTTTCCCATACCTGTCCATAATCCTGGAATCTCTATTAGGAGGATGGACAGTAGAAGAGGTTTCCGACATCTCTTTCTTGGTGGCAGCTGCCACCACCATGGCATCAACCGGCACTCCTTTAGTAAGAAACATTTTGTCCTGTGGAGATGTAATAAACTTGCTGGGCCTCAGAGGGACAGGTTCCACAGTATCAGAAGACTCCCACACCCTTCGAGCAACCAACTCCATTAGTTCATCAAAGGGTGGAGTCATCCAGGAGGTGGAGGGTTGAGACCCAAAGGTCTTCAGAAGCACCGACTCATCATCAGTAGGGCTAACAGACTGCCTGTCACCCCTCTGTCTCAGGATTTTAAGGATATCAGCAAAAGAAATATCCACTGAGGGGGATCGTGGGGACCCTTCTGATTCCTTGAAGTCAGTGTCTGATGCGACAGACTCCTGTGGGGAGTCTAAAAGCCTCCTCTTGCAAAACTTCTTCTGGAGAACCTCAACAGTAGGAGCTTCTGTTGAGGTCTCAGTAGAACATGGGTCACCCAATGGGGCTACCTGAGGCTCTGGGTCTCGACACTTTACGGGGACCTGTGATGCAGAGGTAGAAAGCGGCACATTCGGGGATGAGGAGGAAGGCCCTAATGAGGCGGGTGTCTTAGAAGACATAACTCTCCTCATGGCACTGACAGCTCCACTGCTCAGACGCGAGGAAGTAGCCGGTTCCGAAGAAGTTGCCATTCTCCCCAGCGCCAAAACAGTGGGCTCCGACCCACAGGTGGAGCCAAGCTCATCCGTGCCGAAGCTCCAAGAGGAAGGGACGGAACCGACCCATCGGTTTGACCCCCCCCCCAAGAGCCAAATGGAGAGTGTCGGCTCCCAGACTCCTCGAATGGCACCGAAGTAGTTTGAGTCGACAGAGCCGATGGCACTGGAACAGGCCTTGGCTCCAAGGGTTCCACAATCATCAGTTCCACCTCACCCGTCTCCGAAGGCCCTGCTCGTCTGAGGAGTAGACATAGTAGGGTAAGGCAGTCTTCGGCTCCGAAACCAGCTGGGCTGGAGCCGACAACAATTTGGCTAATGCCAGATTCTGGAGGAGCCTTTGCACCACTCGGTCCACATCCACATCAGAGAGGCTCCTCGAAGAACGAGTCGAAGGGATCAAAGCCACAGACTGTAAAATAGGTGATTTCAAAGTTTCAGAGATTGGCTCAAATACCAGGGACTGGCTCCGAAATGCAAGCTTGGTGCTCAGTTCCGAGGACTGTGGAACCGGCAACCACACCTTCTCAGCAAATTTTGGAGCAGAAGACTTCGGCTCCGAAGAAGCTTTCGAAGATTTGGATCCCTTCAAAGATTTTGAAGTCTGGTCGGCCTTGTCAAGCAATTCCCGGAATTCAGGTTTTAACAAACCCCTGTACACTAGTTTTCTCCTGCATTCCAACAAGACCCTGCTGCTAAATGAATGACAAATGGAGCAGTCCTCCTGAAGATGGACTGCCCCCAGACAGTACACACAACTCACACGAAGATCAGTGATGGACTTTTTTTTGTCCGCACTTGGGGCATTTCTTGAACTCTGACTTTTGTCTCTCTTTTTCTTTCTGGTCCACCATAATGCTATGAAAAAAACACTATATATCTGTGTAAATATATATGTATATTTAAACTGCCTAAACAACAAACGCACTCTAAACAAACAGAAGCAATATCGAAGCAGTTGAGAAAATTTAGATAAAATTTAGAAAAACACACACACTGAAAACTCAGCTAAACTACAAATAGCTATAACAACTAACATTTTTTTTTTTTTTAACAGGATAGGGTAAACTCAAAAACAGCCAATGAAAGGCCTAAGAGCAGCTGGTCTATAAAGACGAAAACTTCATCAAAAAGGTACAAAGATAGTGTATAAACCAAAAGCTAAGTCTAACTAGCCAAGAAAAGTACAGTTGTGTACACTTACCATAAATGTAGATGTTCGAGTGTATTCACTGTTGCAGTCATCACATTTGGGTTATCTGCTTGCAGTAGCCCTCTGTCGGCTTGATTAACAAAGTCTTGGGTCCTGCGTCGGTTGCTGGTTCTTCTTCCGTAATGTCAGGTAGTCAGAGGTATAAAACATGCAGCCGATGCCATTACATCAGTATTTCTTGCCCCAGATGTCAGGTGCCCCCTTAATGGGAAGCAATAAAATATATATATATATATATATATATATATATATATATATATATATATATATATATACATATGTGTATATATATATATATATATATATATATATATATATATATATATATGTATACACACACAAGGATATACCTCCAATAAAAAAGCAAATACACCAAAAAGCTTTTAGGCATAGTAAAGGAGAGTAGAGGTATAGCCAAAAAAAGTCAGGGGGCTGGAAGGAGGGTAACCAGGACTGCAACAGTGAATACACTCGAACATCTACATTTATAGTAAGTGTACCCAACTGTACTATGTTCTTCCTGTTTCACTGTTGCAGTCATCACATTTGGGTAGATTCCCAAAGCTAAGGATGGGAGGAGGAATTTAGATAGCATTAGGACCAGCTATAAGACCCAGCAAGTCTGCAGTGGCAAAGCCAGCTCTGGATTTAGAAAAAATGGCAAATGGTAATGCTTGGTGAAAGTATGTACAGAAAGTCCAGGTAGCGGGTTCTAGGATGTCCCTGGTAGGGACACCTCTGAGAAAGGCTGTAGAGGTAGATGCAGCCCTGGTTGAATGGGGTCTGATCCCCTGTAGGATAGGTTTTCCATGGTGCTTATAGCAGAAATGAATGCAATGGCCTATCCATTTAGAAATGGTTTGCTTTGCAATAGCCTTCCCCTCTGCCCCTGCAGCAAATGCCACCAGCAGTTGTTGTTCAGATTTCCTGTGAGGTTTAGTCCTCTCCAAGTAAAATCTAAGTTGTCTTTGCACATCTAAGGAGTGCAGTATACGTTCCCCTTTGTTCTGTGGCTTAGGAAAGAAGGTTGGCAAATGAATGGACTGATTAAGAGCCACACTGGATACCACCTTGGGCATGAAGGAGGGATTGGTTCAGAGGGACACCCTGTCCGCATGAAAGATGATGAAAGGCTCCACTGCCATAAGGGCCTGTAATTCAGATACCCATCTTGCTGAAGTGATTGCTAAAAGGAAGGCTGTTTTCCAAGAAAGGAATTTTAAATCTGCACTAGCAGCTGGCTCGAAAGGAGGAAGAGTGAGTTTCTCCAATGCAAAGTTAAGGTCCCAGGCTGGAGTTGGGGCTCTCCTGGGTGGTCTTAAATTTTTGGTCCCTCTGAGGAACTGCTTGAGCAGTGAATGAGAGAAGAGAGGAGGTTCTGTGTTATAATGAGCTGAAATGGCTGAGGCGTGAATTTTGATGGAGAAAAAAGAAAGGCCCTTGTGAAGCATCTCAGTTAAGTATTGTAAAATCTGAGGTAAGTTGGGCTTTGCTGTGCTCAACCCTTGAGATTGGTTCCAGGCACAGAATCTTTTCCATTTTTCAGCATAAGATTTTCTAGTACTAGGCCTCCTTGCCTCTAAAATGATATCCATCACTGGTTTACTGAGTGATGGTAAAGGAGAGATTAGGTAATTAGCCAGGCTGCTAGGTTCAGGGTTTGAAGTTGAGGGTGCAGAATCTGGTTCTCCTGCTGAGACAACAGGGTAGGGGTCTGTGGCAGGTGCCATGGGGCCAACAGTGACACATTGTGCAAGTGGGGGTGCCAGTGTTGGCGTGGCCAGTCTGGTGCAATCAATATCATCCTTGGTTTGTACTGTTTGATCTTTAGTAGTACTTTGGAGAGGAAAGGCTTGAACTGACAGGTTTTTCCAGCTGAAGGACAGAGCATCCACTTAACAAGCTTGTTTGTGGGGAGTCCTTGTGCAAAATTTGTCCAATTGGTAGTTCGGGGGGGGGGGGGGCAAACGGGTCTATATCTGGGCTCCCCCATTTGTTTGTCAACATGTTGAAAATTGATTCCAGTTTCCACTCGTGTGGGTCCATGCGGTTTCTGCTTAGTCTGTCTGCCAGTGTATTTAGTTTTCCTTGCAGAAATTGAGCTTGTAGATGCACTTGGTAGCTCAAGGTTGTGTTCCACAATGCCATGGCTAGCCTGCAGAGGGGTTAAGAATGGGTACCCCCCTGCTTGTTTATGTACCACATAACAGTGGTGCTGTCCGTCTTTAACATTAATTGTCCTGGAAGAATGTGGTCCTTGAAGGCTGTCAGAGCATTCTGTACAATTAACATTTTGTTTTGATCGATATGCAGGTGCATTTGACTTGGGTTCCATTTGCCCTGAATGCACTTCCCTGCCAGGTGAGCCCCCCATGCATAGTCTGATGCATCTGTTAGGGTTTGGGCAGCAGGGGGTAAAGTGAATTGTAGTCCCTTGTTTTGGTGGCAGGCCTCTGCCCACCAAAGGAACTCTAGGCGTAGGCAAGGTATAATAGGAATCATTGCTTCTAGATCCTAAGAATGTTGACACCATAGGCTTTTTAGATACCATTGTAGTTTCCTCATATGCAGTCTTGCATAGGGAATTAGAAGAATGCAGGAGGCCATGAACCCCAAGGCTTGCACTATTTGCGTTGCAGATAGCAGGGTTTTTGTGGCTACTAATTTGAAGTAGGTTGTCAAACGAATTTGTTTCTCTGGCATAAGGAAAGCCATCTGGGAAGTTGTAGTCAAGCTTGCGTCCAAGAATATAATTTGTTGACAGGGTACCAGGTGTGATTTCTTTTCGTTTACGGTGTACCCCAGACAAGTTAGCACCCTTTGTACAAAGGCCAGATGATTCAAAAGTATGTCCTGGCTTTCTGCCTGAATTAGGCAATCATCCAGATATGGGTATATTTAAATATTTCTTTGCCAGCAAAATGCAATGGCTGGAGCTAGGCACTTTGTGAATACCCTGGGCACAGTAGATAAGCCAAAGGGCAGTGCAGAGAACTGATAGTGCGTGTAGCCTGCTTTGAAGCATAAGTATCTTCTGCAAGATTCCCTGATTTGGATGTGCAGGTATGCTTCCTTTAAATTGAGTGTTGCCAACCAGGCATCTTTGCCTAGCATAGGAAGCAACTGGTGAAGAGTCAGCATCTTGAATTTTGGAATCACCAAAAAGGTGTTTAGAGTAGACAAGTCCAAGATAGGACGCCATGAATTGTCTTTTCTGTGAACTAAGAAAAGTCTTGAGTAGAAACCTTTTCCACTTCTGGTACAGTCTGAATAACCTTTATGCTTAAGAGAGAGTACTTGCTTTTGAACCTCTGCCCACTGATTTGGGGGTAGATCTGGTCAACCGTTTGGGGTTGGTAAGGTGTGAAAGTGAAATCTGTATCCTTGGGACACTATACGTAAAATCCAGTTGTCCTGGGTAATGAGTTCCCAGTTTTTTGCATGTAGAGCAATCTTTCCCCCCAAAGGGGCAGTCAGTTGAGAAGTGCTTGGAAGTTTTAAAGTGAAGTCATTGAGACAGTATACCATAGGGGGGAGTTTTACTATTCCCAGATTTGGAAGTGGGGGCCCCCCACTGCTTAGTCCTGTGCATACCCTGGGACTGAAACCTGGGTGCTCTGCTGGATCTGGGTTTGGGCTGAGAAGGCCTGGAAGAAGTAGGAAAGGACCAATTCTTAGAAGGCCAATGCCTACTAAATCTTGGAGGTTGTACTTGTAAGAAATCTTTAACAGTTTGCATAGATTTAGCTTTTTCCTCCATCCTTTTAAGGACTTCTTCTGCCTTATTGCCATACAGGCGGTCCTGATTTAAGGGAGCATCCAGTAATTTAGCTTTAACATGATCTGGCAAGGATTGCTCCTTAAACCAAGCATGCCTTCTAAGTACAGACCCAGTGACAGCAGCCCTGCAAGACGCCTCTAGTGAATCAAAACCACATTGCAAAGTATGTTTTCCAACTTATTCAGCAGAATGCATTAAATCCTGTAAATCCTTATTTTCAGCACAATCAGGAATCAACATAATTTTCTGTTTAAGCAATCCAATAATATGCTGCTGATACTTTAACATATGAAACTGTCAGTTTAAGGCCCTAATGGCCAAGGTTGCAGAAGTGTACAACTTCTTAACCCATCTATCCAGCGGCCAGGAGTCTCTATCAGAGGGGGTAGGATTTTTGGCAGTAGTAGCATTAATGCCCTTCGGTCCCTGTGAAATGGTCTCAGGATCCGCAGTGGGATTTTTGAAAAGGAACTTGTGAGAGTCAGGAACCCTGTAATATCTATCAGGTTTTCTGGGAGCAGGAGGTAGAGAGTCAGGGGCCAAGCTAGATTCCGAAAAGGCATCATCAACAATGTCTAGTACAGGAGGAATAGCTAAAGGCCTGTGCTGGGGCAGGAATAAGAAAACCCTAAGCCTCAATTTAGAATCAGAGAAATCCTGACTTTCCCAACGAAAATGCTCCCTAAGAGTATGCAAGGTTTCACCACTAGAGAAATCCTCCAGCGGGGGGTAAGAGGGAATAGAGTCCTCAGCATCAGAATCCTCATAGGTAGATAAGGGTAAATCCTGGTCATCAGAGGAAAAGTACAGTTTTGTACCTACCATAAATGTAGATGTCCGATAGGTATGCAACTGCAGTCCTGACATATGGGTTGTCCTGCCTCAGGCAGCCCTTCGGTCGGCCGGATTCCAAAGTCTGGGTCCGGCATCGGCTGATGTCGCCCTTTCCCCGACGTCAGAGCGCCTGGGGTATAAAAACGTCAGCCGACGCCATCTTCTTCAGTGTTTCTTTCCCCAGATGCCAGGTGCCCTCTAAGGAAGGCTAAATTTTGAAAAATAGAGAAAAATTCCAGACAAGTACAACAGTATAAAAACAAATACACCATAAAAGATTACCCCAGGTAGCTAAAATGAGGGGTAGAAACCCAAAAGTATACCACAGAGGGGTAGGTGGGAGGGACAACTTGACTGCAGTTGCATACCTATCGGACATCTACATTTATGGTAGGTACAAAACTGTACTATGTCCTTCAAGGATGCAACTGCAGTCCTGACATATGGGTTGAATACCATAGCCAACCTGGGGGTGGTAGGCACTAAGACAAAGATGGTGTAGCTAAAATGCCCTGCAGGACTGCAGAGGCAAACCCTGCTCTGGACCTGGAGTATAAAGGCAGGTTGTAATGTTTGGAAAATGTATGCACGGAGCTCCATGTAGCAGCTTCTAAAATGTCCTTTGTTGCCACTCCTCTTAAAAAGGCTGTGGAGGTGGCTGTAGCTCTGGTGGAATGTGGCCTGATGTCAGCTGGCACAGTTTTTCCATGAAAAGAGTAGCAGAATCAAATGCAATTTCCAAAACATTTAGAAATTGTCTGTTTGGAAATTGCTTTTCCCTGCAACCCAGCAGCGAAAGCTACAAAAAGCTGGTCAGATTTTCTGAAAGACTTTGTTCTGTCCAAGTAGTAGCGCAACTGTCTGTGTATGTCCAAGGTGTGCAGAAGTCTCTCCTTTATTTTGAGGATTGGGAAAGAAGGTAGGCAGGTGAATAGCTTGATTCAGGGACACCCTGGATACCACCTTTGGCATGAATGACGGACTGGTTCTCAAAGAAACTCTGTCCTGGTGAAAAATGAGAAATGGTTGTATTGCCATAAGGGCCTGTAGCTCAGAGACTCTTCTTGCTGAGGTTACTGCCAGAAGGAAGGCTGTCTTCCAAGACAGAAATTGCAACTCTGAAGATACTGCTGGTTCAAAGGGAGGAAGAGTTAATTTTTCCAGCATGAAGTTGAGGTCCCATGCAGGCACTGGTGGTCTCCTTGGAGGGTTGAAACTGTCTTAGCAATGGGTGAGAAAATACAGGCGGATCAGTGTTATATTTGGCAGATATTGCTGAAGCATGTATTTTTATGGAAGAATATGAAAGGCCATTGTGGAGCATTTCAGCCAAGTATTCCAGGATCTGTGGAATGCTCATCACTGATGGGTCTTGACCCTTTTTGCTGTTCCAGATAAGAAATCTCTTCCATTTTGCTGAGTATGTTTTTCTAGTGGAAGGTCTGCGCGCCTCCAGGATGATATCTTTTACCCTTTTGGAAAGTGTATCCTGAGTAATAGTCATGGAATCTTCCAAGCTGTCAGCTTCAATGTTTTCAAGCTGGGGTGTAGTGTCCTGTAATTGTGCTGTGTCAGAAGAAGTGGCCATTGAGGAAGGAGACATGGATTGGTGTGTGTCAAGCTCTGTATCAGTGGGTACCAGTGTTGTCTTGGCCAGTCTGGAGCTATCAGTATGACTTTCAGTTGCTCTGTCTTGATCTTTAGTAACACCTTGGTCATCAAAGGAAGAGGTGGGAAGACATACAGAGTTAGAGAGTTCCAACTGAAGGAGAGGGCGTCCACCTTCCATGCTTGAGGATGGTTTGTCCTTGTGCAAAACATTTTCAGATGGTGATTGAAGTGGGAGGCAAAAAGATCTACATCCGGCCTTCCCCATGCTTGAGCTATTTGTAAGAAAATGTCTGGATGCAACATCCATTCGTGTGGATCCATGATGTTTCTGCTTAGGCTGTCCGCCAGAACATTGTCCTTCCCTGGTACAAACTGGGATTGTAGCTCTATTTTCAATTGTAGGGAAATATCCCAGAGATTCATTGCCAGTCTGCAAAGAGGGTAGGAATGGGTACCTCCTTGCTCGTTTATGTACCACATAACTGTGGTATTGTCTGTCTTTATTAGTAGATGGCCCTGATGCATGAACTTTTCGAAGGCCTTGATTGCATGTATCACTGCCAGCATTTCTTTTGGTTGATATGCTGGTGCTTTTCTTTTTGTGTCCATTGTCCTTGAATGCATCTGCCCTCCATGTCGCCCCCATCCATGGTCTGAGGCGTCTGTTGTTATGGTTTGA
The DNA here is from genome assembly GCF_019279795.1 of Protopterus annectens. Taxonomy (NCBI): domain Eukaryota; kingdom Metazoa; phylum Chordata; order Ceratodontiformes; family Protopteridae; genus Protopterus; species Protopterus annectens. The sequence goes on along the minus strand of NC_056736.1, from coordinate 305,909,750 downwards.
CTTGTATGAGGCTTGCTGAAAGGCAGACCTTTGTTTATCTGGCTTGCTTGAGCCCACCACAGAAATTCCTTTTGAAGGCATGGAATGAGTGGAATCAATGTTTCCAGGCTGTGGCTGTGCTGAGACCATAGACTTTTTAGGTACCATTGTAGTTTCCTCATATGCAGCCTTGCATGTGGAATCAGAAGAATGCAAGATGCCATGAAACCCAGGGCCTGCAGGATTTTCCTTGCAGTCATCTGGGTGTGTGTTGCCAATCTTCTGAAGTATTCTGGTAATTGTTTTTGTTTTTCTTTTGTCAGAAACGCCATCTGGGTGTTTGTGTCCAGTGTGGCACCCAGGAAAGGTATTTGATGGGATGGTACGAGACTTGATTTCTGAATATTGACTGTGTATCCCAAGGCCTGCAGTAGGTGAATGACATAGTCCAAGTTTTTTAACAAGGCTTGTTGGCTGTCCGCTTGTATAAGGCAGTCGTCCAGGTAAGGGTATATTTGTATCCCCTGAAGTCTGCAATGTGCTATTACTGATGCCAGGCATTTCGTGAACACTCTGGGCGCAGTAGATAAGCCAAAGGGCAATGCTGAGAATTGATAATGCTCTGAGCCTGCAAGAAATCTGAGGTATCTTCTGCAACTCTGTCCGATTGGGACATGCAGGTATGCCTCCTTGAGGTCCAGAGTTACCAGCCAAGATGCCTTGCCCAGCATGGGAAGGAGTTGCTGTAAAGTCAGCATTTTGAATTTTGGCACAATAAGGTAAGTATTCAGTGCGGACAAGTCCAGAATGGGTCTCCATAGGTTTTCTTTTCTTGGAACAAGGAACAGTCTTGAATAAAATCCTTGTCCTTGTTCTGCAGAAGGAACCTTTTCTATTGCTCTTATTTGAAGTAGGTTTGTTATTTGTTTGAGTGCCTCTGCCCTTTGATTTGGTGGCAGGTTTGGCCTGCCATGTCTTGTTGGCAGTGTATGAAAATGGAATCTGTATCCTTTGTCTATTATCTCCAGTATCCATTTGTCCTTTGTAATATTGTGCCAATTATTTGAGAATAAAGATAATTTTCCACCCAAAGGTGCTTCTAATTGAGCCCTGGATGGCGGAGTCAAAGTCAAGTCATTGAGATTGTCCTGGCGGAGCAGTGGAAGGTCCTGCTCCACCTCTGTGGTTCGGAGGCTGCCACTGACATCCTCTGTAGGAGCCTCGAGTTTGCCCTCTACCTCTGCCACGTTTGTTTTTGCCTTTTTGAAATTTGTCTGTGTCAGGAAAGGACCAATGCTTAGAAGGCCAATTCCTGCTGAATCTTGGAGGCTGTACCTGGAGGAAATCTTTGACTGTTTGTACTGATTTTGCCTTTTCCTCTATTTTCTTTAAAACCTCTTGTGCAGTAGCACCAAATAGCTTATGTTTCTCTAGTGGTGCATCCAAAAGCTTAATTTTCACATGGTCTGGCAATGTTTGTTCCTTTAACCAAGCATGTCTGCGTAAGACCGCACCTGTCATTGCTGCTCTACATGAAGCTTCCAATGCGTCATATCCACAATGAAGGAAATGGCTGCTAACCTGCTTAGTATTATGCACCAATTCCTGTAACCCCTTTCTATCTAATGGTTCAGGGGAAGCCAGTTTCTTTTGCAAGTCATCCAACATGTATTCATGATACTGAATCATAAGAAATTGACCATTTAATGCTCGCATAGAAAGGGTGGAAGATGTATATACTTTCTTGCCCCACCTTTCTAAAGCCCTAGAATCTCTTTCAAGGAGTGGGTTCTTAGCAGTAGTGGAGGAAACCCCTTTAGGCCCCTGAGAAATAGTTTCAGGGTCAGCAGTATGGCCCTTGTACAGAAATTGATGTGTGTCTGGGACCCTGTAGTACCTGTCTGGCTTGACAGGAGCAGGGGAGGAGTCAGGGGAAACACTAGATTCTAAGTACACATCATCTAAAACATTTAAAACTGGAGGAATAGCTAAGGGTCTATGCTGAGGTAGCTTTAAAATTCCCTTAACCTTTTCCTAGAATCTGAGTATTCTTGGCCTTGCCATTTGAAGTGTTCCCTCATGGAATGAAGTTTCCCCAAAGGAAAACTCCTCAGGAGGAGAAGCAGAGGAATAGATTCCTCCATCAGAATCCTCGTAGGCGGGAAGGCCTCCTCCTGGTAGTCTGAATGTGCAGAATCACCTGAGGCCTCATCGGAGGACTGGGAGTCTACCTGCTCAACCCTAGGCCTCTTGTCAGAAGGCGGCTGAGAGCCTCTATCTGGATGAGGCTGTGAACCCCTAATTAAAGAAATAAGGTCCTCAGCTAAACTTAAAATTTGAGAACCAGAAGTGGATCCCAGAGAAACAGATCTTGGAGGGAGAGACTTAGCCTGTTTGGCAGCCTTAGCACGTGTGTAGGCCTTAATGGACATAGACACTGGAGGCCTGGCAGCCTGGCAGCCCCATGTGCTGGAGTAGTCTTATCCACTGAAATGGTGTCAGAAATATCCTGGGCTACGGTCTCAGAGGGGAGCACAGAAACCGGCACCAAGCCGGCCTCCGGTACCGAAGTAACCGGTGGAGCGGTGTCGTCGGTCTGTAGCGGTTGTGAAACCGGCTCAGAAGAGACCGAGACACTAGCGGTAGGCCTAAGCTTGGTGTCGGCCGAGACCGCAGACCACGGGTGTCGGTCCTTATCCTTCCGTTTTTTAGGTAAATGTGCTGTCGGAAGCTCCGACGGCATGATATAACAGAAATCTTCCCCAAAATAATCCTGTGCAAACTCTGACCGACGCCTAAGAGTGCGTTTATTGAAAGAGGCACAAGCTGCACAGGCCGAGACGTTGTGTTCTGGGCCTAGGCAGGGTAAGCAGTAAGAGTGGAAAACCTTATGAGGTATTTGTTTCCGACAAGTTAAACAATTATTAACTTTTTCACTTTTATCTGACATCGGCTGAGGCAAGAAAAGGTCCCAAACGGGGTACTTAGCTTTTTTGAAGACTTCAGTAGGCTGAAAACACAGCAGCTGGTCGACCGGCACTTGCGAACTGCTTCTGCTTCGGGCACCACGCGGCAAGAAAGACTGAAGAAGATGGCGAGGCTGGCTTTTATACCCCAGGCGCTCTGACGTTGGGGAAAGGGCGACATCAGCCGACGCCGGACCCAGACTTTGGAATCCGGCCGACCGAAGGGCTGCCTGAGGCAGGACAACCCATATGTCAGGACTGCAGTTGCATCCTTGAAGGACATCAGAAATTTCAGAATCCTGGTCAGAAGTATCATAAGCAAACTCAGTCCTAGGTCTTTTAGAGGGGGAAGGTTGGCTTCCCCTGATTAAAGTAATAAGGTCTTCAGCCATTCTTATTTTTTTTTTTTTAGGCATAGAGGCCTGACTATGCAGTCTGGGCATTGGTTTTCTAAGCATGGTTTGAGTTTTAGGCTTTGAAGAAGAAGATGGCGTTGGTTTAATATGCAAGTCAGTAAGCCTGAATACACCCTCAGAAGCTGGTGCCTGCACAGCGGCTCCGGACCCATCCAAGGTAGAGACATCCAAAGGTTCCAAAGTTGAAGCATCTCGCGGCATACCGGACTCCGAATGGGTCTCAGTAGAGGCCTGCGAATCTGAAGTAGCAGGTATCAGGGGCTGCAAAAGCGCCTCACTGAGTACCGGCGAACTGGCGACTGGCTTAGGAGAAGCGTCGGCGGCAGCTTTGAACCTAGGTGGCCTGTCTCTGTCTTTATCTTTGCGTATTTTTGGAATGTCGGTAGTTGGATGGCTTACCAAAGCCATATATGGATAATTGAACTGAGCACCAAAATATTTAGAAGCGAAAATATACAGACGACGGATAGTTAGTGGTTTAAATAAGGCACAAAACCAACAGCAAGGTACGTCGTGGTCAGGGCCTAGGCAAGGAATACAGTACGAATGAAAATCTTTATGAGGTATTTGCTTTCCACAAGAAATGCAATTATTTACTTTTACTGACATTGGTTTAGAGCAAGAAAAGGTTTCTCCAATGGGGTACTTAGCTTTTAGTTGAAGACTTCGGTTCTGAAACTCGAAAATGAAAATTTCAGGAGTCAGCCGACTGGCACTTGCAAACTGCTTCTGCTTCGGGCACCGCACGGCAAGAAAGACTGATGTAATGGCATCAGCTGCATGTTTTATACCTCTGACTACCTGACGTCACGGAAGAAGAGACAGCAACCGACACAGGACCTAAGACTTTGTTAATCAGGCCGACTGAGGGCTACTGCAAGCAGATGACCCAAACGTGATGACTACAACAGTGAAACACGAAGTACATCAGCCTTTTTAAACACAGACTCTAAGCAAAGTATCTATAATAACTTTCAAAAAGTGATATACTGACCCAAGCTCCACTCTCGACCTCCGATCTGTTGCAGCAGCAAACTAGATCTGAGGTGAGGCAGTGCGCATCAGGGGATAGGGACTTGGCCTCAAGCTACTCGAAAACCACGAGCTTGTGAAAGAGGCAGACTTGGAGCCGAGGGATCGGCTCCGAACCCATATGTAAAAATGAACGTCGAGATTGAACAACTTCACATTCATAATTTCCATAACCTAATCATAAACAAACTTTGATATCTGTACATGTGTACCACATACAGACACAGTTCTTTTACCATGTAGACACATATCATTGTAAATATACACATTCTTGGTGTAGCCAACATGCTGCTGAATGGGTACATGTAAAGAGAAAAAGCAAGGTAAGGACTGCCACTCCACTAATGAACCCAAGACAGGCATAGGACTTCAGTGGCATGCAAGGCCATTTGATCTGTTCGATACCTGTGCTGGCTACCCACTCAGACAGCTGATACCACTACAGTCTCACGACCTCCTTCAGGGTCAGCAGTCTGCCTTACCTATGCCTTTTCTCTTTACATGTGTCCATTCAGCAATGGACCGAAGGGATCAAGTTCTGTGTTACTAAGTTCTTCCTGTCATCTAAACTCTACACATGCCTGATAAAAGCAGAAGAAAAAAAGTATTGCAGGATAGTTATGGACATATTCGATTGTAAGTGGTAGCACTCTCCTGAAACAGTTGTTCCTTCTCAGCATCAGATGGGGCTCCATACCAGTTATTTGCCAAACTCATAAAAATATAATATTTTACACAACACAATTCATAAGCAAACACTTATCTGTACCTGTGCAAAGCATACAGATAGTTCTTTTACAATCTGAAAACAAAGTGTTACTCAGCATGTGTGCAAGTTCCCTAGCACATGTTTTCCTGTGTTGTAAGTAGTGACAACTGTGTTCATAAATATAACAATAGAGTTTTACTTACCATACTGGTCATACTTGGTCATGGGTACCATTCTTCTCACAAGCTGCATGTTACCAATTTATCGTGCATAGCTCTCCTCATGCCATTGTAGATCAGTCAAGAACAATGCAATGCCCTCCTCAGTTAGGTGAATGCCATCCCTTCTGAAAAGGTGAACATCTTCTGCGGTGATGCTGTCATGGGAGATTGTAAATCCATCGACCTGTGCATCAAGCCATGCATGAACCCATTCTGTAAACGTCTGGCCTTGTGCGCTATCCGTTGACTGGTTGTTGTTTTCCATATCTGGCGAGGAATTATGTCAGACCACACAAAATAAAGTGGCCACCACGACTGCAGGTGTTCAAAAATTGTTCGAATTTGAAACCATAGCCTTCCGAGTGGGTGACTGATGACATCATTCCCTCCAATGTGCAGCACAAGAATGTTCGGCTCAGGGTAGATGGAACACTTCTCTTCCAACAACTGCAGTACTCCTCTCCAATGCATACCTCTTCTTGCAATCCAGTATACCTTCACACTAGAAGTGGGGAAGCTCAAGTTGTAGTGGGTTTCACCTACGGAGGCATGGCTGGCAGCCCAGTGAATGTAGGAATGGCCACATAACCACACTCTCACTTGTCATTCTCCTGCTCGTGAAGCCAGGTCAGTGTCAGACGGTGGACAAACCTGCACTGGAAAGAAAATGCCAACAGATTACTACTGATGTTTGACAGATGTATTGGAAGACTACATATATATGTATATCAAGTGCATTACCTGGTTAGCCCATCCAAGTCTTCACTCCTACCCACAAGGGCATTATTCTTTTCATAAGGTACATAACTGGTGATGATGCTGCAGAGTTACATACCTACCACCCTTGAAAACAACGACTGACAAGGGAGCACAGAAAGGGCACATGTAAAGAGAAAAAGCAGGGTAAAGACCTCCACTCCACTAATATGCCAAGGACAGGCATGGGCCTTCAGCTCATAGGCATCTGAACTGTCCCATACCAGTGCTGGCTACCCACTCAGACTGCTGGTAGCAGCAATGACCTCTGCCTTACCTCTGCCTTTTCCATTTACATGTGTCCTTTCGCCAATGGCCATGAGGAGTCAAAGGGGGGAGCTAATGTAAAGCCTCTTGCCCTGACCTACATACATTTACTACACCTGAAGGGAGGGAGACTGAGTGGAAAGCTGCACCAAGACAACATGTGAAAAGACCAAGACTGACTCAGGCTTTGTCTTTGAGCATGTGTCCATTCCCGGAGGGAAACACTGCATCACAATGGCACCCCTGAGGTCATGCTTACCTAGGACAGCAGCACTATGGGACTGAGCTGAAGAGTCTCCAAGTTCCCAACTGCAATCCAGGTAGATCATACAAACCCATGGTGGCTGGCTATGCCCCCCATGATGCACCTACATACACAAGAGCAGTTGGCACAAATCTCTAAAGAGGAACCTTCCTGGGCTTGGTGCATTAGGGCTTGGCCGGTACCAACCAAGGGGGCACAGACAGGGCACACGTAAATGGAAAAAGGGTAAGGACAGACACTCCACTAACATGCCAAGGACAGACATGGGCCTTCAGCTCGTGGGTGTCTGAAATGTCCAACACCAGTGCTGGCTACCCACTCAGACTGCTGGTAGCAGCAATGGCTCCCGACTGCATGCAATGCCAGCACTCTGCCTTACCTCTGCCTTTTCCACACAGGCACATGAAAAGCAACACACCAGAAAACTATATAGTGAGTGTGTGATGCAAGAAATTACTATATGATACAATGTTCAGTTGCAGTGTTTCACAAAAATATGAAGCATATAACCACAATGAGGACTTTACTGTGTATCACACAAATTGTAAAAATGACAGGAACTTGTGGGGGGATGGTTTGAAATGACTCCATGTAGACAAAAATCCAAATCTGGCTTGTGCATTCCTCAATGTGATAAGGACCTCTACATATATGAATGACAGTGACAGCTGCTAAGAGTTTTACCTGAAAAGTGATAATGACTCAGTGCTACATTGTAACTGCAGTTATTGATAATGACCTGCATTTCATTATTGCAAAGTTATGCATGCTCACACACAGGTGATAATTGCTGCACATAACCTGTTAAGTAGGCATTCATTATATTACCTTGTGCAGCTGTTACATAACAGACTCATTATCATCTGTTAGGAGAAGACCTGAGTAAATCAGAAAAAAATAGTATAAGATATGTATTACTGAGTCATTCTTCCCACCTAAATTGTACACAGGAGTGACAAAGCCAGGAATATTGTTCAAAATACACGGTAGCTCCATGCTGGTATTTTATCTCACCTAACCATCCCTGTGGTTACAATAAGACACGGAAGTAAAAAAGGCAGGAATATTGTCCAAAATATCTGGTTGAGCAATGCCACCTATCAGCAGCAAAATACTAAGCCTCTCATACCACCCAGACATCTTTCAGTAGAAAGAAAGACTAAATCAGAAAATATGTGCAAAACATATTAATATATTTAGTAGCACGGTTATCCATCACTGCAACATTATTTGCTTCTACTACTACTTGAAATGCAGGGTTACAAAGGTATCACACCATGTAAGAAAAATGTAAATGAAATAATTATTAAACTCAGTCACTAAGCTCACGAAGTAACTATTACTCCATGAATCTAGAACTCCATGACACAGTTTCTTTGCAAGGATACAAATAAAATGAAACATTAAAAGTAGTCAAAAATAGTAATTCAAACATTCACATGACAACACTTGATAATATACGCCAGTCACTGTAGTGTGTAGCTATGTTTTTCAGCTTATTGGATTAATAGGGATATAGGGATTAATGGAGAAATAGATTACACTCAGCATTAGATGCATCACTTGCACATCCCCAATCTCCACAACAGTATTTTATAGCTCTTAGTAAAGTGCCCCAAAGGAATCTTACAAAAGTTACTATTGGTGGCACTACACAGTCGAGAACACCCACTTTGGTTTACAAAGTCTATGGAACATGTGGGAGAAACAGACAACTGTATCTTTGTAAAATAGAATTGGAGACAGTCACACATATTGCTGGGTATAATATACTAATGGTAGGACTGTATACTGAAAGGAATACTGATGTGGCAAGACTTGCATTGCGGAATTGTGCAAACCTTCTATGGAAGTATCTGAAACAAAGCACTGGGAAAATGAGCCAATTCAAACGACTGTGCACCTTCTGGTCTCTTCAGAAAGCCCACTTGAAGTCTAATACAGGGAGACAAGTGACTGGTGCCAGAAACATGGCCTCAAGCTGAATACCAAAAAAATGTATCATCGTCCCCTTTGGGGTGAGCGACATCCCCACAAATTATCACATTAATAACAATGCCCTAAGCACGCAATCAGTCGTGAGGGATATGGGCATCCCGGTTGACAGCAGCCTAACTGAACTGGTCTTTTTGGCGTGGTGTGATATTCCTCCAGAAGCCCACAATACCCTGCTGTCTCAGTCAATGGATGTCACCTTTTGTTAGTTGGCCACATGAAGTGAGAAGATTAGGAAGCTGCCATGACTGTGCCTTTCACTCCAACTCTTAGATCTAACAGTCAGACTGTTTCTTGAACTTAGGTTACTTGGGACATAAACAGGGCATTATCCTGATAAAGCAACAGATCAGTATCTTCCCCTTAAGCACAGCCATCAATTTCCATAAAATGAGCCAGAAGGATGCACAGTGTATAAGTGACTGTGGAGTTAATCAATATAACACTATCTATACTGCTTTACGGTACAAATGTATATATATATATATATATATATATATATATATGTGAGTGTGTGTGTGTGTGTGTATATATATATATATATATATATATATATATATATATATATATATAGAGAGAGAGAGAAAGGTATAGATATGTGTGTGTGTGTGTGTGTGTGTGTGTGTGTGTAAATAAGGCTGATTATCAAATATACAGACCACTTGAACTGTGCCACAGTACAGTTAGGGTGAAATGGGCACATGCTCTGGCTGGCAACTTGTAAGGGACTCAATGTTAAAAACAAAATTGTTTTGACCACTTAACAGCTGACGGTTAACTATGCAATCAAAAGCACTTAATAGACTTATTATAAACTTAATGTCATACTGCCCTGTTTTATTAAAGGCAGACTGCCTTTCATAGAACAGATAAGACAGTTTACAAGCTGCCTGTGATTGTCAATGTAGCTGCCAAATAGGCATGCTGCCTAACATACCAAATGTTCTTGCTTCAGCTCTGTATAAAAACATACACCATCCAAAGAAAAGCAATAACAAACAGAGATAAAAATCAGTATACATTGTATAAACATCTAAACAAACAAATAAATAAACAGAAAAACAGTGGCTATGTAATATTATATACAAAACAGGAAAAATAAAGAAAATACAAATGTACTAAATCCTACTATGCTTCTATTTACTTTCCAATACATTTTGTCCCTCCTGTCACATCCTAGTTATACAGAAACTAAACACAGCAATTAATGCTCTAAAAGTTATCTCCTACTGTCCAATACTCAGCAATCATCAGTCAACATCTAATTGGTCTTAAACGTTTTTTTTTTCCAGTTAAATCACTTCTTTGCATTCGTTTCACAAATTGTATTATACTGTTTTGTAAGTTTGAGCTTTTCTCCTCGGGTCTCCACTAAAAATGGGCCAGTGGTTTACCTGGACTAACCCGGTTAACAAATGACGAATAAAAAAAATAAATAAATCAAAATACCCACAACATACACTAGAGAAAGCATACTCTTGCTGCACAAAATGATATTCAGGGACCTGGGCACTTGGGTTGACAGTTCCATCTCCTTTGATCACCACTAACAAGTAAAGGCATTTCATTCAGATCTAAAGAGGTTACTGTTCCCCACCAGAACCATTACAGAGTACAATGCTCCATTTGGTACAGTCTTACTGAGCAAACAAACTATCAACAAATCTGAATGTCTCCAAATGATCCTAAAATAAAGGTTTCTGCCATTAAGAATTAGAAGTTATGTACTCACCATAACGTTCCATCTGAGTAGGTGTATTCATTTGTCTGCAACCTGTGGGTTATGGATCCGATATCGGATCCGAACCGGCATGGTTTTCCAGCTATGGATCCGAGCTCTCAGCTCCTCCACTCACCCATAATGCCCTGCTCTCCCTACATGACCTCAGATCGAGTTTGCCATCAAAAGAAATACCCTAAAAAGGGTAACACATAATATGCAGGAAACTGACAAGGCCAGGGGATAGGAGGAGGATGGTTGCAGACAAATGAATACACCTACTCAGATGGAACGTTATGGTGAGTACATAACTTCTAAATCTGAAGTAGGAGATTCATTTGTCTGCAACCTGTGGGACAGAGTCCCCAGCTACCAAAATCTTGGGCGGCCATCATGGAATGATATTCCGAGCACCGCTGAGCCAAAGGATGCTCTACCTCTAGATGTAATATCCAACTTGTAGTGGGAAATAAAGGTATGAGATGAAGCCCAAGTGGCTGCTGAACAAATATCATCCAGAGGAATCCTAGCTTTAAATGCCTGAAGTAGAAACTGACCGGGTTGAATGGGCATGTACTCCTCCGTGCGGGCCTTCCAGAAGCTTGATAAGCCAATAAGATGCACTGCGAAATCCAGCGTGATAAGGAGACTTTGGAAATTGGCTTGCCCAAATTGAATTTAGCAAAGGAAATAAACAACTGGTCGGATTGCCTATGACCAGCTGTCCTGTTCAGATAAAATCTAAGTTGCCTGTGAACATCTAAGGAATGTAGCTTGTATTCACCTTTGTTTTGATATTTAGGAAAGAAAACAGGGAGGTTAATGGATTGATTAATATTTGCTTCAGAAGCTACCTTAGGAAGAAAGGACGGGTTGGTCCTGAGGTATACACGGTCCGGATGAAAGACCAAGTAAGGAGGCTTGACTGATAAGGCTTGAAGTTCTGAAACTCTCTTGGCCGAGGTAATGGCTACTAAAAAGGCCGTCTTGAAAGATAAAAATGTCAGATCTACCGTCGCCGCAGGTTCAAAGGGGGGAGCGGTCAAGGCCTGAAGGACCAATGAAAGGTCCCAAGGAGGAACCACTTGCTTTACAGGGGGTCTGAGAAGAAAAGTACCTTTTAGGAAAATCTTACACAATTTGGCAGACATCAGTGGACTGGAATCTTGACCAATATGATAATGAGAAATTGCCGCAAGTTGCACTTTGACCGTGGAACTGCTGGCACCATCATTAAAAAGAGTGGTTAAGAAGTCAAGCACCAGAGGAAGGGGAACTGTGAAGGGTCTAGACCTTGCCGCCCGCCCAAATGGAGAACCGTTTCCACTTGCTGCAGTAAACTTTCCTGGTAGATGGTTTATGAGCCGCTACCAGGATGGCCTTAACTGGAGACGAAATACCGGGAGTCCTGATCAGGAGTGGAACTGGAGCAGCCAAGCAGTCAGCTTCAGGTTGTCCAGATTCGGGTTGATAGATGGACGGGTGAGATATCAGATCCGGAATGGGATCTAGAATCCAAGGAGGATTCACCGAGTGAGACCTTAGGAAGGGGAACCAGATCTGTCGAGGCCAAAATGGGGCAATGAGAATCATTCTGCACCCCAACCGAGAGGCTTTCTGAAGAACTTGGAGCATCAGAGGCAAAGGGGGGTAAGCATAAAGAAGACTGGGGGGCCAAGCATGCACCAGAGCGTCTCTTGTGGTATCTCCGGGAGGAGGGATTAGAGCGAAAAAACTGTTGCACTTGGTGTTTGAGGGAGACGCAAAAAGATCGCAACAAGGAGTTCCCCACCGTGCGAAGATGCGTTTCACTACCTGAGCATTGAGAGACCACTCGTAAGGGGAGAGAATGGTGCGACTGAGTTTGTCCGCAAGGATGTTGGACCGACCCGGAATATGCATTGCAATGAGAAAGCGGTTGGGGGAGATTGCCCATTCCCACACTCTCATGGCTTCTCGACAAAGAGGGTAAGACCTGGTTCCCCTGTTTGTTGATATACCAGACGACAGACATGTTGTCCGACTGAATTGCAATAGTTCCCAAGGGAAGAAAGGCCTGTAGTGCTTGCAACGCTAAGAGCACTGCTCTCATCTCTAGAACATTGATATGCAGTAAGGTCTCAGAATCGTTCCACGTGCCTTGGACCGTCCGGCCTGCAAATGCCCCCACCCGAGGCGGAAGGCGTCCGTGGTCACCGTGGCGAGAGGGGGAGAAGCACAAAAGAGACGGCCTCCGTGGAGATCTGGTGAGTGGAGCCACCACAGGAGGGACCGCTTGCAAGCCTTGCTGATCGCAATGGGATGATGCATAGGAAGAGCAAGATAAGACCACTGAACTAGGAGTGTCCATTGAAGGACCCGCATATTGAACCTGGCGAGAGGAAGAAGAGCTATCGCTGCTGCCATGGACCCTAGAGCCCTCAGGACCAACTCCGCCGGAACTGAGCTGGAGTGGAGAATGGCCCACACCTGGAGCTGCAGATTCTGAATTCTGTCCGCAGTGAGGAAGGTTCTTAACCGTCTCGTGTCTAACCTGGCACCTATAAAATCTATGAACTGCGTAGGGGCTAGGTTGGACTTTTCTGTATTTATTGTGATGCCCAGACGGGGAGCTAGATGGAGAAAGGAATCTTGCGCCAATAACAGTAGATGCCTTGTTGGGGCGGTGAGAAGCCAGTCGTCCAGGTAAGGGAAGACCTGCACCCCCTGAAGCCTCAGGTGGGCCGCTACCACTGCTAATACCTTGGTGAACACCCTGGTGGCTGTGGTGAGACCAAAGGGAAGGACTCGGAATTGGTAGTGACTGGCTCCCAGCCAGAAGCGGAGAAACCTCCTGGAGCGTCTGTCCATTAGGATATGGTAGTACGCATCCTTGAGGTCTATAGAGCACATCCAGTGATTTTCTCCCAGAAGGGGGAGAATAGACTGGAAGGTAACCATTCGGAACTTCTCCTTGGGAACTGCCAGGTTCAAGAGTGAAAGGTCTAATATTGGTCTTAGATCCCCTGTCTTTTTTGGCACTAAAAAGAACCTGGAGTAGAACCCTGATCCGATCTGGTCTGGGGGGACGGGCTGGATGGCTCTTTTCTTTAGCAGATGGCCAATTTCTGCCAAAGTGGCCTCCCACTGACCGGGTGGAACGTCGGGGAGGGACTTCATATTTGGAATGCGATGAAATGGGATGCGGTAACCTCTGGATATGATGCGGAGGACCCAGCGGTCTGATGTTATGGACTCCCATGCCGCTAGGTGCTCCGAAAAACGTCCCCCGACTGCCTCCAGAGTGGAGCAGCCGGGCAACCCTTCAGGGCTGCTACGCGGGCCGTTCAGAGAAGGGTTCTCTGGACCCGAAGTTCCTGGGAGCCCCTCTGCCCCTGGGGCGGCGTCCTCCCTGTCCTCCTCTGCCACGGAAGGACTGGTTGTCCGGAGCGGGTTGAGACTGCTGCAACTTCCGGAACCACATCTTCTTCTGGCCCTTTTGGTTCCTAGAATAGGGCCTCTGGGGCACAGAGAAGCGGATTCCGACGGCAGACAGCGTCTTCCCGTCCTTTTCGCTCTGGGTCAAAGTATCGAAAACAGTTTTGCCAAAGAGGGCAGAACCATCGAAGGGAGCGTTCGCAAATGACGCCTTGAAGGGCTCCGTGAAATCGCAATGATGGAGGCAGGCCTGACGTCTAGTAACTAGGCCTGTCCCTGCGGCTCTAGCAGCTCCCTCCGTAGCATGGGACAGTAACCGCATAGAGGTGTTAGTCACGGACCTGAGAGTGGCCATACGGGTGGAGTGCAACAATTTGTCCTCCTCCGACATGGACTCTGGGGGGGATGCAGCATATTCCTTGATAAGATCGCGCTGCATCCTAATCACATGTGCCAGGTAGTTCAACGCCCTCACTGAAAAGGTCGCTGAACTAAACATCCGCTTCCCCAAGCGGTCCATCATCCGAGACTCCTTGCTCAGGGGATGGACTGAGGGGCTCTCCTGAGCAAGTTCCTCTTGGTGGCTGCCGCCAACATGGCATCTACCGGAGGCCCCTTACTCTAGTGGGCACGGTCAGCCGGGGGACTAAGTATACGGTCTGGCCTTTTTGGGATTGGCTCCACGGTGTCCGGATCCTTCCACGCCCTGGTGGTAATCAGGTCCACCAGGGGGTCGGCAGGAGGGGACACCCAAGAGGTAGACGGGCCCGCTTCAAATGCCTCCAAGAACACGGACTCGTCCGAGGAAGACTTGGGGGCAGACCACCCCCCCCTTATGCGAAGCATTTCCATGATGTCTCCAAAGAGACATCCTCGGGGTGATCTTGGGGAGCCTTCCCTTCCTCCAAATCCGTGTCTTCTGTGAGAGACTCGGTGGAGTCTATGTGCCTCCTTTGCGTATGCTTGCGAGGGGCCTCCGGGGGGCTGTCAGAAGACCCCTCGCAAGCGGTGTCATGTTCCAAAGGAACAACTTGGGGTAAAGGAGCGGGCTGTCCCAGTGGGCGGATGGTGGAAGCCTGGCCCAGTACAGATGGAGCGCGGGACGGAGCCGAAGCAAGTGCCGGGGGTCCGGAAACCCTCAACAGGGCCCTCTCCACTACATCAAAAGCCGACGGGGAGCCGACCTCGACCAAAGGATCCGATAATCGGCTCCCCCTAGGATCCGAAGAGTGGATCGGAACCGGCACTGAAGCACTCGGATCCGAGGGGACAGTGCGCTCTGACACGGACGGCGCCGGCGAGCACTGATCCCCGGATCCGGCTCGGATCCAGGCTCCGAGGTCGGCTCGGATCCGGTACTAGTACTATCGGCGCCGACCCACCCCGCCCGGCTGCTCGGCTCCAACTGCTCCAACCCGGTATCAGGTCGGAGAAGGAGCAATAGGTTTAAAGAAAGGTCGAGCTCCCCAGAGGGGAGGTAAGACACTCCCATCTGCATCTGGGCCTGGATGAACCTTCTCATCATCCAGTCCAGATCAGCATCAGATAAACTATACGTGGATCTCGACGAGGCTACCGAGGTAGGCCTTGAGTGCCTCCTCGATAGCCTCGACGGAGATCGGGTCTCCTCCTCCTCAGGTCCCAGTGAGAAGCACACAGGAGACCGGAGCCGAGGAGGGGGAGAACCAGCAGACAAGGAAGCCGGAGGAGAAGCCCGCTTGGCAGGCGGGGCCGAAACAGAGGTCTCGGCCTGCCGCTTATGGTGCTTTTCCCTCCGGTCCTTCTTTTTTGCTTCCCTCTCCTCTAAACCACTAGAGGGAGGTTGAGTCCCAGGTGGAGGAGGGGGCAAAAGTCCCGCCAGGACCAGCTTCGACCTCCGCTCCTTCAATGCCCTGGGGTTGAACCCTGCACAAATGGAACATCCAGAAGTGAGGTGTTCAACCCCAAGGCATCGAATGCACCGAGTGTGGCCATCAGCAGGGGAAAGCTTATGGCCACACTCGGAGCACTTCGAAAAAAAAGCCTTAGGGGGTTCAGACATCCTAAGGACACTACTTTTTACTTTAATTAATCTAAAAATTAAAGAAAGTAAAGGCTAACTAGCCAAACAAACACAGGCCCAAACACACACTACGCACCAGCGAGGGGAGGGAAACTAAAAGTTATAAAAGTTATTAAAACTAAACAACTTTAAGCTATAAAGAAGGGAAACCTATAACTTTCACACAAAACTAACTGAAAAATCTTAAATTTAACACTGCAAATTGCAATAATAAACACTTAGCTGTAGAGCTCTGAAATCCAATCTGGTCACCAGCGCGGCAAACTAGATCTGAGGTCATGTAGGGAGAGCAGGGCATTATGGGTGAGGGGAGGAGCTGAGAGCTCGGATCCATAGCTGGAAAACCATGCCGGTTCGGATCCGATATCGGATCCATAACCCACAGGTTGCAGACAAATGAATCTCCTACTTCAGATCCTTAGTTACTAGGAGAAACTGTAGCCCTGTTCCTGACGTTCAGAAATACAAATGACATGCTCCCACTTGCCATGAAATGCACATCCATAATGCACAATAACACTACTGAGCTGTTTGTGAACACATCTGAAAACTTGGCTTCCTCAGCCATTCTTAAACCTGTGACAATGGAGGAGAAGTCAAGGCAGCTGCCATCCCAGGTTTAAAAAGGTGCCTCGCACAGTTATCCTTGCTTCTTAGGTCACCATGAAACACAAGATTGCAAATATCACATTTTTTTTTGTTTTTGGGGGGATACATGTACATTTTGTTACTCCATTGCAAAAGTAGTAAATATGATATGAATGAACCCAACATAAGCTTGAAACTTTATCTGTAATGTATGAAGTTGAAATGTGAGATTTTGTTATATCGCACTTGCCTCAGGCTTTATATAATCCAGCGATGCCCTACTGTAATTTATAGAAAACTGCTACACATCCTTGTACCTTATTTTTTATCAGAAAAAGAAAGGTCATGTCAGCTATTAGTACTGCTGCCCTGTTAACAGAAACCCATATTTCAGATACTGATCTAGGCCACGCCTCCCACACCAAAAACCATGCTAGGTTCTGTTTTTTTATAATGGATGTTTGAAAACTACTACCAAGATTACAAAAAACATATACAGTGTTTTACATCCTACAATGTCTTAAATGGCACTATTATACATGCAATCCTTTGCACCTACCACTCTAATGCAACAGGGTATTCCCTGACTGTCATATGACAAACTGTGGTATAATGTCTTACAACTTCAAGACAACAACAGATAAAAATGGGCCATGTCAAAATGCTAACGGCAACCCGTTCTGAGGTTAGGAAATCATTACACAGCCTTATGAAACAACCCCACCCTTGAATGAGACACACTCAGAACATGCTTATGTTTTGCTTTCAACCTTCTGTATACCTCATTGCATTATGTGCCATGTGCTTCTGACATAAATTTTGTACCGTAATAGCTACAATAAGACTGACGCTGGCAAAAAATAGTGGGATTTAGCGAATCATAATGCTCGAACATTACTAAAATAATACGTTTTGTATCCGAACAGTTTTTTTTTTTTTTTTGAAGAACATGAAGAACCAAAGTGTTTGCTAGGCGTAATTCTTTTTTGGTCATAACCTAATGGTTGAGGAGAGATGGAGCTGAGTTTACAACTGTCATTGATTTTCAATTCAAGACTTTTGCTCTATCCCTCCACATGAGTTCTAACACTGTAAAAAAAAAAACTACTCTAGTGATCAGTCATGTAACTGACACGAATGAACAAAAGAGTAATCATCTACTGCTTCTTACGTAGGACTGTACCTAGTTGGACAGCTGTGCTGGTCAAAAAAGCATAAAAAATTCCAACATTCTGACAGTACATTTTTCTGATTTCCTGTGTGTAAACAACCCATACCTCCCATCCTCACAAGGAGGGACAGCACATATACTGAAGGATAGGGAGGGAAGTTTTATTTTCTTACCATAGTTCTTGTGCCAAGATGAATTACACCGGGAACAAACTCCTTGTAGCAACTGCCTCGATCTGTGGCAATCCATGAGTGCACAATAAAGAAGAGGGATCCAGCAGCAGGAAAAATCTCCAATTATTATCAAAAAGAAAGGAAATACCTGCTGCTGGACCATCTATTTATTTGTGGAAAGCAAAAGAAAACAAGGTTGGGGTGGAGGTGTTACGCAAGTGGTGGCTCAGATTGCAAGAATCTGACTGGCTGCCACCACTTGCTTTATCAAAGTACAGTTTTGTACCTACCATAAATGTAGATGTCCGAACTGGATAGCATCTGCAGTCATAACAAGTGGGTTGTCCTGTCGTCAGGCAGCCCTGCAGTCGGCCGGATTCCAAAGTCCGGGTCCGGCTTCGGCTGATGTCGCACTCCTCCCGACGTCATCTCTGTTGGTCTTCGGGTATAAAAGCATCAGCCGACGCCATTTTCCTCAGTGTTTCTTGCCCCAGATGCCAGTAGCCCTCTTGCAGGCTAAAAATTTGGATAGATGCCAATGTTTCCAAATAGATAGAGGTAAACACAGCAATAAGCATATATGTACATGTATACAAACAAATACACCATAAAGACTCCCCAAAGCTAGCTATTTGGAGGGTAAACACCTAGGAGTACCACAGAGGGAAGGAGGAGGGTAATCCTGACTGCAGATGCTATCCAGTTCGGACATCTACATTTATGGTAGGTACAAAACTGTACTATGTCCTTCATGGATGCATCTGCAGTCATAACAAGTGGGTAGAATACCATAGCCAACTAGGGAGGAGGATAAAAGTAGATTATGGTGTGTTTAGGATCCCTTGCAGTACAGCAGTGGCAAACCCTGCTCGGGATCTGGAATAAAGAGGCAAATTATAATGCTTGGCAAATGTATGCACGGAGGTCCAAGTAGCCTCAATAATGTCTTTGGTTGCCACTCGTAAGAAGGCTGTGGTAGTGGCTGTTGCCCTTGTAGAATGAGGTCTTATGTTCTGTGGAATTGGTTTTCCATGGAAGGAGTAACAGTATCGTATGCAATTTCCTATCCATTTGGAGATTGTCTGTTTGGAAATAGCTTTTCCTTCCCTTCCTGTTGCATAGGCTACAAAGAGTTGGTCAGTCTTTCTGCTATTTTTTGTTCTGTCCAAGTAGTAGCGTAGCTGTCTATGTACATCCAAGGTATGCAGTATTCTTTCCCCTCTGCTTTGTGGGTTGGGAAAGAAGGTAGGTAGGTGGATTGCCTGGTTTAAAGACACTCTGGATACCACCTTGGGCATAAAAGTTGGATTAGTCCTCAAGGACACTCTATCTTGGTGGAAGATTAGGAAGGGTTGCACTGCCATTAAGGCCTGTAGTTCTGAAACCCTCCTTGCTGAAGTAATTGCCAGTAGGAAAGCAGTTTTCCATGACAGGTGTTGTAGGTCTGCTGTTGCTGCTGGTTCAAAGGGTGATAGTGTCAACTTTTCTAGCACAAAGTTTAAATCCCAAGCTGGTAATGGTGGTTTCCTTGGAGGTTTTACATTCTTGATTCCTCTGAGGAACTGCCTGAGCAAAGGTCTTGAAAAACAGGCGGATCAAAGCTGTATTCTGCTGAAATAGCTGATGCATGTATCTTGATGGAGGAGTAGGACAGGCCTGAATGAAGAAGTTCGCCAGATACTCCAGAATGTTAGGTATATCTATGTTTGACACATCTTTTCCTCTTTCCGTACTCCAAATGACAAACCTTTTCCATTTTCCAGCATAGTTCCTTCTTGTTGAAGGTCTGCGTGCTTCAAGAATAATGTCTTTAACTCTTTGGGAAAGTTCTGGATTAGCTGCTGCTATGTGATGTTCCATGCAGTCAGTTGCAGCGTTTTAGGTTTGGATGTATGATGCTGTAGTTGTTCTGAGTTAACATCAAAGGCATCAGTGGTATTGGCCACATATTGTTCGAGACATGCTCTTCAGTAGTGGGTACCAGTGTTGTCTTGGCCAGTTTGGAGCTATCAGGATTATCCTTGGACGTTCTTCCCTTATTTTTAGCAGTACCTTGTGTATCAAAGGAAGAGGTGGGAATGCATATGCTGTTAGGCCTTTCCAGTTGAAGGAGAGTGAGTCCACTTTCCATGCTAGTGGGTGGAATGTCCTTGTGCAGAATTTTTGAGCTGGTAATTGAGAGGTGATGCAAATAGGTCTATCTGTGGCATTCCCCATTTCTTGAGATGGTCTTGAAGATGTCCGGTGCAGCTTCCATTCGTGGGCATCGAAGTGGTTCTGCTTAATATGTCTGCCAGAGTATTGTCTTTCCCTGGTACAAATATTGCCTGTAACTGAATGTTGTAGCTGAGTGCCAGGGTCCACAGCTCCAAGGTCATTCTGCATAGGGGTATGAATGAGTGCCTCCCTGTTTGTTGATGTACCACATGACTGTGGTGTTGTCTGTCCTTATCATCAACTGGCCCTCTTTGAGAAATGGTTTGAACTTTTGGATTGCCAGTTTTACTGCCAGCATTTCTTTTAGATTGATGTGCAGGTGAAGTTGATCCTGTGTCCACAATCCTTGCACGCATTTGTCCAGCATGTGGGCCCCCATCCTAGGTCTGAAGCGTCTGTTGTGATGGTCTGGCTTGGTTGACATCTGCGAAGGGTAGGCCTGGGTTTGACTGGCATGCCTGAGCCCACCATAGGAACTCCTGTTTTAAGCATGGAATTAGTGGGATTTCTGTTTCTAGACTGTGTCTGTGTTGGGACCATAAATTCTTTAGGTACCACTGTAGTTTCCTCATATGTAGTCTGGCAAATGGGACCAAGATTATGCATGATGCCATGAAGCCCAAGGCCTGTAGAACTTTTCTTGCTGTTAACTTGTTCAGTTTTGTTAGTGCCAAGAAGTAAAGAGGAAGTTCTTTTGTTTTTCTGTAGTCAGGAATGCCATTTGTTGTACTGTGTCCAATTCCCCAAGAAAGTCCTTGTTTGGGATGGTATCAGTCTTGACTTTTGTAAATTGACTGTGTATCCCAGTCCTTGTAGCAAGTAAATGACCCTTTGTAAATCTGTTGTCAGCTTGCTTTTGTTGTCCCCTTGTAGCAGGCAGTCGTCCAGGTATGGGTAAATTTGAATTCCCTGTAGTCTGCAATGGGCGATTACTGATGCCAGGCATTTTGTGAATACTCTGGGCAGTAGATAAGCCAAAGGGCAATGCTGAGAATTGATAGTGCTCTGATCCTGCAAGAAATCTGAGGTATCTTCTGCAGATTGGTCGGATGGGGGCGTGCAGGTATGCCTCCTTGAGATCTAGAGTTACCAGCCAAGACTCCTTGCCCAGCATGGGAAGAAGTTGCTGTAGGGTCAGCATTTTGAATTTTGGGACAATGATGTATGTATTTAAGGTGGACAGGTCGAGAATTGGTCTCCAACTTTTTCCTTTCTTGGAACTAGGAATAGTCTGGAGTAGAACCCCTTTCCTTGTTCTGCTGTTGGCACTCTTTCCACAGCTCTCATGTTTGCTAACTCCATTATCTGGCGTAGAGCCTCTGTTTTTGATTTGGAGGTAGATTTGGCATTCCTCTTTTGACTGGTAAAGTGTGGAAGTGAAACCGTAACCTTGATCTATGGTTTGTAAAATCCACTTGTCTTTTGTTATGTAGTGCCAGTTCTTTGAAAATAAGGTTAACTTTCCGCCTAGAGGGGCTGCTATTTGTTCCCTGGTAGGCGGATTTAGGATTAAGTCACTGCGGTTGTGCTGATGTAGTGGCAGTGGCTGTGTCTGTGCCTCTGTTGTTACCTTGCCACTGTCGCCCTCTGTAGGCACCTCCTCTGGATTGGTTTCTGCCTCTGGAACGCCTATTTCTACCCCTTTGAAATTTTGTGGAGTCAGGAAAGGACCAATTTTGGCAGGCCAGTTCCTGCTAAACCTTGGGGTTGAACCTGCAAGAAATCTTTAACAGTTTGAACAGATTTTGCCTTTTCTTCCATTTTCTTCATAACCTGCTGGGCAGGTGTACCAAACAAACTTGTCTTGTCCATAGGAGCATCTAGCAACTTAGCTTTAACATGATCCGGTAAAGCTTGTTCCTTTAGCCATGCATGCCTTCTTATCACTGTGCCTGTCATGGCTGATCTAAATGAAGCCTCCAGTGCATCATAGCCACATTTTAAGGAATGGTTGCTAACCTGTTGTATGTTATTTACCATCTCTAATACATATTTCTTATCAAGAGATTCATCAGTGGTTAGTTTTTAGTTAACTGATCAAGCATAAACTCTTGGTATTGTATCATGTGAAACTGACAGTTTAAAGCTCTAGCTGAGAGAGTAGCTGAAGTGTAGACCTTTTACCCCATCTGTCTAGTGACCTTGCTTCCCTTTCAGAAGGAATACGGTTTTAGCTGTGGTCGCTACTGCCTTGGGACCCTGGGATATAGTTTCTGGGTCTGCAAGTGGGGCCTTGTAAAGGTGGTGATGAGTATCTGGCACCCTGTAAAATCTGTCTGGTTTGGCAGGGGCTGGGGTAAAGAATCTGGAGCGGAGCAAACATCATTGAAAGCATCATCCACCACAGAGAGAACAGGAGGTATAGCTAAGGGCCTGTGCTGTGGGAGGTGCAGAAAGGTCCTAAGTCTTTTTCTGGAGTCTGAAAAATCCTGTTGCTGCCATTGGAACTGTTCTCGCATGGCATGCAAGGTTTCCCCAAAGGAGAATTCTTCTGGTGGGGAAGCAGCTGGAATGGATTCTTCAGCATCCGAATCTTCAAAATTGGAGAAGGGAGCCTCAGGCTGATCAGTTATGTCTGATTCATCAGCAGAATCATCAGTAGAAACTGGCTCAGGGGGCTCTGCCCTAGATCTCTTCTCAGGGGGCTGAGAGGCCCTATCTGGGTGAGGTTGAGATCCTCTAATTAAAGAAATTAAATCTTCTGCCAAAGAAAGCATTTGAGAACTAGAAGAGGGCCTGGATGTGGGGGGTTTAACAGGCACTGATTTAGTAGTCTTGGCTGCTTTAGCCCTGGCGAAGGCCTTAATGGACATGGCAGCTGGAGGCCTAGCAGCACCACGTGCTGGGGTAGAGACATCCAAGGGATGGTGTCTGATAAGTCCACCACCGTAGTGGGTAAAATTTCTGAGGTCGATTCAAGAGTTGTAGCAGGGGCCTCAGTTGTTAGAATAGGTTCAGCTGTACTTTGAGCAGTTTTCTCGGTTTCGCCGAAACCGAGACACTCAGTTTGCTTTACCGTGGTTTCGCCGAAACCGCTGACCGCGAGTGTCGGTCTTTATCTTTGCTTTTGGGGTAGTCGGAGGATCCGACGGCATAATGTACGCAAAATCAGTACCGAAAAACTGTTCTGCAAACTCCGACCGGCGCGCCTAAGCGTCGGTTAAAGAAGCACAGGCCGAACAGGCTGCTACGCCGTGGGCTGGGCCTAAACAAGGCAGACAGTATGAGTGGAAATCTTTATGAGGTATTTGTTTCCCACAGGTTAAACAATTGTTAACTTTTTTCTGACATCGGCTGCGGCAAGAAAGAGTCCCCAACGGGGTACTTAGCTTTAGAAGTCTTCGAAGTAGTATTCGGTAGAAGTAATCTCTGGATCCGACCGACCGGCACTTGCGAACAGCTTCTGCTTCGGGTGCCACGCGGCAAGAAAGACTGAGGAAAATGGCGTCGGCTGATGCTTTTATACCCGAAGACCAACAGAGATGACGTCCGGAGGAGTGCGACATCAGCCGAAGCCGGACCCGGACTTTGGAATCCGGCCGACTGCAGGGCTGCCTGACGACAGGACAACCCACTTGTTATGACTGCAGATGCATCCATGAAGGACATCAACTTTTCCACCAGATTTTCTAAGAAAGGTTTAACTTGATTTTCATGTAAAAACATGCTGAATCCTAACTACATAGGGTAAATTACAAGTTCAGTTACGATTTCAGCATGTTTTACATTAAGATCAACTGCAAAACTGCACTACAGTTTATCACGCTTGTGGAAGGCACTCGGGGGTAACAGCTTGTAATTTGCACCTTCTCATGGCACGCTCGGATGTAACCACAGAGGCACCATGAGAAGGTACTCGGGGTTAATAAAGAAAGGTAGCAGCTCTAGAAGAGGCATCAGCTGCATCATGACTACATTTAATAGAATGACACACCACTTGAGAAAAAGATCCCAACAAAGAGAGGGCCAAAGCCTTCCTCTCAGAGTTAGGAAGGTCAGGAGCACCCTGAGAAAGACAAGCTAACACACACCTGGTCATACAGGTCAGATAGTTAAGAGCCTGAAAGGCCAAGGTAGAAGCAGTCCAGCCATTACATGACCCTAATGTCTTTGTCAGAAGTAAATAATTTAGTGGAAAGCAACAGTCTGGAAAGTTTCATGAAGAAAAAGAAACAAGCTGCCTGAATTTAAAATCTTCAGGTACCTTATAATACTCATCATGTTTTTTTAGGAGCTGGGGTTCAGAATCAGCAGCCTGAAAAGCTGATGAAAAAGTGTCCAACAAGGCAGCAAGGACAGTAGGGACAGCAGAAGCCTTAGGAGACTACATCTGGAGGAGTTCATAATACCTCTTCTGCAGATCAGAAACATAGGAACAGTCCCACTTAAAAAAAAAATGGGATCCTCCGAGATATAGTATCCGCAAAGGTAAGTCCTTCAAAGAGAGAATATGGATTAATGGAGTCATCTTCCTCAGATCCAAACTCTAATGGAGAAGGAATCTGAGAAGAACAAGCTAAAGACTTTTCTTCCGAGTCCAACTCCTCATCAGAAGAGTCCTTCCCCTAGACCCCTTAAGAAGAGTAGAAGACCAAGGGGGGACAGGAACAGAAACTCGCTTGGGGGCTTCAAGGCCATGAGTGCATTAAACAACCCCTGTGTGAAATCCTGCCACTCACACTGTGGATCCTTAGGAGCAGGGAAAATGGGTTTTATTTTGTTTTCTGATTCTTTTTCAAATGCACATCAGGGCTAAAGATCTTAGGAAGCTTGGACCCTTGCTGACAATCAACGTAATAGAAATCTCCTCCCTAACAAAAATCTGCGGAACACCCCTTGGTCCCTTGGATATGATCTACAGCGATTCCCCCTCAACATCTGTAACAGACACCTGCAAGCCTCAAAGGACGTGCGAGAAACTGGATCCATGCCGGCCTCCAAAACGTTCACAGCACAGGAATCCAATGGAATGACCAGACAATTCTCTGGGCTTTCACCAGCCTTGACAGAGATGTACAAGGTAGGCAGTACAGCAAACAAATCCGACCTAATTTTTTTTGTCTTCTTAGTAGACATCTGACCCTCAGGCTGGGATGATTCCACCATTGCACCTTGTGTCAACAACTTAGGATGCTGGTTCTCAAGGCAAATACACAAAGAGGAGAGATGACTATGAAGAGTCTGAGGGACAAATGCCAGTCAAACCAGGCATGACATATGGTTGTGAGACGCACCCAAACAAAATAAACACAGCAAGTGATGGTACCTATAGGGAATCTGTCTCCCACACTCTCATTTTCCCTTCCTGGATGACATGTAACCTCACAACAAAAGTAAAGAAAACAGAGATAAGAAAAACCCCTATGGGACACTCATCTGAAATGGCTTGGTAACCAGCAAACGGAGGCATGATCAGACTAATGATCGAAGATGGCATGTGACTGGCGGCAAAGACGTTCTGAGATATCCACCAATAAACGTCACCAACTATGAACAAAAACCACCTGGCTCCGTGGTAGGATGAAACAACAGTCTTTATTAGTTATAAAAAATTATTCTATAACATTATGAAAACTAACCAGCAACAATATACTTAAGATTAAGAAAAACATGCATGACTTACATTGAGAAACAATCATGAAATAAAGTGATGTGTAACTAGTCCACCTCAGCCTAGTCAGAACACTTTCTCCAAGTTGGTATCTCATAGATTGCTAAGAGGTGACCTGTTTCTGGCTTACAATACATCCTTCATCCCATTACTGATATATTTACTGCACATCAGCAAGTTAAATGGCATCAGAAATACTTGGCCTAGGGATTTAAACTTGTTCTGCAACATCAACAGGACAGTTTGGAGGGACAAGTATATCTTGCAGAAGATACTGCTGCTGTGGAACATACTTCCCATCTACATAAAACAAAGTTCATATCTGTCCATTTTGCTGTGGAACATACTTCCCATCTACATAAAACACAGTTCATCTCTGTCCATTTTCAAGTGCAATTTAGTTCTATCGACGGGAAACAGAAAATGTACCCCAGGACTGCCCCTTGTACTGCTAATGGACAGAGGCAAATCCTAAATGCTTTACCCCATGCACTGGTCCCCCAAAATGATCTATTCTCATTAGGGATAACATATAATTATTGACCATGGGATTTGTAAGGCCAGTCTACAACCAAATGGGATAGGTTACTTAGAACACAAAAATGGAAACTGTCTAGTCTGAATATGGCCCACAAGGGCAGCTAGCCTAGTACTTAGCTTTGAACCTGTAAGTCTCCTTTTCCACACCACTGAATTGCTACAGAACTACCTCGACTACTCTTATTTTTACTTTAAGGCTATTACAAAAAGCAGAGTAAAGATGAAGTCAACATTTCAACACACTCAAAATCAAAATATTACACTCTCCTACAAAAGACAGGAAGATGCCTGCTAGCAGCCCCACTGACCCATATTTTCAAACTCTCCCGGTCTACGAAATCTATCCCAAAACTTCTAAAGCTACTCATCATGGTCTCATTTCCGTAAATATCTTCTCCCAAAACTTTGGAAGACTAGTGCTTGGTAGCTAATCTTGCTCTACTGTCCAATCACTTAGAAAAAGATCTTAATACAAAAAAGCACAATTCCATATCTATAATGACATTCTCAAAAACTATCAACATGGATTCAGGTCCAAGTAGTGTCTCTACTGGGACTACTGCCATTTTCTTACTGACTAATACATATACCCCAGTTCAGAAACAGGTAAACTTACGGGTGTATGATTCATAGTCCTGCAACAAGCACTCAGATTTGTTGACCACATGCATAAACTTAAAAAGTGTCTACTTCCCAAGGAAGTATGTTCCTGATTTAGGAACTATTTATGCAACCCTTGCCCATTAATATAAGCATACCACAAGGAGTAGTCCTAGGTTTGCCACTTTTTTCCCCATTTGTTAATGTTCACTCCTGAGAGTTAATCAACCTAGCTTTCTTTCTGTACTCTGACATTGTTATCTCCAGAGCAGCAAAACCATGAAATGAGACTGTCAGTGGCTTACAAAATGACATTAAGCTACGCTGGAATCGGATGTTCAATAATTAGCTAACACTAACTAGTGCAAATTCAAGCGAAATGTTACTTGGTATTAACAGAAGACTGGAACCATCTAAATCTACACAACCTATGGATCCTAATCTGCGTCCACTACTACATGTGAAATAGCAATATTACCTGGGATTACTACTGGATCAAGTGCTCCCTTTTTTACTACATACTAAAATCCAATGTCAAAATGTACTAACTCAGAAAAGTAGCTTTTAAGATTTTATGCCTTTTAATTAAGGAAGTCAGACAAGCTGCTGCAATGAATAAGAAGTTATGTACCTACCATAACGTTCCATGTTAGTTGTCTTCTCTCGCCTTCTTTCTTGCTTGATGGGTTCGGAGCCGATCCTCGGCTCCGACTCGGCACTTGCTAAGCTCGAGAGTCACTTTTACCAGCTCGAGGCAGCCCCATATCCCATGATGCAAGGCGGTAAGTACCCAGATCTCGTTTGATGACAAAGGGCAATAGCACCAAGCATAAATACTTCCCAAAGGAAGAAAGAAAGCCTACAGGATGAAAGAAGGACCAGTTCTGAATGGTCTTCAGCATAACAATCTCTTGTAGAAAGGTCTGTCCAGGCCTAAAGGAGGGAGGGTCGCAAGAAAGAAGGCGAGAGAAGACAACTAACATGGAACGTTATGGTAGGTACATAACTTCTTAATGTTAAGTTGTCAATCTCGCCTTCATTCTTGCTTGATGGGACCGCGTCCCTAGCACCTCTATCCTGGGTGGCTCAACGGAACAGACTCTTGAGGACTGTAGAGCCAAAACTGGCTCTGTCCCTGGAGGCCAAGTCCAATTTGTAATGGGAAACAAAAGTATGAGGAGTGGCCCAAGTGGCCGCTGCACAAATAGTGTCTAAAGGAAGTCTAGCTTGAAAGGCTGTAGAAGTAGCTAAGCTCCTAGTTGAATGTGCTTTAGGTTTTGAGCACAGCTGTTTTTTCCCTGAGCAGATAAATTTCAGAGATGACAGAAGACAGCCATCTAGATAAGGTCACTTTAGAAACAGGAAGGCCTTTCCTGTTATCTGCATAGGAAACAAAGAGTTGATCGGATTTCCTGAATTGTTTAGTTCTGTTCAAATAATATCTGAGTTGGCGGTGGACATCAAGATAATGTAATTTTTGTTCCGATCTGTATGAATAGTTTGGAAAAAATACAGGGAGTTCAATGGATTGATTCAAATTAGCCTTTGAGGCGACCTTAGGCAAAAAGGTCGGATTAGTTCTCAATGATACTCTGTCCTTGTGAAAGACCAAATAGGGGTCGAACCGAAAGAGCTTGAAGTTCAGACACCCTCCTGGCGATGTAATAGCTACTAGGAATAATGTTTTCCAAGAAAGAAATTTTAGGGAGCAAGAAACAGCTGGCTCGAAGGGGGGGAAGAATCAAGGATGTCAGCACTAAATTTAGATCCCATTGAGGAGGAGGATTCCTGATTGGAGGCTTTAGCAGGAAAATTCCTTTCAAGAAGGCTTTACAAAGCCTATGGGACATGATATTGTGATCTGCGATCCCGACATGAAAGTTCGAGATAGCAGCAAGTTGAACTCTAACTGTGGAAGAAGAGGAGCCTGCATGAAAAATCTCCGCTAAGAAGTCCAAAACTGCCTGAACTGGGGCAGTGAAGGGATCGATATTCTTGGCTTTAGCCCAATAAGAGAAACGCTTCCATTTGCTTGTATAAATCCTCCTGGTAGAGGATTTTAAAGAAGCTACTATGATGTCTCTAACAGGGTTAGAGATCAAAGGAAGCCTGGCTAAGGAAGGAAGTGGAGCAACCATGCTGATAGGTTGAGAGAAGGGATAGACCGGTGCAGCTGACCGGATTGGTGAACCAGAAGATCTGGCACTGGGTCCAGATGCCATGGCTGCACCAAAAGGTGATGATGGAGGAACGGAAACCAAATTTGTCGAGGCCAATAAGGAGCAATGAGAATCATTTTGGCTCTCAAAACGGTAGCTTTCTGGATAACCTGAGGGATTAGAGGAAAAGGAGGAAAGGCATAAAGAAGTCCCTGGGGCCAATCCTGGGTCAGAGCGTCTCTGGGTGGATGGCCTGACAGAGGGCAGAGAGAGAAGAAGTCTGGGCATTTGCTGTTTTGGGGAGTAGCAAAAGATCGCAACATGGGACCCCATTCCAGAAATATCTCCTCCACTATAGATTGCTTGAGAGACCACTCGTGAGTCATGAGAATAGCTCTGCACAATCTGTCCGCTAAAATGTTGGTTTTCCCAGGGATGTCGTTGCTACCAGAAACCGATGAGAGGAGATCGCCCATTGCCACAGTCTGAGCGCTTCTCGACACAAGGGGTAGGACTTGGTTCCGCCCTGTTTGTTGATATACCAAACTACAGACATGTTGTCTGTGTGGACTGCAATCGTCCCTACAGGAAGAGAGTCGTTGAGGGCTTGCAACGATAAAAGCACTGCTCTCATCTCTAGGACATTTATGTGCAGGTGGTACTCGAACGGTTGCCACGCCCCATGAACCATCCTGCCCTGATAATGCCCCCACCCGATCAGGGAGGCATCCGTGGTGACAGTGGCTACCGGGATGGGGTACAAGGTGTCTGCCTTGGTGAATCTGGGGAGAAGTGATCCACCAAGCAAGATGATTTTTGCAAATCTGTGTCACCAGAATTTGGTGACGCACTGGAAGTTGTTGGTAAGACCACTGAGTGAACAACATCCACTGAAGAAGGCGCATGTAGAAGCGAGCCAGGGACAGAAGAGTAATGGCCGCAGCCATGAGACCTAATACTTTTAGAACCATTCTGGCCTGTACCTTCTTGTTGGCTAGAATGATCCTGACATGACTTTGAATGTCTGAAACTCTTTGGTCTGTAAGGGTAGCTGACATCCGAACAGTGTTTAAGTTTGCGCCTATGAAAGTAATAGACTGGCAGGGCAATAAGGATGACTTTTCGAAGTTGATCGAGATGCCCAAATGAGAACAAAGATTTATTGTGTAATCCCTGGCTTGAACAAGCTGATGCCTGGTGGTGGCTGACAGGAGCCAGTCGTCGAGATACGGAAACACCTGGAATCCTTGACGCCTCAGGTGAGCCGTGACCACTGCCATGCATTTGGTGAACACTCTGGGGGCTGTGGTGAGACCAAAGGGCAGGGCTCAGAACTGCAAATGACTGGACCCCAGCCGAAGCGGAGAAATCTCCTGGAGCGTCTGTGAATTTTATGTGATAGTACGCATCCTGAAGATCTATTGAGCACATCCAGTTGTCCTTCTGCAAGAAGGGCAGAATCGACTGAAGAGTGACCATTCGAATCTTGTCTTCCTCACAGACTTGTTGAGTCTGCTGAGATCCAATATTGGTCTCCAGTCTCCTGTCTTTTGGGGACCAAAAAGAACCTTGAGTAGATTCCGGCTCTGAATGGTCTGTTGTAACTGGCTGAATGGCTCTTTTGCAGTAGTTTTGAGACTTCCAACTCTGCAATTTCCTTAGACCGGTGGTACGTCTGGAAGGGAATTTGAGGGATAGAAAGGACTTTCCTCAAAAGGAATTTTGTAACCCTCGGATATGATCGACTGTACCCATCTGTCTTGAGTGAGAGAACGCCAGGCTTCTGGGTACAGTGATAGTCTTCCCCCGACTGCCTCCAAGGAGGGACAGCCGGGCAACATCTCAGGGATGCTGAAAAGGCTTGTCAGAGAGAGACTCTCTGTTTCCCTGGTTTTGTGGACCCCTCTGCCTCTAGAGCGGCGCCTGTTGTTGTTATCCCCTCTGCCTCTAGGAGTAAACTGACCACATGAATCCGGCGTGACTCCTTGGGATTTACGGAACCACATTTTGCCACCCTTCTGTCCTTTGGGATAAGGTCTAGAAGGGGTGGAAAAACGGACTCCTACGGCAGAAAGCGTTTTGCCGTCCTGCTCACACCTGGTCAACGTTTCCTTCACTTGAGGGCCAAACAGAGCTGACCCATCAAAGGGAGAGTTTGTGAAGGACGCCTTAAAGGGATCTGCAAAATTACATAGTCGCATCCAGGCTTGGCGTCTAAGAGCCACACCTGTACCTGCGGCCCTACTCGCTCCATCAGCAGCATACGATATAAGCCGCATGGAGGAGTTTGCAATGGAGTTAAGGGTTCCTAGCTGCAAGCAATTTTTCCTGAGCCCCGCAGCTGTAGGATCCTGCACAACTTCACCTAGCTCCTTAAGGATATCCCTTTGGAGTCTGGTGAAGTGACAAAGATAGTTCAGCTTAACGCATAGCAAAGGTCGCTGAAGAAAACATCCGCTACCATATCTATCCATGGTCCTAGAGTCCTTATTAGGAGGATGGACAGGTGCGGAAGGATCTGCAAGTTCCTTCTTGGTGGCAGCCGCCACCACCATGGCATCATCAGGGACACCTTTGTAAGGAATTGCTAGTCCGACGGGCAGTAATAAATTTAGAAGGCCTCCTAGGGACAGGCTCTACAGAGTCAGGAGCAGTCCACCTTCGAGCAATAACCTGCATAAGGGGTCGAAGGCGGAGACACCCAGGAGGTGGAGGGCCGAGATCCAAACGCCTCAGGTATACTGACTCATCCTCAGAGGGATTGTTGGTGGGCCAGTTTCCCTCTGTCTAAGGAGTTCTAGGATGTCTGAGAAGGAGACATCCTCAGAGGGGATCTTGGGGATCCCTCTGACTCATCTAAGTCAGTATCCGAAGTGATAGACTCGGGAGTCTACGTGTTTCCTCTTACAAGTCCTCTTCCGCGGAGGATCACCCGACAAGTCAGGAGAATCCTCAGAAGAGGGGGATATTCCCAGTGGGGAAACCTGAGGCGGAGGATCTCTGGGTCCAGGAGCAAGAGAAGTGGCAGAGATGTCAACAGGCACTATAGAGGGAGGAGCTAAGGGAACAGACTGCTGGCTGAGTCCAGAGGCCAGCACACTCTTCATCACCTCAAAGGCTCCCCTCCCAGGGAGGTCCGAGAGAACCCGCCAAGAGCTAGGAACTCCAGGACCCACCGAAAAGGAAGGCTCCGAGGCAGATGTCAGAGCCGAACTCACCAAGGCCGAGGCTCCAAGGGGAAGAGCGGGGTCAGACAAGGGTCCGATGTCACTCACCCCCTCGGAGGAGACCAGGGAAGCCCGGCCACCGAATCCCTCTAAGGAAGGTCTCGAAGAGGAGATAAGAGTAGAGGCTGAAGGAGCAGAAGGGGGTATCTGTCCCTCAGCCGTAGCAGAAACTATTCCCAAAGACTCCAACTCCAAACTCTGGGGTAGAGTCGAAGGAGGAACTGCAATGGGGTGTGGACTAATAGTCGTCTGCTGAGATGGACTATGTAGCATTTGGGCCAGTGCCTGTGACTTTAGTAGTCTACTGACCACTCTCTCCAAATCATGGTCAGAAAGCCTGGATGACCTTGAAGATTGGCTCCGATGGCTCCGCCCGAGAGGAGAGGCGAAGCCGAGCCGAAAGTATCGGCTCCAAGGAAGGGACCTAGACCTCTTCCTCGAAGGAACCATCGGAGCCGATGAAACTATTGAAACTGTCGGAGCCGACAACTTATCGGCACCGACAGGTAGCTGATGTATCGGCTCCAGCCGGAGCCGATACGCCATAAATGTAAGGGTGTCGGAGCCGATCGGGCCACCGATGCCTGGGCCACATGGTGGTCGGAACCGATCGGAGACGACACTGAAGTGGTCGAACCAGAGTCGGCACCGATAGCCATCGGTGCCGAAGGTTAAATAACCAGAATCGGCTCCAGCCGAGCCGATCTCGACTCTGAATGAGTCGGAGCCGAGGCCACAGGCTTGGACACAGAAGCCTGGGCCTTGGAAGACTTAGAAGTCTTAGATGGGGCCGACTTAGCCGGAGAGCCCTCCGCCAAGAAGGCCCCTCAAAATCAGTTTATTTCTTCTTTCCTGCAGGACTCTCTGGCTAAAAGAATGACATATAGCACAGGAGTCCTGCAGGTGAAGAGGCCCCAGACAGTACAGGCAAGAAGTGTGACCGTCTGTCAGAGACATCTTCTGACAGCACGAGTCACACTTCTTAAAGCCTGAGACCCTTTCTTTAGACATGGTGTAAAACACACACACACACACCAGTCCAAGAAATAAAATTAGATATACCAAAGGTATCACTAACAGACACACAAACACCGTAACAGGGGGGGGATGGGATGGGTTTTAGTCTGACTAAAAGTTTAGAGGAGACAGGGAAATTTTCTGTCAGAAAGGAATTAAAATTAAGTTAAAACTAATAATTTAAGGTTTTCTAGTAAAAAGGGGCTAAAATAGTAAAGTAATAAATCACTTACCAGGAGCTGGTAAAAGGAGGACCTCATCAGCGAAGCGGCAAACGAGATCTGGGTACTTACCGCCTTGCATCATGGGATATGGGGCTGCCTCGAGCTGGTAAAAGTGACTCTCGAGCTTAGCAAGTGCCGAGTCGGAGCCGAGGATCGGCTCCGAACCCATCAAGCAAGAATGAAGGCGAGATTGACAACTTAACATTGTGTTATTTTCCAGGATACAAAATGCTCTCTCAGGAATAGCCCTACAGTCAACTCTTCCAAAAACAGTGAACAAAATACTAAGATTTATACATCTGAGCCTTTTACAGGAGGATCACAGTCTTAGCATAACCAAATGCAACTGGCTCCATGTGGAAGGAAGAACTTATTTCCTCTTAAAATATACTAACTTATAAACCACTGAATGAACATTATTACCCTCCTCTTTGTGATGCTCCTGCACTGGCCCAGTAATCAAGGAGCTACAATCTTCACCATTGGTAACAGCGAGGGATGTACACAGTGGGAGGATGACAAGTACACACACTATAAAGTACAATTTCCCTTAAGAGCACACAGACATCACAATCAGTCTGGGGCTGGTTTCTGCCTCTTTCTCCAGATCCACAATAAGACTCCCAACTGGTACAGCTATAGGGTTAAGAGCTCAGCCAAGTGGTCTGGCCAAAACCTCCAGCACCCACTGTCCAACCAGTGCTTTGTGTCCCTGCCCAAGTAGCTGACACACACACACACACACACACACACACAGATTTGATTTATTTACAAACACACAGACACTCCTGGGGAAGGGGAAGTCTGGCACAGGTTTACTAGCTATGCCCCCTTCTGCCCAGACTATAAGGTAGTTATCACTGCCACCAACCACTACTTATCAGCTACTCTAAGGCCCTTACAAAAGGGTGACCAATCCTACAGTGTAATGTTACTATTATCCAAATGGTAAGTGTAACCAAGACTAAGGCTATTTAGGAGTGGCCTGTACAGTGTCACCAAATACATATGCAAGTACTCCAATAGCTTAAATATGTCTCACAAATATCAGCCACAAGGACAGGTTTAAATATATTTAATAAATAATAAAAGTACAAGACAATACTCAATCAACACATTAACTACAGAGTTCAGAATCACAGGAACTATTTTAAAACATTGCAGGACAGTCAAATATGCACAGAAACATCTAAACTAATCTTTACTATATTCCTATATATATCCAAGAGATACTATGCCTTAAATAACTTAC
Organism: Protopterus annectens; assembly: GCF_019279795.1. Lineage (NCBI taxonomy): Eukaryota > Metazoa > Chordata > Ceratodontiformes > Protopteridae > Protopterus > Protopterus annectens. The sequence continues at coordinate 305,875,166 of NC_056736.1, read as the reverse complement.
TTACAGGGCAAGGCAACTGCAAATGATGGATGTTTCTAGGTCTAAGACAAGATACAAAATGCACTGTCTTTCTCCAAGAGCGTTCTTAAATTACTATCAGACATTACTGCTGGTCCAACTTGGATGACATCACTCTTTGTCACCTGCCTTCAGTTCCCAGGCTAACAGAAACTTAAAATGTAACATTTCTCTGAGAAAAATACACATCTCTCAGATGTTTACCTAGAACTGGGAGTTGTAAAACAATTAAATACTTTTACATTTGAAACCTAGTAATTATTTCTACTTCCAGGTAATAGGAAAACCTCTAGCTCTAGATACTGTGTCTGAAACGGAGAACACAATCGTAAAACAATTTCAACTTATTTTCTTGAAGTTTTGACAGTTACCTCTTACGTTCCAGCTTCTACTATTAAAACATACATTTGCACAGGTATATAGTTTATATAAATTTCTGTTCTTTTCCAGTAGGGTACACTGTGGTTACATTCTTGAAGCTCAGTACAAAACATACAGTTCTCTTACATTTGTAAGACAAACATATGGATCACATTAATATTCACAAATGACATATGATGATTTACAAAATTCCCGATAGCTGGGCTGGCAGTGTCACATTCTTAAACAATCCTTACATCATATTAGTTCAGCCTACAGCCACAGCAATGCAAATGCCAACCTCTGTATTAGTCCACTATCCACCGTAGTCATAGGCAAAACAGCATTTTCCATATTAGCATCTGATTACAGGTATAAAATAGTGCAGGAGGTCATGGTTGCTACCGGCATCAAAAACTTCAGGGTTTCTCTAAGAAATCACACTAACGATGCATAGGTTCATAGGTGTGTACTAGGCCGTGGAGCCTTTACAAGTCTAGCCCATAGGATTACCCTGGCATCGTGCCACCAAACCTTAGTTCCCAGTGCCTCTGTCGAATAAAGCGACTGGAGTGATCCCTGGGGAGAATTTTCTATTTCCCATCCACTCATCAAGATTTCTCGAAGAGGGCCAGTGAGGTGCTCTGCTTGACCTGTATGGGAAGTCTATTCCATAGCATGGGTAGTCTCTGGGTTATGAACCTGTCCCTCCAACATGTTCTGTTGATTGTGGTAATGAGGTTGAGGTCTCTGAAGCGTGTGGTGCGGCGGGATTGGGATTTCTTTAGATGCAACATTTCTAACAGAGCTGGGTCAGACATGGCTTTGTAAGTCAAGATGAGATTGCCTCTAAGTAGGCGATATGAGACAAAGAATAGTTGGATTTTTTGGGTCTGTCCATATAGGAAAACTATTTAAGGCTTAGGATCCTCTTTGTGAGGTACTTTTGCGGCCTCTCCAGTTGTTGCAGGTTTTTAGTGAGGTACATGCCAAATGGGGCATTGTGTTCAATGACTGGCCTAATGAGGGAATAGTAGTGGGAGACAATGACCTCTTTCTTCCTGGATGCAAAACCCTGAGTAATGAGATTAGCCACATACAAGAACTTTCTGACCACAGTGGCAATGTGGTGGTCAAAAGAGAGGTTGCGGTCAAGCTGTGTTCCCAGATCACTTATAACGCCTTCTATATTCAGTGGACTACCATTGATGTGGTAATTCATGGGAACCAGGTTTTACCCAAAGGGGATGACAACACATTTTTTGGCATTGAGCTTAAGGTCATGGTACTTAATCTCATTGCTTTGACAATTATGGTTAATAAAGTAGTCCCTGGATCACCACATTTATCTTTTCCAGTCCTCATGTTTATTTCACTCACCCTGTCTCCTCTCCATACTTTTCCCATCAAGTTCTCATGTCTGAATTATTTAATTTCTTTCCTACTTGCATTTTGTTTATTTTAGAATATATTCAACTCTAGGTATTATCTCAAGTTTTTCTGTTATCTAATTATTGTAGCAGGATCATCTTGTGCTAGTTAATATTTCTAATGCATAATCTTTACCATGTTACACTTTGTTTAGGCTCATTAATTTGCTACATCTTTTACTTTATTTTATTGTATATTGTATTTAATGAATGAACAATAAATATATTTAACTCTCCCCAGTAACCTCTTGGTGTACTAAAAATGGACTCAATCTAAATGCATAAAAGTGTAGTATCACCACTTTTGGAAGACAATACTTGGGTTGATAGCTACCGCAACTTGAGCATAATTTCACAACAGTTATCATGGAACCCTATTTAGCCTAGCTAATTGTCAAAGGAATATCAAAAACCTAAAGAAGTAATCACGGCCTGATACACGGCATTGATCAGGTCAGTTATTGAGTACACCACCAACTTCTGGCTTTATTTCACTAAACATATCCAACAAACAGAAAACCTCAAGTTTTGTAATGAAAGATCACAGACCCAAAGTTTCTGAGTGAACAAGAGAGGGTGGAAGCTCTAGTCTCCTTATTCTGTGTCTAGACTACTGAGGAGAGATCTCTTGTCTCACTTACCACACCATTAGAGGCCCAATTGTTCTGGACCTCCTGCATCTCTGCAAATCCAATATCTGCATCAATACTAAAAGCAAGGACCTAAATCTTCATCAACAGATAAATAAATCATGATGGAGGGGCAGGTTTACAAGCCAGTGCCTCCTAGAACCACATAATAAACTTCCCTTGCATGTTGCAACTTACTATCTTTCTTTAAACATAAACTAGCCATAAGTGTACTCTGGGACTGGCTGGTACTGGTCCTCCTGGAGATAGCAGGTGTGGTCTAAAGGAGAGTACTTGTAAGACATTAATGTTCATAACATTCAGTGGCCCAGGAATATCCATGAATCTTTGTTTCATTATACAAGCTATGAAAATTATACCATCTGTGCTACTTTCCCTTCTGGCTCAGAGTGTACCTGAAAGACATTTTCAGACCAGTACATTTACCCAGCTGACAAATACATAAACAAAGGCAGGGATAAAAATGAAATAATGAACTCGATCACCTGCTCCCAACTGCTACAAATCTCCCAGACTGGTTACAGAAACAGACCTTCACAGAAATGTGCAAGGTCCTCAAAAACAGCAAAGCTACCCTCTCTTCCTTGCCTGATCACGGCCTTCTTTTTAAGTTTTGATTGTTCTGTCTAGTCAGATGCTAATAAGCTGAAATCTTTGTATGCAAGTACATTTTCTTGTTTTTTTAGACCATTTTTTTCTTGTTTTTTAGTTAGACCATTAACATGCAATGGAAAAAATCAATAAAGTGAGGACAATGTGATAATCTAACTTGCGTTGCATACAGGACCCAAAACCATTGCTCAACTCCACCCCCCAAATGTCCAAGGGAATTCCAAATAATGGAGACAAAACATTTCTTAATGGCAATAATAGTCACAAAACTAACCACGAAAATTTTAAGAACTACATGCAACTGGGGACAAAACACTGTTGTATAACACCTGATACCCTCAATCACCCTTGCTGACACTTAGTAAAATGCATGTAAACCATATTGGTTAGCAATGAATTACTGGGCAGAGTGCTTCTAATTGTAAACTTAACTTGTGAGAGCATACTAAACCTGGCATGAGTTAAACTCAGCACATGAAAGCCAAACTGGGGCAAATAAACTGAAATGTATGGACTCGTACATGAATTATTCTGGTTTGCAAATTCCCTAAATCAAAACAGACTAATGCCAAAATAAAACTGTATTCAATAAAAATAGACCATCCACTGTAGATAAAAACATGAAAAGTAAAATAATCAACTAGCACTGTTAAAAATCACTCTCCTAAGGAGAAAAATGTTAACATTTTCAAAAACTACAAATAAGCGAACTCATTAACTTCCAGGGCGGGGATAATTTACCCAAAATCTAATGGGCAGAAAGAGTGTCACACTGCCACAAAGCAAGAAATGGGTCTGATGTAATTCACTCATGGAGGATATCCTTGGTACTCTGAGTTTGACTTTTCACTATATACACAACTAAAGACTAACAAAATAACACTGAGACAGCTCCCCTCTAATTCATGTATGGTTCATTAAAATAAATATACCTTAACTACTGATGTTCATAATGTTTTAATTTTTGGGCATGCAGAATGAAAAAGATAAACAGAAATCAATAAGTAAATTAAATTAAGTTAAATAAATAACACAGCAAATCTCATTAATGGTTCTTTCCATACTGATTATTCTTCTTACTTTGAATCAGAACAATGTGTCAAATTAAGGCTAAAAACAAAAGGCCAAAAACAAAAGGCCAGTAAGTAGAGCTTTGGCAGAAAGTACACCAGCACCCACAAAGTAGTAACTCACATGATTCAAATATCACAAAACCCTATAAAATAATAACCACTTGTACATGAAATCATCTGTTTCCCCATTCCAACCAAACAAAAGAGGACACTACTGCAATCATATCTTACACAAAAAAGCATGGATGCCCCTACTGGTCCCAAATAAGGGACTGATCATTTTAGGTTGGCTTAACGGCATACTACACAGCATAACAAAACAAGCTGAAGTGCAACTGTGTATGTTTAAAATACTATACATCATAAAACGAAAAATACACTGGGAGCTCACCAATAAGAGGAACGAGTGGAAGGTGTTTAATGAAGCACAAACACAAACGTAACAGAATGAACTGATAAACAGGGTTGAAAACTGAAAGAAAAATTAACGCTTTCACTGAATAAATCGCGTTTTCATTTCAACTTCATCAGAATTCTTGTCACAAGGAAATACAGCTTTATATATACACAACTGAATAAAAATACTTGTTGCCATTGGTCATCCTTAAACAAGGAATTAATAAAACATCCGTTCTTAAAGGCAACAAACCCATTTTAAAACCAAATGTTAAAATATGTAAGAACTACATGTACCAAAATCATTCATTTAATCATCACAGTAGCAACAATAATAAAAAATAATAAAAAATACTACAGAATTGTTTATGTCGTTTCATAATCCCTAATAATATGTTTGTAGAAAAATGTATTAAAATAATAAAATAGATTAGTAAAATTAATATAATACTGCTAATAATTCTAACAAGATTTATAGTTTAGCTTGCCTTAATTTCAGGACTGGCTTGATGAGAATGAGAGAGATAAACTGTTGTTAATTAAGGATATGGAACGTGAATGAAGTTATTCTTCAAGATTTAATGTTTAGAGTTGATAGTGAAAAAAACAAATATTTTGATATTTTTATTCATGTGGACAAGAATTGCAATGTCAATATCACTAGGAAACAGGGCAAATTAGATAGGGACTTCAAAGAATATCATGAAGGTGTAGCGTATCCCAAACCGAGATTTTCCTATGTACACTAAGTACAAGAAACTAATGAGTTGGATGGTTTTATTTCCAATGACCAACAACTTGAAACAGTGGGAATTGACGCAGACACGTTTATTCCAGAGAACGATATATCCCTTTAGAACAGCCTCATCCACCTCTACCCAGACGTTCCAACAGGATTCGGAACAAGCCATATGTTCATTACAACTACAATCACTACAGGCGACAGAGGGGAGGGATGGAATGGTATTAAATTCCACACACAGTGATGGTATTTTTAGTATGGACCCAATACACTCCTATGGGGGCTATAATATTTTTAATTACAGTTCAACTTCTGTGAATATTCATCATTTTCATCTATTTTCTAAGGGCTTTAAATACATCCCCTCGAGGAAAGTAAATATATCCAGAGCTATTACTGATTTGAAAATGTTTATTAGGAAAAATAATTTTATTTTATTTTTCCATAATAATACCAACTTTCCATCTACAAAATCCTCATTGAGGAAACCAAGTACATTTAACCCCCCTATTCATCCACAGTTGAAAAATCTTGAAAGTATTATGGAAAGAGAAATCAGGAAAGAAACAGCAAAACATAGAGTTTTTTCTAATCTTTCTAAAGAAGAAAATGATTTATTAGATAAACTTAAGAAAGATGATACTATCAGGATTATGCAACCAGATAAGGGTGGGGGTACTGTGTTAATGGATGCAATTATTTATGAATCCAAGATGAAGCAAGAGCTTAGTAACTCTTTAAAATACACTACAGTTTCAGTTAACGAAGTTAATATTGAGAATTCCCGAATTCATTGTATGCTCAATGACCTATTATTAGAGGGATCCATAAGTTTAGATACTTTTAATTTTTTATTCAACAAAAAACCCAGAGTACCATCAGTATTTGGTATCCCAAAGGTTCATAAGTGTGTAGCTGACCCTCCACTTAGATTAATTTTTGCCTCAGAAGGGGCAATTACTTCGTTGCTTGCTAAATTTGTTGACAACAAACAAAGAATTATCTTGGATGGGTCCAACCACACTAAAAGATTCCTGGGATTTCCTTAGACAATTAAAGCCAGATTTATTTCATGAAAATCTGCTTTTTATTACATTAGATGTAGTTGATTTATTTGGTAGTATACCACATGAAATTGGTTTATGCTGGTTGGAAGAATGTATGAATACTTTTGGAAAGTTTTCCAACAATGATTTCCTTACCATACTCACCTTAATGGAAATCATTTTAAACAACAACTTTATGTATTATGAGTGTGAATTTTACAAACAGGCTCAGGGAGATGCTATGGGCGCTAATTTGCCCCAACCTACGCCAACTTAATTTTGTCTTGGTGGGAATACACTTTTGTACTAAATAGTGAATTCAAGGAATGTTGGATTTTTTAACAACGTTTTCTGGATGACATTTGTATTTTGTGGATAGCAGGAAAACCGAAATTCCTTGAATTTTTGTCCTATTTAAAAGGAACTACTAGTTTATTGGATTTTACCTACCAGGTTAATCAAGAAGTACTTAACTACTTGGATGTTAATATATCAAAGTTGAATGGTAGATTTTCCTCTAAAATTTATAGGAAACCAACCTTTTCCAACTCTTACCTCCACTTTAAGAGTGGACATTCTTTTTTCCAGAAAAAGAACTGAAGGTCATCTGGTTAGGGTCAAGACTAAGGCTATTTAGGAGTGGCCTGTACAGTGTCACCAAATACATATGCAAGTACTCCAATAGCTTAAATATGTCTCACAAATATCAGCCACAAGGACAGGTTTAAATATATTTAATAAATAATAAAAGTACAAGACAATACTCAATCAACACATTAACTACAGAGTTCAGAATCACAGGAACTATTTTAAAACATTGCAGGACAGTCAAATATGCACAGAAACATCTAAACTAATCTTTACTATATTCCTATATATATCCAAGAGATACTATGCCTTAAATAACTTACTTACAGGGCAAGGCAACTGCAAATGATGGATGTTTCTAGGTCTAAGACAAGATACAAAATGCACTGTCTTTCTCCAAGAGCGTTCTTAAATTACTATCAGACATTACTGCTGGTCCAACTTGGATGACATCACTCTTTGTCACCTGCCTTCTAAACTATAAATCTTGTTAGAATTATTAGCAGTATTATATTAATTTTACTAATCTATTTTATTATTTTAAGATATTTTAATACATTTTTCTACAAACATATTTTTAGGGATTATGAAACAACATAAACAATTCTGTAGTATTTATTAGGATGACATCTGAGGATAGGGACTTTATCATTGAATGTGATAAGGTTTGTGATATGTTTAAAGACAGAGGTTACCCGCCACCTTTGATACAGGAAATAAAAAATGAAGTAATTGATGGTAGAAAAGATAGATTTTTTCCCATTTTAGGACAAGAAGTTGTAACCACGGATCTTGCAACTACCTCTAATGTTATTTCTATAGATACTACTAGACATGATACATTTGTACTTGATTTCAAAGGTGATTCAGGGGTTACTAAGAGTGTGGTTTCAAAAGAATGGCAAAAATTTCAAGAAATTACTGACATTGAATTGTTACGACATAGTTCCTTGAATTTTACATATAGAAAAGATTTAAATTTTATAAATTTGTTTGAGTCTAGACAAAATTCACGTTTGTTCAAAAAAAGAAGTAAAGTAGGCACATATAAATGTGGAGCCTGCTCACAATGCTGTTTTTTGTATAATGCATCTCAAATAGAATTACCCAGTAGAAATAAGATTTTGTATAGTCAATGTTATGCAAATTGCCATTCCTATGGACTGGTTTATATTGCCTTGTGTAAATTGTGTTCCTTTTACGTAGGCAAGACGGAAAGGAAATTAAAAACACAAATTTATGAACACCATTACGAAATCAACAAGGAAAATATTAATAATGCATTATACCGTCACAAGTTGGTTTGTAAAGATGCAAGTTTTACACTTTTTGTCTTAGAAGTAGTTACCAAGGACATTAGGGGTGGTATGTGGGAGACACGATTAGAATACCGTGAACTTTTTTGGCAGATATGGTTAGATGCTTCAAGACCTCCAGGACTTAACGATATTGTCTCTATCAAGCCAGTCCTGAAATTAAGGCAAGCTAAACTCTAAACTATAAATCTTGTTAGAATTATTAGCAGTATTATATTAATTTTACTAATCTATTTTATTATTTTAATATATTTTAATACATTTTTCTACAAACATATTTTTAGGGATTATGAAACAACATAAACAATTCTGTAGTATTTATTATTATTTTTTATTATTGTTGTTACTGTGATGATTAAATGAATGATTTTGGTACATGTAGTTCTTACATATTTTAACATTTGGTTTTAAAATGGGTTTGTTGCCTTTAAGAACGGATATTTTATTAATTCCTTGTTTAAGGATGACCAATGGCAACAAGTATTTTTATTCAATTGTGTATATATAAAGCTGTATTTCCTTGTGACAAGTATTCTGATGAAGTTGAAACGAAAACGCGATTTATTCAGTGAAAGCGTTAATTTTTCTTTCAGTTTTCAACCCTGTTTATCAGTTCATTCTGTTACGTTTGTGTTTGTGCTTCATTAAACACCTTCCACTCGTTCCTCTTATTGGTGAGCTCCCAGTGTATTTTTCGTTTTGTGGTTTCCAATTTCACTGGCATCTACGTGGTTTTTTTGGTTACTATACATCATCCTAATGTCTCTTGGGAAAGTTATACGTCCCCAGGTCTGGTGAAAAGCTGGCACAACTAAATGCAAATACTGCAGGGCTAGCTCAGCCCATAGTTTTTTTTTTTTTTACTGCCACAAGCACCCAGCAAAGACTACAGATACTCTACTATGGGCCCCAAACTGAGAACACAGCTCCAGATGAGTGGATGTTAACTATCTTTGTGAAGGATAAGGGTTGAAATGACTGTGTGGATTAAACAACACTCATCCAGCTTGGTAATGCAAGACAGAAGACAGTGTCCACGTGGACTGTTACACCTGAACGAAAAAGGTAACAAATATGCAAGCATTTTGTAAATTAATCCTACATGTCAAAATACAGAAGCATAAGACTGACATTTACTACCCAATGATATTTTATCAGTCCAATAGCCTCATACCATCCCAAATAATTCTCAGTGGCTCTATGTTTCTTATCAGTAGTGTCTCTCAGGCTACTACTCGTAGTACATGTTCTCTGCATCAACTTCTTCCTGGGACTAAAAGTGTAATATTCCTCAGTCTAGCCGAGAGAAAATATAAACATAAAAAGAACTCACTAAAAGGGAGAGTACACTGGAACTAAAGAGTGAAAAAAACAACAAACTAAAAGGGCTCAGCAAATATTCAGTCATTTGGAGTGCCTCTAATTCACTCAAACAGGTAACAATGGTCAATCTCCTCAAAGCTCCACAACAGCTGCTTGTCATCAGTGCCATTCCCAATTTATAAAAACTAACAAAAAGTAGGCATGTAGCTACAACCCTGTGGTAACTGTCAACTCTTTAAACAGCCAGGCACTCAGTCTAAATGACAATACAGTAAACCTGTAAAAATACTGCTGGCAAACAAAAGAAACCTACATTTCCATATGCACTACACAATAAGAAATAGCAATAGGGAAGTAAGGAGGAGGGAAAAGGAGTAAGAACAAACAGGAAACTGAGCAAAAGCAAGTGGGAGAGGAAGCACCATAAGTAAGCTACCCCAATTCTTACTGAAGTTAAGAAAGGGGAGGAGTTAGTACTTGAATTTTTGGGTTAATCCACTAACTGTACGGAGCTATGGCCAAAGAAAGAGGCTTCGATCAGGACTTCTTTCCCATGATACCATGCAATTGCTTTGAATGGAGGGTTAATTCTTTACCACCGAACAATCACTTTAAATGGTCAGGTTAATTTAAACTACTCTTAGAAATGTGTATGAGCGACTTTTGTAGTTGCTACTACTGAGAACTGTACTTACTTGTAGTCTGGTCAATGAGTGGCCACTGCCAGCCAAGTCCCTGTCTGTAGGCAGGACCCCTTGGAGAGATTTGGAAATCTCCTTAAACAAATCTCTGGAATCGAGTAACATGAGCTAGGTAGTTCAGGGCCCACAAAGCAAATGAAGCAAAAAATGGGTACATTTCCCAACATGATTCAACTCCTTGAACTCCTTCTTCAGGGGTATGGACCAAAGTGCTCTCTTCTAAGAGTACTTTTTTGGCTGCTGCAGCTACCACCATCGCATCTACATGTGGCCCCTTGCTCTGGTGTCTTCTATCAGAAGGTGTAGAGAAGATTTTATCAGGTATTTTAGGTATGGCTTCCACCATGTCTGGGTCCTTCCATGCCCCTTGTGCCATCAGGTCAACTAAGGGGTCAATGGGGGGAGGTGTGACCACCCAGGATGTTGATGGGCTGGAACCAAAGGCCTCCAGGAACACACACACTCTTCTGGAGAAGGATCAGTGGTGGACCATGCCCCCTTCTGTTTCATCAATTATAGAATTTCACTGAAGTTGACATCTTCAGGTGGGGATCTGATGGATCCTTCTCCTTCATCAAAATCTGTCATCAGTGATGGACTCCGGAGATAGACCATGCCCCCTTCTGTTTCATCAATTATAGAATTTCACTGAAGTTGACATCTTCAGGTGGGGATCTGATGGATCCTTCTCCTTCATCAAAATCTGTCATCAGTGATGGACTCCGGAGATAAATCTGTGTCATCAGTGATGGACTCCGGAGATATCTGTTTAGGGTGTACCTGTCCTGCAAGAAGATCAGAGGATTCTGAATCAGACAGGGAGCTTATTACACGGGTGTCCTGGGGTCTAGGTTCTGGCTGTTCCTGTCTAACACAGTGAGGATGGAGAGAGCCAGCTTCAGCAAAGAGCTTGTGTGATGCAGGTCTGGGTGAAGGCAGCTTACCCCTTGGAGCCAAAAGGACTCTCTGAAAAGCCTTGAAATCTGAACATGCTATCAGTTCCATGGATCTCCTTGGCTATAAACTCAGAAGGGACCACAAAGAACTGAAAGCCCTCTACTCTGAAGCAGCTCTCAGTACCGAGCTATCAAATGTCGAGGTAAGGACGGTTCCAAGAGTCTTGATGTCGATACTTCCCCTGATCCTCAGTGCCAAAGACTCAGCCTAGAGGCTCTGTCAGCTCCGAGCCCTTTGGGGCCGACACAGGAAGGGTCGAAGTACAAAATGCTATTGGTCCTGACCTAGTTACATTAGGACAGATTGGCACCAAAGCAACCAGATCCCAAGGTCAGACTGGTGTTTGAATTTGCAATGGAGAAGTAGTTAGCACCATACTCAGCATATTCAAAGGTGACAGCATTGAGAGAACTCCGAACTGAATCTGAGCTCTCAGAGATTTCCTCATCACTCTGTAGACATCCTGATCCAAGAGGTTCCTGTAAGATCGGGTTGAGGAAGCTAAAGATGAAGATCTGGAAGGTCTCCTGTCTTGTAATATCAGTGAATGCACCCTAAGACCCACCAGTTCTGGTGAGAACTGGAGTCGATCATGGGGCAAACAAATCTGACAGGCGGAATCCAATCGCTAAGGAATATTTGGATATGGTTCTGGAGCAGGAGTCAAATCCAGTGATCTTTTCCTTGGCTTATCTTGTTTGTCAGTATCAATATCTGTATCCTTTGATTTCTCTTTGGTTTAGACTTATCAGTTTCTGTACTGTACCTATCCTTAGCTGCTGCAGAGATAGGTAGATGGTTCAGCAGCCAAAAGCCCCTTAACTATGAATTTTTTTCCTTCCTCCTTTAAAGAGCTGTTGGATTGAAAGAAGTGCAAGCCTGGCAAGAGGTCTCTTAAGTGTTCTGCCCCCAGGAAATACACACATTTCTGGTGGGGAGGGGGGTCTTGTGGCTGCACTCCAAACATTTTTTAAAACCTTGGGTCTCAGACATATTGTGACTATAAACTATCTAGACACAGTACAATGGCAAAAATGTGTAGAAAAAGCAGCATCTAAATATTAGTAAATATTACTAAATAATGATCGAAACTACATATAAAGAGCGTATATAAATTCAAAAAACTCTAGTAACAACCTAACATATCTAAACAACTAATCAACCTACATGTTACTAAGTTAGATAAAAAAAAAAAGTTATGTACTCACTATAACATTCTATCTGTGTTGTACATTTGAATTCTTCCTCAACTGTTGGGTTTGGATCCCATTCTCCAGTCCGACTCTGCCATTACTAAAGCTCGTGGCCACCGAAAAACTCTTGAACTCCTCCCTTACCCATAATACACCAACTCGTAACATACCTCAGATTTTGTATGTTGTTTTACATAAAGTATAAAGAACGTCTATAACTTTCCTGACAGAAAGGACATGCCTGGAACTCAACATTTAAGGCAGTGCTGTCCTTATAATCTCTTGTTCTTCCAGAAATTCATTGTGAGAAGGGTTGGGTGGTTGGTGGCCGGGAAGTTGAGTAAGAATGAAAATGGACAACCACAGATGGAACATTATGGTAAGCATGCAACTTTTTTATATGATGATGTAAATTTTCATTCTATCCTCAACTCCTGGGACAGAGTCCCCAGCTTCCTAAAATCCTGGGTGGACTCTAAGGATGGATATTACTGAGCAGAGTTGAGCCAAAGTCTGTTCTTCTCCTCGAGACCAGATCCAGTTTGTAATGAGTGATAAAAGTATATGACAACTGGCCCAAGTTGCAGATGCAAATATATGGCCCATGGAAGTTCTACACAGAAACACTGCAGAGGTTGCCATGGACCTAGCTGAGTGGGCTCTTAAAGGTTTTGGCAAGGTTAGACCCAAGTTGTATAGATAAATAAAATACAATTTGCCAGCCACCTGGCTAAAGTTACCTTTGCAAATGGTGTGCCCAATTTAGAATCTGCAAAAGGAACAAATAACTGACGTGTCTTCCTAATTTCTTTTGCTATGTGTAAGTAAAAATGTAATTGTGTGTGAACATCTAATAAATGCAACATATATTCACCCTTACTAGCACATTTTGAAACTAAAACTAGCAAATTAATGGACTGATTGACACTGGAATCTGACACCACCTTAGGAAGGAAAGAAGTTTTGGTATGTAACGTGACTCTTATCTTTATGAAAGATCAAGTAGGGAGGTTTAGAGGACAATGCTTGAAGTTCTGAAATCCTTCTAGCAGAGGTAACGGCCACCAACAAGATAGTTTTCCAGGTCAGGAACTTAAGATCACTTTTGCTGCTGGTTCAAAGTGAGAATGAATTAAGGCATGCAGTACGAAGTTCAAATCCCATTGTGGAGTAGGGTCTTTATACAGGGTCTCAACAGGAGTGTGCCTCTCAAAAATGCTTTACAAAGTTTAGACAAGGCCGCAGAAGAATTCCTAAATTTGATATGAAAATTAGAGATTGCTGCTAACTGAACTTTAATCATTGAGAAGCTAGCTCTCTCATTAAAACTGTTGCTAAAAATTCAAGTATACTTTGTAGAGTAGTTGAGAAAGGGTCAATGTGCTTTTGCTATGCCCAGCAAATGAACCTTTTCCATTTACTTGTGTAAAGTTTCTTTGTAGAAGGCTTCTGGGAAGATAAAAGAATATGAAGGAAGGGAGAAGAGAGCATTGGTTATCTGGCTATCAGTGCAATTGGTGAAATCATGCAGTCCGCTTGATGTTTGAGATATCTGAATGACTCCTGACTGTTGGGTGAGACAGGAGTCTGGCAATGGATCCAGAATCCAAGGTTGGTAAAGCAGATTAGGCCAAAGGAAGGGAAATCAAATCTGTTGAGGCCAGTAAGGTGCAATGAAGATTACTTTACTATTCAACCTGTAAGCTTTCTGTAGAAACTTTGGAATTGGTAGGTAACCATAAAGTAGACAGAGGGGGCCAATCGAGGAGTTGAGCATCCCTCGATGATTTCCCCAGAGGGGGGATTAGGGCAAAGTAGCTGCTGCATTTGTTGTTTAAGGGAGAAGCAAAAAGATCATAGCAAGGCTGGCCCATTGATGGAAAATCATTTCTGTCACTCATGTTGAGAGACTACTTGTGAATAAGAAGAATGAACCTGCTCAACTTGTCTGCTATCAAGCTGGAATTTACAGGAATGTACATTGTATGAGAAAGATGATGGATGAGATCACCCATTGCCACACACTGAGTGCTTCTCAACACAAGGGGTAAGACCTAGTTTCTCCATGTCTGATGTACCAAACTACTGACATTGTTTGAATCGCAATTGTCCTTAAAGGGAGAACATCCTGGAAGGCCTGCAACATTAAGGGCAGTGCTCTCATCTCTAGGACACTGATATGTACATTGGCCTCTTCAAGGGACCAAGTGCCTTTGACAGTTTTCTCAGGAAGTGCCCCACCACCCAATCTCGGATGCGTCCATGGTCACTATGGCCTTAGCTTGAGGGGGAATGAAAGGACGACCTTGTACAACCTGGTCTGAGTGAATCCACCACCAGAGATATCTCTTGCATGCCTGAGTGATTCTTATTTGTGCTGACATGTGTTGACAAAGAATCAATCACTATGTTGCTAGCTTCCACTGAAGAATCCTCGTATGAAATCTTGCTGGAGGAACTAAGATAATAGCAGCTGACATTGACCCCAAAGCTTGAAGGATCAACTGAGCTGAAATTTGGTATTGCAAATTATTTTCCTGACATAGAATCTAATGGTATATACCTCAAGTTCGAGACTGCTCCTATGAATTCAAAGTTTTCAGTCAGTTGTAACTGAGACTTAATGTAATTTATAGCTATCCCCAGAAGGGAACAAGTCTGGAGTACCTGATTTCTTGCTCTTATTAGTAGATGCTTGGTCAGGGTGATAATCAGCAAGCCATCTAGATATGGAAATGCTCTGAATCCCTGTGGTCTCAAGTGAGCTGGTACCACTGCCATGCATTTGATGAACACCGTGGGGCTGTGGTGAAGCCAAAGGGCAGTGCTCTAAACTGACAGTGAACGACTCCCTGTAATACGAATGTGATACAAATGTTTTTTTCCCTTCAGTGAACAAGACTGACTTCTGCCTCAGTATAGAAAAAGTACAGTTGTATACACTTACCATAAATGTAGATGTTTGAGTGTATTCACTGTTGCAGTCATTACATTAGGGTAATCTGCTGGCAGGTTGCCCTCAGTCGGCCTGATTAACAAAGTCTTGGGTCCTGCGTCAGTTGCTGTCCCTTCTTCCATGACGTCAGGGGTATAAAACATGCAGCCGATGCCATTACATCAGTTTTTCTTGCCCTAGATGTCAGGTGCCACCCAAATGGGGAGCAAAATATATAAGTAATTAAAAACACAAAAAAAAAAACCTCCAAACAAAAGCAAATAAACCAAAAAGGCTTTTAAGCATAGTAAAAGAAAGTCGAGGTATAGTAAGAGAAAAACAGGGGGCTGAAGGGAGGTTAACCAGGACTGCAACTATGAATAAACTCGAACATCTACATTTATGGTAAGTGTACACAACTGCACTATGTTCTTCTTGTTTCACTGTTGCAGCCATTACATTTGGGTAGATTCCCAAAGCTATGGTTGGGAGGATGGAATTATACAGCATTAGGACCAGCTACAAGGCCCTACAAAACAGCAGTGGCAAAGCCAGCTCTGGATTTAGAGAAAATTAGTAAACGATAATGCTTGGTGAAAGCATGAACTGAACTCCAGGTAGCAGCTTCTAGAATATCCCACTGAGAAAGGCTGTAGAAGTAGATGCAACCCTGGTGGAATGAGATCAGATCCCCTGGGGGATAGGTTTTCCATGGTGCTTATAGCAGAAATGAATACAATGGCTTATCCATTTAGAAATGGTTTGTTTTGAAATAGCCTTCCCCTCTGCCCCTGCAGCAAATGCTACCAGCAGTTGTTCAGATTTTCTTTGAGATTTAGTCCTGTCCAAGTAGAATCTAAGTTGTCTGTATACATCCAATGAATGCAGAATCCACTCCCCCTTGTTCTGTGGATTGGGAAAGAAAGTTGGCAAATGAATGGACTGATTAAGAGCCACACTGGATACCACCTTGGGCATAAAGAATGGATTGGTCCTGAGTGATACCGTGTCCGCATGAAAGATGATGAAACGCTCCACTGCCAAAAGGCCCTGTAAATCAGATATCCTTCTAGCTGAAGTGACAGCTGAAAGAAAGGCTGTTTTCCAAGAAATACATTTTAAGTCTGCAGTAGCAGCTGACTCGAAAGGAGGAAGAGTGAGTTTTTCCAATATAAAGTTAAGGTCCCAGGCAGGGGTTGGAGAGCTCCTGGGTGGACTCAAGTGTTTGGCCCCTCTGAGACACTGCTTTAGCAGAGGATGAGAGAAGAGGGGGGGTGTTCTGTGTTGTAATGAGCTGAAATGGCTGAGGCATGGATTTTAATGGAGGAGAAAGACAGGCCCTTGTGAAGCATCTCAGTTAAATATTGCAAAATCTGAGGTAAATTGGGTGCTGCTGTGCTCGTCCCTTGAGATTGATTCCAGGCACAGAATCTTTTCCATTTGTCAGCATAAGATTTTCTAGTACTAGATCTTCTCACCTCCAACATGACATCCATCACCGGTTTGCTGAGGGATACTAAGGGGGAAAGTAAATGATTAGCCAAGCCGCAAGATTCAATGTTTGGAGCTGAGGGTGTAGAATTTGGTTCTCCTGCTGAGACAGTAAGGAAGGTGTTTGAGGCAGGTGCCATGGAGAAATTTGTGACACACTGCGCAAAAGTGGGTACCAGTGTTGGCGTGGTCAGTCTGGAGCAATCAAAATAATTTCTGGTTTGTCCTGTTTGACTTTTAATAGACCTTTGGAGAGCAGAGGCAGAGGGGGAAAGGCATAGACTGATAGGTTTTTCCAGCTGAAGGACAGAACATCCACTTTCCAGGCTTTTTTGTGATGGGTTCTTGAGCAAAATTTGTCCAATTGGTAGTTCTGGGGTAAGGCAAAAAGATCTATGTCTGGGCACCCCCATTTGCATGTCAACATGTTGAAAATTTGTGGTTCCAGTTTCCATTCGTGTGGGTCCATGAGATTTCTGCTTAGTTTGTCTGCCAGAATATTCTGCTTTCCTGGCAGGAATTGAGCTTGTAGTTGTACTTGGTAGCTCAAGGCCATGTTCCACAATGCCATGGCTAGTCTGCATGGGGTTAGGAATGTGTACCCCCCCCTGCTTGTTTATGTACCACATAACCGTGGTGTTGTCCGTCTTTACCAGTAGTTGTCCTGGATGAAGGTAGTCCTTGAAGGCTGTCAGAGCATTCTGTACAGCTAGCATTTCTTTTTGATTGATATGAATGTGCATTTGATTTGGGCTCCATTTGCCCTGAATGCACTTCCCTGCCAGATCAGCCCCCCATGCATAGTCTGATGTGTTTGTAGTTAGGGTTTGGGTGGCAGGGGGTGGTGTGAATGGCAGTCCCTTGTTTTGGTGGCAGGCCTCTGCCCACCATAGGAACTCCAGGCGCAGGCAAGGTATGACAGGAATCATTGTTTCCAGGCTGTGACAATGTTGACTCCATAAACCTTTTAAGTACCACTGAAGTTTCCTCATATGCAGTCTTGCATATGGAATTAGAAGAATGCAGGAGGCCATGAACCTCAAGGCTTGCAGTATTTGTCTTGCAGATAGCAGGGTTTTTGTGGCCACCTGTTTGAAGTAAGTCACCAAATGAGTTTGCTTTTCTGGCGTAAGGAAAGCCATCTGGGCAGTTGCATTCAAGCTTGCACCCAGGAATGTAATTTTTTGAGAGGGTACCAGTTGTGATTTCTTTTAGTTTACGGTGTACCCTAGACAAGTTAGAACCCTTTTTACAAACGCCAGATGTTTTAGAAGAGTGGCCTGGTTTTCTGCCTGAATTAGACAATCGTCCAGGTATGGATATATTTGAATATTTCTTTGCCTGCAAAATGCAATTACTGGAGCCAGGTACTTTGTGAATACCCTGGGTGCAGTACACAAGCCAAAGGGCAGTGCAGAGAACTGATAATGCAAGTAGCCTACTTTGAAGCGAAGGTATCTTCTGCAAGATTCCCTGATTGGGATATGCAGGTAAGCCTCTTTTAAAACTAGAGTAGCCAACCAGGCATCCTTGCCTAGCATAGGAAGCAAGTGGTGAAGGGTCAGCATCTTGAATTTTGGTATGTCCAGAAAGGTGTTTAAAGTAGACAGGTCCAGAACTGGATGCCATGATTTGTCTTTTCTGGGTACCAGGAAAAGTCTGGAATAGAAACCTTGCCCCTTTTCCTCTTCTGGTACTGGCTGAATAGCCCCCGTGTTTAGGAGGGAAAGTACTTGTTTCTAAGCCTCTGCCCACTGATTTGGGGGCAGATCTGGCCACCCGCTTGGAGTTGGCAACGTGTGGAAATGAAATCTGTATCCCTGGGATACTATATTTAAAACACATTTGTCCTTGGTTATAAGTTGCCAATTTTTTGCATGAAGAGCCAGTTTTCTCCCCAAAGGGGCAGCTGAGAGGTAAGTTCTTGGAAATTTTAAAGGAAAGTCATTGAGACTGTTTACCACAGGGTGGTGTCTTGTTATTTCCTGATTTGGAAGTGGAAGCACCCCATTGCTTAGTTCTGAGAGTCCCTTCGGACTGAAACCTGGTGCTTTTTGAGTGTCTGGATTTGGCTTGAGTGGCTCTGGAAGGAGCTGGAAAGGACCAGTTCTTAGTAGGCCAGTGCCTACTAAATCTTGGAGGTTGTACTTGTAAGAAATCTTTCACAGTTTGCATAGATTTAGCTTTATCTTCCATCTTTTTCAGACCTTCTTCAGCCTTATTGCCAAACAGATGGCCCTGATGTAAAGGAGCATCCAACAGTTTTGCTTTAACATGATCAGGCAGAGATTGTTCCTTAAGCCAAGCATGCCTTCTAAGCACAGACCCAGTAACAGCAGCCCTGCAAGAGGCCTCTAAAGAATCAAAACCACATTGCAAAGTACGTTTTCCAACTTGTTCAGCTGAATGCAATAAATCCTGTAAATCTTTATTTTCCACACAGTCAGAAACCAACATCATTTTCTGTTTAAGCAGTCCCATAATATGCTGTTGATATTTTAGCATATGGAAGTCACAGTTTAAAGCCCTGATTGCCAAGGTTGCAGAAGTATAAACATTTTTACCCCATCTGTCCAGCGTCCTGGAGTGTCTATCAGAAGGGGGTAAGATTTTTACCAGTTGAAGCCTTAATACCCTTGGGCTCCTGAGAAATGGTTTCTGGATCCGCAACAGGATTCTTGAAAAGAAATTTGTGGGACTCAGGAACCCTGTAGTATCTGTCTGGTTTACTAGGGGCTAGATGTAGGGAATCAGGTGCCATACTGGATTCCGAAAACACATCATCAACAATGTCTAGAACAGGAGGTATAGCCAAAGGCCTATGCTGAGGAAGAAGAAAATCCCTAAGCCTCTTTTTGGATTCAGAAAATTCCTGACTTTCCCAGTGGGAATGCTCCCTTAAGGTATGCAAAGTTTCCCCAAAAGAAAAATCCTCAGGGGGAGAAGCAGAGGGAATGGAATCCTCTGCATCAGAATCATTATAAGTAGGTATGGACAAATCCAGGTCATTAGAAGAGACAGAAGAAACAGAGTCCTATTCAGAAGAGTCATAATCAAGTTCAGCCCTAGGCCTCTTAGAGGGGGGGGGGGGGTTGACTACCCCTGATAAGAGTAATTAAATCTTCAGCCATTTTGATCATTTGTTTTTTAGGCAAAGGGGCCTGAACATGTGGCCTGGGTGTCGGTTTTTTTAGACAGATCGAGATTTAGGCCTTAGTATTGAAGGAGTCAGTTTAATACGCAAGTCTGTAGGCCTGAATACACCTTCAGAAGCCGGTGCCTGCACAGCGGCTCCAGACCCATCCAAGGTAGAGACATCTGCGGGTTCCATAGGTGAAGCATCTCACGGCATACCGGACTCCAAATGGGTCTCAGTAGAGGCCTGCGAATCAGAAGTAGTGGGTATCAGGGGCTGCAAAAGCGCCTCAATGAGTACCAGCGAACTGGTGACTGTCTTAGGAGAAGCATTGTCGGCAGTTTTGGACCTCAACGGCCTGTCTCTGTCTTTTTCTTTGTGTTTTTTCGGTATTCCGGTAGTCGGATGGCTAACCGACGTCATTTCTGGATAATTAAACCGAGAACCGAAATATTTAGAAGCAAAAATGTACCGACAACAGTCAGGGCCTAGGCAAGGAATAAAGTACAACTGAAAATCCTTATGAGGTATTTGCTTCCCACAAGTAATACTATTATTAACTTTTACTGACATCGGTAAGGAGCAAGAAAAAGTTTCCCCAATGGAGTACTTAGCTTTTAGTTGAAGACTTCGGTTCTGAAACTCGAAAACAAATATTTCTGGAGTCGGCCGACCGGCACTTGCGAACTGCTTCTGCTTCGGGCACCGCACAGCAAGAAAGACTGATGTAATGGCATTGGCTGCATGTTTTATACCCCTGACGACCTGACGTCATGGAAGAAGGGAAAGCAACTGACGAAGGACCCAAGACTTTGTTAATCAGGCCGACTGAGGGCAACCTGCCAGCAGATTACCCTAATGTAATGACTGCAACAGTGAAACACGAAGAACATCTGAGTGAAAGGATTAATTTAGTTATTCTTTATTTTTCTGTGATACAGAGCTATTTCAAAACTTGTTAATCATCTAGTCTATGTGACTAAAAGACATTTATTACATTCTTTTACATTTCTAGCAGTTTGATAAGCCACCTGTTTATTAGTCTATGTGACTAAAAGACACCTGTTTATTACATTCTTTCACATTTCTAGAAGCCTGATACGGTACTTGTTTGTTGCATTCGTTTATATTTTTCTTAAGTGAAATTGCAGAGTCACAGGGGCTGGCAGGCTTGACTGGAACATTCTGAGATGGGTGGTCAACATCTATGGTCTATTCTGGAAAGCCTTTGTTAATCCCTAAAGGTTAAGTTCCCAGAAAAACTGGTAACCAGCTAGGGTATAAAAACTGGGACTCTGTTGGTTGGTAAAAGCCCCACCTGTGGAGCGGACCCATGGCCTAGGACTTTCCCAATAAAGTCTCCTACCTGAACACAACAGAGCTTCTCGGTCAAAGTGTGAGCTAGAATAAAGTCTCTTACTTTATCGGTGCTGTATTAACTTTTTTATTCTTTGATGTTAACATTAATGCTTCCCTGACATAAAAGTGTAGCTGGTTTGAAATTAATATTAATGCTTGCCTGACTTAAAGTATAACTGGTTTAATATTACTATTAATGCTCGTCTGATGTAAAAGTGTATTGTCTAATAAAGCTTTGTTCATTGTAGAAAAATTCTTTGTCTTGATCATTTCTGTCTCGCTAAAACATTGTGCTTAGGCAATATACTCTCAGCTGGATTGTCTGTTCATTTTTATGTGATAGTACGCATCCTGAAGGTCTATCGAGCACATCCTGACGTCCTTGCCCAAGAAGGGTAGAATGGACTGAACCATGACCATCCGAAACTTTGTATGTCGAACTGACTTGTTCAAGGTGCTGAGATCCAACATTGGTCTCCCGTCCCCTGTATTCTTTGGCACTAAAAAGAATCTTGAGTAAGTTCCAGACTCTGGTTTGGTGGGACCTCCTGGATTACTCTTATCTAGCAGCTTTTGTATTTCTAGTGCTGCTGTTCCCCTCTGACTGGGTGGAACATAGGGAATTTTGCATACAGTTGGAGGTGGAAGGGAAAGGGGAATTATATAACCTCTGTAAATAATCCTTTGCGCACAAGTATCTTTTGTTATATCTAGCCAGGCTCTCTGGTGCAGGGATAGTCAACCCCCAACTGCTTCCTAAGGGGGACAAGCAGGAGCACTGATAGGGACTGTCAGAGAAAGAAATCTCTGGATCCCTAGTTTTGGGGGCCTCCTCTGCCACGTGGACTTCATCGTCCATTAGAGTCCCCACCCCCACCCCTAGTGGAACTATCTCCACGTGTGTCCTGGAAACGACCCTAGAACTTTCTGAACCAAATTTTCCAACAACCTCATTCATTCCTAGGAAAGAATCTCTGAGGGGACAAAAAATGTACTCCCACTGCAGGGAGGGGCTTTCCATCCTTTTCACACCTGGAGTGTGTGTTGTTCACTTTATGGCAATACAATGAACTGTTGTCAAAGGGTGCATTGATGAATGAGGACTTGAAAGGCTCCGCAAAATCACATAAGCACATGCAAACATGCCTCCTAATGGATATGCCTGAACTCTCTGTCCTTGAGGCACCTTCAGCTGCACGCAAGATAAGCCTCATGAATGAATTTGAAATGGATTGGAAGGCAGCCAAATGACAGCCCACAGAAGACTGAGCCTCAGCAGTAATGGTTCCTGAAAGGGATTTTGAAAGTTCCTTGTGTGATAAACTGAGGGGCTGCCAGCCCAGCTAGACAGAATTTTGTAAATAATTCTATGTCACTGTAAATATTAATATGATCCACAGGCTTGTTTGACAAATGTAAGAAAATGGTGTTATGTGTTGTGCTTCAAAAATGTAACCACAGTGTACCCTGCTGGAAGAAAGCTGATAAGTAAAGGATTTTACGACTCAGTGTGATCTCAAGCTAGGATGTCTGCAGCTGGAAATTTTTTCTATTGTCCTAAGACAGAGATAATTAATTAGGTTTCACATGTAAAGTGTCTTTTATTGCTGTGGCTTCTTGGCAGGTGCACATTACAAAGAAATGTTAAATTTTAAGTTCTGTGAGCCTGGGAAACTTAAGCAGAAGTGTCAAGAATGATGTAATCTGAAATGACTCAGCAGTAATGTGTATTATCAATTTAAGGGCCATCTCAGAAAGTAAGAAGGGCATTTGTATTTTGTTCTGAAGCTTACTACTCAACAGCACTTCTCATTGATATTTGCTTGCTCTGTAAGTAAGATATTTAGGTACAATGATTTATCTTAGAGATAGATAGAAACAGTAAGATTAGTCTAGCTGTTTTCTATATTTATGTCTGACTGTCCTACAATGTTAGAAAACCAAAGAAACCGTGTTTGGGTAAAACCTTGGTACAGAAATAAATCCAAATGAAAGGTAAAAATTAAAAAATGCACCAAGATAACACACAGCAAACGTTTAATCACAGCAAAGTACAAAGTGGTAAGTGCTTTCACAACCAAAGTTGCTTCATCAGACACCACAGTAAAAAATGCACAGGTTTAAATAGAGATTCTAAAATGCCAATTAATCAATAAAAATCACACAATGATTAAGTAGCAGTGAAAAACAATTAAGCCTCATGCTCAAACTGAAAAAAACATTGCTTAAAAACATTGTACAAGAAGGAATCAAATACTATACATGAGAAAGCACTTAAAAAAATTATAAAATCATTATAAAACATGGGAAAATACTAGGCAGGAAAAGGTTAAATAGAATACTTGGAAACTAATAGTTAAATACATTAGACTAATTTTGAAAGAACTTAGCTAATCTTAATGCTTGAGATGTCTAGCCTTTAAAAAAGGGACCAAGGAAGTAGTAGCATTCAAACCAGGATACTTTTCAGCATTAAGTTTCAAAATCCACTTCTGTTCATGTCCCTCTGTGATATTCTCAATGTCACCACCTCTGGGGTTTCTATGAATATGTTGTAGAACAAAGAACTTAAAGGAATGAGAACGGCCATTGGACATAACATGATTGGCTAGAGCATTTGATGGTTTATTACTAATATCTCTTAGGTGGTCTAGAATACGATCTTTAAGCATTCTATTTGTTTTTCCTACATAAAATGCAGGACATTGTACACAAAAACAATAATAGACCACATCTGTAGATCTGCAATCAGTGCATTGATTAGTGTACAAAAAAAATTTCCAAGTAGGATGTACATATTTATTTTTGCTATATATAAATTGACAAGCACTGCAATTCCTGCATGGAAAAGTACCATGCCGATTGGATCTAATAATAGTTCTAGATAATTCACCATGACATATATGTTGTTTAAGGGATTTATTATTTCTAAAACTAAAAACAGGAGAATGTCCGACCTTGTCTACCAGTTCAGGTACTTCTTGTAGCAAATACCTATGCTTTTTGACTACATCTAAGTATTGATTGATGTTACTGGAAAACTGAAACACCACTCTAAAATCATTACTAGTTCTGTTAGTATATCTTGTATTGTCAACAGCATCACCAGCATTAAAATAAGGTTTACATCTAGTGCTTCTCAGCTTCCAGGCATTAGAGATAGTCTGTTCAATGTCTGCAAGCGAGTATCCCCTATGTAAAAATTCTGTTTTTAAATTAGATAGGGCAACTACTGCATCTTCATCTCTGCTATGCAGTCGGAGTGTTCTAAAAACCTGACCCTTGAGCACTTTCCTAGGAACGTGTCTAGGGTGCATACTAGATTTGTACAAAAGAGTATTTTTTCTAGTGGGTTTAAAATAAATATTACTGCAAAGACTATTTAAAACAGATTTACTAATCTGCACATCAAGGAAACTGATGTCAGTGTTGGAACTATGGTAAGTGAACCTTAAAAAATCAGTAGTTGAATGCAAATATTCCACAAACTGTGCCAAATCAATACCAGTGCATCTCCACAGCATAAACACGTCATCCACAAAGCGGACATACCAAAGTATTTGTCCAAAGAATGGATTATTGTTTGACAACACATTTTGATCTTCCCAGCTGACCAAAGCCAAGTTGGCGTAGCTATTTGCACATGCAGTGCCCATGGCCACGCCAACTTTCTGCAAAAAGAATTGCTCCTGGAACATAACAATGTTGTTCTCTAGGATAATCTCTAAGAGACTACAAATCAACTGTATCGTAGTGTCGGTGAAACACTTATTCACATAAAGAAAATCCCGAACGCTGTCAACACCCCAGGTTTTATGTAGAGATAATTTAAGCTCTTAGCGTACTTGCATGTATTTGGTGATACTGTATACACCACTCCAACAGGCTTGCTGTTTGTCACACTTACTATCTGGATAATAATAACATTGCACAGTAGAACTGGACACCCTTTGGTAAGGGCCTTTATAGTAGCTGATAAGGGTGGTTGGTGGCAGGTGGTACTACCATACAGTCTGGGCAGAAGGGGGCATAGCTGGAGAACCTGTGCCAGGATTCCCCAGGAGTGTCTGTGTGTTTGCATTTAAATCAAATCTCAAAGTGCGTGTGTGTCAGCTACTTGGGCAGGGACACGAAGCACTGGTATGACAGAGAGGGTGCTGGAGGTTTTGGCTTGACACTTGGCTGAGATCTGAACCCTACACCTGCGCCAGTGGGGAGTCTTATTGGGGATCTGGACAGAAAGGGAGAAACCAGCCCCAGACTGACTGTGATCTCTGCGTGCTCTTAAGGGAAATTGTACTTTACTGTGTGTGTACTTGTTATCCTCCCAATGCAGATCCCCCTTACTGGTGCTAGTATTGAGGACTGAGGCTGCTTGATTACTGGGCCAGTGCACGGGCATCACACCTTAATAAAGTCCCTTTGTATTCAGGTAAAACATGCCAAATAGTTCAGTGACCTAAGGGCAAAGGTCACTGATGATAGTATACACTTCCCAAAACTGTCCATCACCTTAGACTCCCTGTTAGGGGGACGAACAGTGGAACTTTGTTCAGCAAGTTCCTTCCTTCTTAGTGGCCACAGCCATGACCATAGCATCCATACGCACCCCCTTACGCCAGAATTCATCCCAATAGGTGGAGAATCTGATCTGGCCTCTTCGGATTTGCTCAACTGAGTCAAGTCCTTCCACGTCCACCAACAGACCAAATCAATGAGCTCGTTGATGGGTGTAGTAACCCAGGAGGTAGACAGGCCAGCTCCAAAGACCTTCAGAAATACTGATTCTTCAGCTGAAGGGTTAATGGAGGACAACCCACCTCTCTGCTTAAGGATCTCAAGAATGTCTCCAAATGACCGTTCACCTTCATCAAAATCACTATCCTCAGTGATGGACTCTTGCGGAGACTAAGTGCCTCCTCTTGTACTTCCACTTCCTAGGAACTTCCTGAGTGAGATGTTCCGGTGAAGTGTTGAAAGAGATTGTAAAACCCTGCTGGGTGGTTTGGGGGCCTCGAACTGGCTTGTCCCTGTCGTAGAATGATGTGCCTCTAAGTGCAGAGACATTTGGGAACCAGATTAGAGATCTGAGGGGGCTGGATCCATCCGTCCTGTCAAAGCAGAGAATACTCTCTTCACCACCTCGAAGGCAGACTGCTCTGGAGAGAAGGAAGACATTGGTTCCAAGAAGGCAGGCTTCTGGACCGTTGCCTCCATCTGCCCCAAGAGTGATCTCCCAGAGGAGGAAGTCAGAGCCAAGCTATCCAATGCCGAAGCTCTGAGGGGCAGAGACGGCTATGAAAACACCAAAAATAAACAAAAAGTCACTGGAACCACAAACTGCTTTCAATACACAGTAAAAAAATTTTACTGACTTAAGAATCCACGCAAAAGTTAAAATCACTCTAGTAACAACTTTCACAATAATGGCCTCTTCAGGCAAAATGAATGAATGCAATGAAACAACTAAGGCTCATATATATATATATATATATATATATATATATATATATATATATATATATATATATATATATATATATATATATATATATATATATTTCTGTATATCTATATACACACACACACACTCTGTCATAATCACATAACCCTCATTATTCATTAAACCTTTTTCTGAAGTTCCCTTAGCATTGGTTTCAATGAAACATTGCCATTCAAACTGGGCATGATCTGCTCTCCTAAGCATAATGTCCAATAAAACTCTTCAAATTCTGTGCGTTTCACATTCCCCACACGTATTGTCTCATTTATACATTTTAAAATAGAAAGTTTAAAATTATGGTCAGCACCTTTATCTTTCTTATGCTTGTATAATGCAATGGTCAACATTCTTATTTAATTTCAGATAAATGATTCCCAATATGCTCTAACTTTCTGATTTAGTTCTGAAAACCTTGGAGTCGACTCCAACATCTTGGACCCGACAAGGCAACTAAGGCTCTGAGAGTCATCCGGATCCGAAGATGTCCAAGATGATACACTCTCAGAAAGCTTCAGATCTGAAGATAAGGATACCTTCATATCTGAGCCAGACAGACCCAGAAGGTTTGGATCCAGGGACTCTGATGCAACTAGATGGATCAGAGAAGGAACAAGTAGTGGTGGTGTGGTAGATGGATGGGTTTCTGACAGTGAGGGGGTAGGAGCTGGAAGAACACCCATCTGTATCCACAAAGAGAGGACCCTCCTTCATCATTCTGTCCACATCTTCCTCAGGCAAACTCCTGGAAGAACAAGATGAAGCAGGGGATGGTGACGTGGAATGACATCCTTACAAAAAAGGAGAGGGAACTCTGGAAGCTACGGGGTCCAGTGTTGGAGAGTATTTTGTCCTAGGTAGGATCTCTGGATCCGAAGAAGTTGGATCAGTTGATTTTTCCATCAGATCTGGAGAACTTGGATCCATCAATTTCTTTGTTGGATCCAAAGGAGAGTGGATCTGAACAGGTTTTGGATCCAGTTTTGTTTTTTTCTTTGGTGGCTCTGAAGACAGAGTAGAAGAAATATAGAGTCTTGGAGAGTTAGTCATAGGCTCCTTAATTTTTGTTTGGGGGACTGAAGCCCAGAAATAGCTTCCCCAAAGGCAGACAGAAGCAATTCCTCTAATATTAAATTTATTCTTCCTGTCCGCTACTACTCTAGGATTGTAGCTCTTAGAAATTAAACAATCCTCTTGGAGATGTTGTGGGACCAAGCAGTAAAAACATAACATATGGGCATCAGAAATGGCCAGCTTGTGCCCATACTTTTGACATTTTTTAAAAAGTACAGTTGTGTACACTTACCATAAATGTAGACGTTTGAGTGTATTCACTGTTGCAGTCATTACATTTGGGGGTAATCTGCTGGCAGGTTGCCCTCAGTCGGCTTGAATTCCAAAATCATGGGTCCTGTGTCGGTTGCTGTCTCCTCTTCCATGACGTCAGGTCATCAGGGGTATAAAACAAGCAGCCAACGCCATTTTCTTTAGTTTTTCTTGCCCCAGATGTCAGGTGCCCCCAAAAAGGTAGCAAAAAAAAAATTATATACATATATATATATATAAAATATATATGAACTATATATACATGCAACAATACAAACTTTACCTTCATCTACAAGCAAATACACCACATAGGTTGTTAAAGATAGTGAAGGAAAGATAAACTTCTGAATGAAAGGAGGATGGCTGGCAGGTAACCTGGACTGCAACAGTGAATACACTCAAACATCTATATTTATGGTTAAGTGTACACAACTGTACTATGTTCTTTGTGTTTCACTGTTGCAGTCATTACATTTGGGTAGAATCCCAAAGCTATGGATGGGAGGCTGGAGCTAAACAACATTAGGGGCGGCTATAAGGCCCTGCAGAACTGCAGTGGCAAAGCTTGCCCTGGACTTGAGTAGAGAGGCAAATGATAATGCTTTGTAAAAGTGTGAACAGAACTCCAAGTAGCAGCCTGTGGGATGTCTTTGGTTGGTACTCCTCTGAGAAAGGCTGCTGAAGTAGCTGCAGCTCTGGTGGAATGAGACTTAATGCCCTTGGGCACAGGTTTGCCATGGTGTAAGTAGCAGAAACGAATGCAGTGGCTTATCCACTTTGAAATAGTCTGCTTTGAAATAGCCTTTCCTTCTGATCCTGCAGCATATGTCACTAGTAATTGCTCAGTTTTTCTTAGAGCTTTAGTCCTGCTCAAGTAGAATCTTAGCTGTCTGTGTATGTCCAAGGAATGCAGAATTCTCTCCCCCTTGTTCTGCGGATTTGGATAAATGGCTGGCAGATGAATAGTTTGGTTAAGAGCCACACTGGAAATCACCTTAGGCATAAATGAAGGATTGTTCCTCAGAGACACCCTGTCTGGGTAAAATATGATAAAAGGCTCCACAGCCATGAGGGCCTGTAGCTCTGAGACTCTTCTTGCTGAAGTAATTGCTAGGAGCAGAGCTGTTTTCCATGATAAGAACTTTAGATCTGCAGTAGCAGCTGGTTCAAATGGAGGCAGTGGGAGCTTTTCCAACACATAATTGAGGTCCCATGCAGGTATTGGTGATCTTCTGGGAGGCCTTAAATTTTTGGCTCCTCTAAGATATTGCTTTAGTCAAGGATGAGAAAAGACTGGTGGCTCTGTATTATAATGAGCCGAAATGGCAGAGGAATGGACTTTTATTGATGAGAAAGATAGGTCTTTGTCAAGCACCTCAGTCAAGTATTGCAATATCTGAGGAATATTTGGTTTTGCTGTATCAGTTCCTTGTGCTTGATTCTAAGCACAGAATCTCTTCCATTTATCAGCATAAGATTTTCTAGTACTAGGCCTTCTGGCTTCCAAAATGACATCCATCACAGCTTTACTGAGAGGTGTTGTTTGCATAACTACATGATCAGCCATGCTGCCAGGTTCAGTGTTTGGAGCTGATTGTGCAGGATCTGATTGTTTTGCTGGGACAGTAATTGAGGTCTTTGAGGTAAGGTCCAAGCTGGGTATTGAGACAAGTTCCTTAGGACTGGGTACCAGTATTGGCGGGGCCAGTCCAGGGCAATTAGTATCATCTTTGGTTTCTCTTGTCTGACTTTTAGTAGGACCTTGGAAAGAAGAGGCAGAGGAGGAAAGGCATAAACTGATTTCCAACTGAAGGATAGGGTGTCCACTTTCCATGCTTGTCTGTGATAAGTCCTTGTGCAGAATCTTTTCAATTGATAATTTTGAGGAGAGGCAAATAGATCTATGTCCGGGCTCTCCAATTCTTTGTTATCATGCTGAAGACTTGTGGTTCTAGCTTCCACTCGTGAGGGTCCATAAGGTTTCTGCTTAAATCGTCTGCCAGAGTATTTTGTTTTCCTGGCAGGAATTGAGCTTGAAGATGTACTTGGTAAGTCAAAGCTGTGTCCCACAGTGCCATGGCTAGTCTGCAAAGGGGGTATGAGTGCGTGCCCCCCTGCTTGTTTATATACCACATAACCGTGGTGTTGTCCGTCTTTATCAGTAGTTGTCTTGGATGAAGTAAGTCCTTGAAGGCTGTCAGGGCATTTTGAACAGCTAACATCTCTTTCTGGTTGACATGCAGATGCATTTGTTTTGGGATCCATATGCCCTGAATGCATCTTCCCACCAGGTGGGCCCTCATGCATAATCTGATGCGTCTGTTGTTAAGGTTTGGCTGGCAGGGGGTAGAGTGAAGGGCCGTCCCATGTTTTGGTGACATGCCTTTGCCCACCATAGAAACTCCTGTTGTAGGCAGGGAATGAGAGGGATCATGGTTTCCAGACTGTGACAATGTTGACTCCATAAACTTTTTAAGTACCATTGAAGTTACCTCATATGCAGTCTTGCATGTGGAATCAGTAGGATGCAGAATGCCATGAACCCCAAAGCCTGCAGAGTTTGTCTTGCAGATAACTGGGTTTTTGCTGCCATCAGTTTGAAGTAAGTAGTCAGTTGCTTTTGTTTGTCTGGTGTGAGGAAAATCATCTGGGCAGTTGTATTTAAGCTTGCACCCAGGAATGTTATCTTTTGAGAGGGTACCACTTGTGATTTCTTTTCGTTTATTGTGTACCCAAGGCATGTTAGAAGCCTTTTCACAAACTCCAGGTGCTGAAGAAGAATGTCCTTGCTCTCTGCTTGAATGAGACAGTCATCCAAGTAAGGATATATTTGTATACTTCTTTGTCTGCAAAAAGCAATTACTGGTGCCAGGCACTAAGACCCTGGGCGCAACAGATAAGCCAAAGGGCAGTGCAGAGAATTGGTAATGCATTAAGCCAACCTTGAATCGGAGGTATCTTCTGCACAATTCCCTTATTGGGACATGCAGGTATGCCTCTTTTAGGTCTAATGTCACCAGCCAAGCATTCTTGCCCAGCATGGGCAGAAGCTGCTGCAAAGTTAGCATTTTGAATTTTGGAATGTCCAGGAATGTGTTCATATTTGATAAATCCAGTACTGGCCTCCAGGCCTTGTCCTTTCTGGGTACCAAGAACAGTCGAGTAAAAACCTTGTCCTTTTTCCTGTTCTGGTACTGGCTGAATAGCCCCCATATCCATGAGGGACGTAACCTGTTTCTGTGCCTCTGCCCATTGATTTTTTGGCAGATCTGGCCAACCGTTTACCACTGGCAGAGTATGAAAATGGAATCTGTATCCCTGTGATACTATGTTTAGCACACACTTGTTTTGGGTTATTAACTACCAATTTTGAGCAAAAAGTGCTAATTTTCCCCTAAGCGTGCTGCCAAAAGGTAAGTGCTTGGTGATGGCAGAGGGAAGTCATTGGCACTGTTTTCTGTAGGGTTGTGCTTTATCTCCTCCAGATTTGGAGGTAGAAGCACCCCATTGCTTTGACCTGTAAGAATCTTGTGCCTGGTATCTAGAACCTTTAGGGCGTCTGGATTTGCCCCTTTGAGCTCTGTCGGACACAGGAAAGGAAAAATTTTTTGTAGGCCAGTGTCTACTGAATCTTGGTGGCTGCACTTGTAAGAAGTCTTTTACAGTTCGCATAGACTTATCTTTGTCTTCCATTTTCTTTAAAACCTCTTCTGCCTTAATACCAAACAGAGTATCATGCTGTAAATGTGCATCCAGTAATTTAGCTTTAACATGATCAGGCAAATTTTGTTCTTTTAGCCAGGCATTCCTCTTAATCACAGACCCAGTAACTGCGGCCCTGCAGGAGGCCTCTAAGGAATCAAAACTGCATTGCAAAGTATGCTTTCCAACTTGTTCAGCTGCATGCAATAAGTCCTGCAATTCTTTATTTTCTGCACATTCAGAAATCAACATCATTTTCTGTTTAAGTAATCCCATAACATGTTGTTGATACTTGAACATATGAAACTGGCAGTTTAAGGCCCTAATTGCCAAGGTTGCAGATGTATAAACTTTCTTTCCGCATCTATCCAGTGCCCTTGAATCTCTGTCAGAGGGGGTAGGATTTTTTGCTGTTGAGGCCTTAACTCCCTTTGGACCCTGTGAAATAGTTTCAGGGTCAGCAGCAGGGTTTCTAAATAAAAATTTGTGTGAGTCAGGGACCCTGTAATATCTGTCAGGCATGCTGGGAGCCGGAGGTAAGGAGTCAAGCTTGACTCCGAAAACACATCATCCACAATGTCTAAAACAAGGGGTATGGCTAAAGGCCTGTGCTGAGGGAGAAGGAGGAAATCCCTGAGCCTCTTTTTTGATTCTGAGAAATCTTGACTCTCCCAGTGAAAATGCTCCCTCAAAGTATGCAAGGTTTCTCCAAATGAATAATCCTCAGGAGGTGATGCAGATGGGATAGATTCCTCTGCATCAGAATCCTCATAGGGAGGAATAGATAATTACGAAACAAGCAAGACTGGCTATCTGGCTTGTAAACAATCATCTGGGACTGGCTATCTGGCTTGTACCTTTTTTTGGTTTAGGAATAGATAATTCCTGATCAGAAGAGGAATCAGAAAAAATAGACACCTGGTCTGTAGATTCATAATCAGTGTCTTGCCTAGGCCTCTTATCAGGAGGGGGTTGGGAACCCCTGCTCAAGGTAATTAGGTCTTCAGCCATTTTGATCATCTGTTTTTAAGGCATAGCAGCCTGTGCACGTGGCTCATGCGTCATTTTCTTAGCTTTAGAAGTTGCTTTTGTCTTTGGTTTTGCAGCTGTCATCGGTTTTATATAAAAATGTTGAGGCCTGAATACACCCTCAGAGGCCGGTGCCTGCTCAGCAGCTCTGGACCCATCCGAGGGAGAGACATCCGTGGGTACAATACTTTGAGTATCTCCCGGCATGCCGGACTCCACATGGGTCTCGGTAGGGGCCTGTAACTCGAAAGTAGCAGGTATCAGGGGCTGCAAAAGCACCTCACTGAGTACCAGTGAACCGGCGACTGGCTTAGGAGAAGATTCGTCATCGGTTTTGGACCTCGACGGTCTGCCTCTGTCCTTTTCTTTGCGTTTTTTGTGTACTCCGGTAGTCGGATTGCTATCTGACGACATTTCAGGGTAGTTAAATCTGTTTCCAAAATATTTTGAGGCAAAAATATACCGACGCTTAATAGTGCATTGGTTAAATCTAGCACAAAACCGACAGCCAGGCACATTGTGATCAGGGCCTAGGCAAGGAATACAGTATAAATGGAAATCCTTATAAGGTATTTGCTTCCCACAAGTAATACAATTATTAACTTTTTCTGACATCAGAATGGAGCAAGAAAAAAGTTTCCCCAACGGGGTACTTAGCTTTAGTGAAGACTTTGGTTCTGAAACTCGAACTCGAAAATTTCAGGAGTTGGCCGACCGGCACTTGTGAACTGCTTCTGCTTCGGGCACCGTGCGGCAAGAAAGACTAAAGAAAATGGCGTCAGCTGCTTGTTTTATACCCCTGATGACCTGACGTCATGGAAGAGGAGACAGCAACCGACACAGGACCCAAGACTTTGGAATTCAGGCCGACTGAGGGCAACCTGCCAGCAGATTACCCCCAAATGTAATGACTGCAACAGTGAAACACGAAGAACATCCAGAAGGTCCTTTTTCAGACATACTGGCAACAAGAAAAAGGTAATGAAAGAAAAAGGGAAACTTTCTTTTTAAAGGAAGAAAGGAATAAAATGAAAGGAGGAAAATACCAGCAACTATAAAAAAGACTACACTACCATGTAACAGCAGAAAAAAAAGAAGAATTACAACAAGTGTAAGAAGGGTAAGGGAGTAATGTAGTAAGATTTACAATAGAAAAAAGGGGTAAAAGTTTTAAGAGAAAAACACACTTATTTGAGAAAACTCAACAGCTAAGGCTGACCGTGTCATTTCGTGAAAAGTGGCAAATGATATTGGAGGTATGTTAAGGGTTGATGCATTAAGGTAAGTGAGGAGCTTGAGAGTTTCTTGGTGGCCACAAGGTTTAGTAACGGCTGAGTTGGATCTGAGGATAGGATCCAAACCCAACTGTTAAGAACAGAATAAAAATTGACATCAGATCAAACTGTAGAAGAAACTATTGTATCTTAAAGAAAGCACCTTAAACTTTATAGGGGAGGAGTAGAAACGGATATGACAGCTTGGTAAGCAAACACAAAATCAGAGCCTTCGACAATGCATTTAAAATTTTCCATGGCAAATGATATCCGAGGTGTTGAGGTGGAGTGTTGAGGATTATGGTTAGAGGGAGGAGTTGGATCTCCAGTGCAAAATATTCCTAGTTAGTGCCAAAGTCAGATTCATCATCAGATCCAATGACCTAAAGTTGAATCGGAAAAAGACAACACTGGATCTAAGGAAATGATTTTTTCAGAAGGGATACAAAATCTGAATTGCCTAGACATAGTAAGGCACTAACTAATTCTGGTGGCTACCAAAAAAGCAATTGCTAGAAAATCCACTATACTTTACTAAATATTGTAAAACAGATACAAGAAATACAAGTAGGATCTGTAGAAAAGGATAGAAGCAAGCTACATAGAAACTAATGGAAATTGTGGGAACAATACATGCAGAATAATGTTTTAGAGGAGGAACAAGATTGAAGCGAAGGCAAGAATTGAGCAGTTTACGTATTGTTCGATTAATGATAGTTATTCAAAAAAAGTACATTTGTGTAAAATCTTACCATAACAGTAGATGTCCTTTCCTTCACTGGTGCAGTATGCCTTATATTTGGGATTCCCTGTCTAGGGTAGCCCGATATTTGGCCAGTATACAAAAGCCTTCAGTTACTTTAAGGTAAACTGTATGTCACATATATGCTCCTGCCATAGTGTAGGGCATAAAGGTGACATCAGTCCAGGCATACCATCCTCAGAACTGATAGTCCCAGTAGGAATGCCAGTCTGAGGAAAACCAATAGGTAACATCTACATCCAAAAGAGAAATGAACCAGAGGGAGGAGGGAGGGAGTGAATACTTCAACAGTGAAGACCAGGACATCTACTGTTATGGTGAGATTTTACACAACTGTACTATATCCTTCCATTCACTGGTTGCAGTATTACTTACATTTGGAAGAGTGCCAAAGCTCAAAAAGAAACATGGGAAGAGGAAGGACCAGCAGAACCCTCTAGGATGCCATGAAGGATGGCCCTAGGAAAACCAGGTCTAGCTCTGGAGATTCCATCCGACTTGTAGTGCTTGGTAAAGGTATGCATAGAAGTCTATGTAGCTGCCTCAACAGAGTTAGTATCTAAACCCTTGAAATAAGCACCAGAAGAAGCCACAGTCAAAGTAGAATGAGCCTTTACAGAAGAAGGAAGGCTCTTACCATGAAAATAACAAAAAGAAATAGCATTTGAAATCCCAGAAGAAATACTTTGCTTGGATACAGCCAATCCTATGGCCCTAGGATGAAAAGAAAAAAACTGATCAGATTTTCTAATAGACTTAAACGTCATATACAAATAAAATTTAGGTTGCCTATGCACATCCAAAGTATGCAGCACCCTCTCACTGGCAGACTGCGCAAAGGGGAAACAAGTAGGCAAATGAATAGACTGATTAAGAGATAACTCATTAACCACCTTGGGCATAAAAGAAGGATTGGTACGCAAGGACAACCTGTCCTTATGAAACACCAGAAAAGTAGGACAAGCCATAAAAGCTTGAAGTTCAGACACCCATCTGACAGAAGTAAGGGCCAACAAAAGAACAGTCTTCCAAGAATAATGTTTTAAGGAAGCTAAAATTGCAGGCTCAAAAGAAGCCTGGGCCAACTTCTCCAAAACAAATTTAAGATCCCAGGAAGGAGGAACAGGCTTCCTGGAAGGCCTAATATGAGGATGCCTTTAAGCAATTGTTTAGCTCCAAATCTACAAGTTAAAGGAGAAGATAAAAGCAGACAAGCAGAGATAGCTGATAAGTGGGCCTTAACAGGAGAATAAGCCAAACCAGCATTGAGCAATTCACAAAAATAAGAAAGAACCAAAGGAACATCCACAGTAAGTGGATCCAGGTTAAGAGAGAGACACCAAACAGAAAACCTCTTCCATTTGGATATGTAGGATTTCCTTGTATTGGGTTTCCTGGCCTCCTGTTGGACCCTAAGCACATCCTCCGAAAAAACATGTATGTGGAATCAAAATATCAAAATCCTATCACCCACAGTGTCAGTTGAAGAGTGGACAAGTAGGGATGGATGACAGACCCCTTGTCTTGCGTGAGTAGGTCCAACCTGTGAGGTAACTTGTGATAATTACCCTTGGCTAAATGCAGAAGAGGGAACCAATGCTGTCTTGGTCAAAAGGGGGTCACCAATAAGATTTTGGGAGCATCTGGTTGTATTTTAAGCAGGACTTTTGGAATGAATGAAAGGGGACGGAATGCATAAAAAAAATCCCCTTCCAAGAAAAAAGGGGTTTCCACCTTCCACACCAGAGGACCTGGGACTCTGGCACAGAATAGAGGAAGTTGCCTGTTCAGATGGAAGGCAGATAGATCTACTTGAAGAGTACTCAACTGGTGGGCAAAGTCCAGAAATACATCCCTGTGAAGTATCCATTCATAGGATTGAGTTAAGAACCTGCTCAGAATTGTCTGCCACAATGTTTTGACGTGAGAAAACAAACTGCCTGAAGAATCACTTGATATCAGACAGCAAGATCCCATACCAAGAGTGCAACCAGCAAAGAAAGGAAGATCTTGTTCCCCCCATTTGTTTACATACCACATCACCGTGGTATTTCTGTAAATACCTTGAGATGTCCTGGGGAGAAAAAAGGATGAAAAGCCTGAAGAGCCAGCAGAAGGGCTACCATCTCTTTGACACTGATGTGCTCCTTCTGTTGTTGAGGAGATTACACCTCCTGCACCTTTAGGGAGCCAAACACTGCTCCCCATCCCATGTCTGAAGAGTTTGTGAACAGTTCCTAACAGGAAAGAGGGGAATGAAAAGGGAGCATTGGATTTAGAGACAACTGCTGGATCCACCTCTGAAATTCTTTCTTGAGACAACGTAGAAGAGGAACTACAAATTCTAGAGAATGTGCATGTTAAAGCCAGACAATTTCAGGAACCACTTAAACTTTCTCATGTGGAGTTTGGCCAGAGGAAGCATAGGAATGGTGGATGACATAAAACCCACAGCTCTCAGAAACTCCCTGGCTGTAATGGAGACCAGAGGAAGAACAGTTTGAAAGAAGAAAATTAGAGTCAATGCCTTGGGAGGAGGCAGGGATGCCAACATAGGCACCATCTGAATCCTGCAACCCAGAAAAACATGGCTCTGAGAAGGAGTCTGAGTGGACTTTTTGAAGTTTATAGTAAATGCCAGGCTCTGAAGAAAAGAGATGGCAAACATTACCTCTGGAAAGGATGCTTGAATCAGCAGGTCATCCAAGTAAGGAAATATTTTGATCCCCTAAAGCCTGCAAAAAGCAATCACACAGGAGTGAGGCATTTGGTGAATCCCCTTGGGGCAGTAGGGAGGCCAAAGGGTAAAGGAGAGAACTGAATATGCCACGAAGCAACAGAGAAGCACAAATTCCTAAAAATGGGATGGATCAGAATATGGAGATAAGCATCCTTGAGATCCAGAGACACCATAGAAGCCCGAGAAAGCAAAAGAGGGAACAGAGTCTGAAGTGGAATCATTTGAAGAGTGGGCACCTTCAGAAAAGTATTCAAATGAGAGAGATCTAGAACTGGTCTCCAGGTACCCTCTTTTCCAGGAACTAGAAACATCCTGAAGTAGAACCCCTCCCCCTTTGGGACACAGGCACCTCTTGAATATTACCACAAGTCAAAAGGTCTCAAAGTACCTCTGGGAAAAAGGGGAGTTGTTTCCGAGAAGACTGTGGAGTGCCCATAAAGGGGGGACGGGATTTCCACAGCATGAAACACCCCTGGTAAAAAGCAGACAGAATCCAAGAATCCTGAGTAATCTAAAGTCAAATAGGGAGAGAAAGAGAGCAGTTAAGCGAAAGAGGAATGTGGCTGAGAAGAAACTGATAGTCAGACAGCATCTGTTTATCTGGAAAGGAAGACTTCTGAGTCCCTGAAGTCTGAGTAGCCTTAGCAGGAGGAGCCCACTTGCCATTCTTTTTGCACTTATTAGGAGGACGAGATGGACTCAAACATGGCTGGCTTATTGGGGTTCTTTCGCTGAAATTTAGGAACAGGAGAAACAAACACGTTTGAGTTCCTGTAAGGCCTTCCCCTTACCCTGAAAGGACTTAAACAAACCAGCAGCAGCCTCCCCAAACACGTGTTTATTAAGAGGGGCATCCATCAACTTCGCCTTGATATCATCAGACAATTGTTAAAGCCGAAACCAAGAATACTGTATCATTAAAGAACAAAAAGCAGCAGCCCGGCATCTGCTGCATCATAACTACACCTGATGGAATGATGAACCACCTGTGAGGAAGTCCCTAACAGGGACAGGGCAGAAATTTTACCCTCACAGTCTGGAAGATCAGAAATAGCCTGACAAGCCTCAGAAACGACAGCCAAGACATACCTGGACATATGGGTCTGATAATTAATAGACTTAAAAGCCGAGGTAGCTGAGATGTAAGCCTTCTTACCTAGCCTTTCCATGGTTCTACTGCCTTTATCAGAAGGCAGCAACTTGGGTGAAGGAAATAATTGAAAGGGCTTGTCAGAGGCTACAGGCACCACTGAGGGGTCAGCAGTAGGACACATGTACAAAAAATTACAAATTGAAAGGGCTTGTCAGAGGCTACAGGCACCACTGAGGAGTCACCAGCAGGACACTTGTACAAAGGGTTACAGCCCTCAGGCACCCTATAAAATCTCTCGGGTTTCTTGAGAGCAGGAGGCAAAGAATCAGGGGCTTTACAGTCATTGGAAAATGCATCCAACAAAGCAGCCAAAACAGGAGGAACAGCAGATTTAGTGGAGTCCATCTGCAGCAACTCATAGTACCTCTTAGGGATCTCAACAGACCTGAGCACAATCCCATTTAAAAAACTCCATCTGGAGGTTGTGTCCTCAAAAGAAATGTCTTCACAGGGAGTATCAGGACTGGTAGATTCCTTTCCTTCTGACCCATTGTCCAAAGGAGAAGGAATTTGGGAAGAGGATTCCTCATCAGAATCCAACTCCTCCTAATCACACAAATCACACTTCAATTATTTTTCGCATGTATATATGCGCATTGGAAAATTAATTTTTCTATATAACATGTAAGGTTGCCTGATTTAGTAATTAGAATTTGATGTCTATGAAATTATATTTGATATATATGTCACTACATAAAACAGTGAAATGTGAATTTTGCATATACTAACACATATATATATTTTATATGTAAGGTCACCTTATGTGATAAATTAGAATTTGATGTTCTTGAAATGGCATTTTGTGTATATGTTTTCATATGAAAATTAATGAAGTGCAATTTGTATAATATATGATGGCTATATGTCCGTTTTAAGAAATATTTAGAACATATTTTAAAACTGATAATTTTCTGTTTAATTGGCTAATTAATTAATTGGAACATTGATAGATTAACTGATGTAATTATGACTGTGGTGTGTGTATTTAAGGACAAGAGTAGTGTTTAGAAGTGTTCCATTAGAAGGCAAGAAGCCGAGGTACCAGAACGTTTTAAATTACTTGTCCTTCCAGTGGTGTTCCTGTTCTTGGTGGTGGCATCTTATGTTTAGAGATTTTTTCATAAAGGTGTCTTTTTTTGAGTCCTCCTAAGAATAATCCTGTTCCCTGGGTCTTTTAAGTGGAGTACATGGTGTATGTATTCTACCTATGTTCCAAATTTCAGCTGTACACCACAAATCTATTAATTACTTTATTTTTAAATTCATGTTTTCTTGTTTCTTCTCTCCACTGTAACTGCTGATGTGCTGCATACCACTGTAAAAACATGTATATTGTAATTTGTGTGTATACTGATCATGTCTAAATATCTAAATGTATCTGTAATTATTTTTCTGTGTGGAGCTTTTCTCCCTGGGCCTCTGCTGAAAAAGGGCCTTTTCGGCTCAGACACCCCCGGTTAACAAATGTAAAATAAATAAGTTGAAGCTGTAACATAAACCCCCTGAGGAGGTTTTAATGCCATCAAGCATTAAACAAACCATGAGTGAAGGCTTGCCACTCACTCTGAGGATCGCTAGGGGTAGGAAAAACGTGTTTAGTTTTCTTGTTTTTTCTTTAATGGAACAACTTCCCTGTACAAACTTAGAAGGCTCTGACCCAGGACGGCACTCAATAACAGTAGTACAGACTTCTTCCCTAACTAGAATCTGAGAACACCCCTTGGCCCCTCAGAAATAATCACATGTGGTTCCACCTGAATGCCCAAAACTGACATCTGCAAAGCCTCATCAAACGTGCTGAAAGCCAGATCGCCGCTGGCCTCCAGCCAGGTCAATGCAGACACATCAGACAACAAAACCAGGCAAACCTCTGGATTCTCACTCACCTTGGGAGAAACGCCCAGCGGAGGCTGAGCAGCGGAAGACTCCGGTCTTGGTTTCTTAACCTCCTTCCTCCCTGAGGGCTGACCCTCAGGGCGGGAAGTACCTTCCACAGTATCCTGAGTGAGAAGCTTAAGTCGCTGATTCTCCAGATACAATGCTAATGAAGAAAACCTACTATGCAGAGTCTTTGGTACAAAACCCTGACAAAAGTAGCAGGACCTGTGGTCGTGAGAGGTGCCCAGGCAAAACAAACACTGTTTGTGGCAGTCTTTATGGGGAATCCATCTCCCACACTGGCATTTACCCTTCCTGGATGACATGAAACACCAGAAGGTCCTCCTAAGAATAATCCTGTTCCCTGGGTCTTTTAAGTGGAGTACATGATGTATGTATTCTACCAAACAGACCAAACATGGCCAAGATAGTAAGAAAGCCATTCTTTACTGCCCAGCTTATAAAGTAAGGGCATGACATTCGGCTTCAAGGAAGTCAAACTGCCACTTTATTCAGCCCTTATAGGACCCATCATAGAGTATAATGCCCTCTTTGGCATATACATAATCAGACATGTGCAACAGCTGGAACGCACACAAAGGTTCCTTACCAGGAGAATCCAGGGTATAAACACATTGTCCTATACAGCTCGCCTTAAAGCCCTATCTCTATACACAGTCTCCTACAGGTTACTTGGAAGCAATCTATGCCTGGCATACAAAGCACCCTAGGACCAAGCTCTGATGGATCTTTTGCACATCTGCAAAACAAATAGCATCAGAACCACTAGGTCCAAGTATTTAAATTTTGCTTGTGACATAAATAAGGCATAATGGCAAGATTTACATGTCTCAGAGGATTCCCGTGGTGCTGAACAGGCTTCCATTCTACATGAAGTAGAGTCCATCCCCATCCCTATTTAAGCACAACCTTTACCAATGGATAAGAAATTGGAAATTGATCACAAGTCAGCCCTCATGTCTCTAATAGACAGAGGAGGACAGTAATGCCCAAACTAACATCCCCCACATCATTTCTAGAAGCTTTCTTACTAACATACCCCTCCTAATAAATGCCCGCGATACATGGGGACACAACTGAGTTGGGTCACACAGCTAGGTTTATAAAGGGCTTGGTAGTAGTTAGCCTAGTATAAACCCATGAACTTATTAACCTATCAATGATCTGAGCACAACGTAAGTGCGTTTTACATGTAATGTCCCCGTATCATTCTCTGAACATTTTGTAAGAATGCATCAAACTATTTTAGAGACACAATCACATTCTTTCTCTCTGCAGAGCTCAAAGGAAATGAAAATATGAATAAATATGAATTTTAATCTAACTTAATTGGGTACCGACTGCACAGAGGTGTTTCAGTAATACTCAATTCCCATACAACAGTGAAAATTTAATTTATGAAGGTGCTGCTGTGTTGTACTGGAACTGGAACCAAAGTCTTAAGACACAAAGTTTTGTTGGCTGTTTACTGCTGAACCAGAGTCTGCTTAATACAGAGTTTTGCATGACTGTATCTACAGTCTGTTTAAAACTCTGAGCCTTGCAACCTGCGCCAACGAGAAAATATATTTTGCAGCACAATACTATTTTACTGTAAGCACAGTTACTAATAAATAACTTATTCTTGTAAAAAAACGACACATACTCTTCTGTCAGTTTGTAGCATAGATGTGCAAAGGTTTCCTTCATGATTAATATGAAAGATTATATCTGCTTCTCCTATACAATACCTTGGAACAAGTGTGTTCCTACCAATACCTCTAACATAGCTGAATATTTACAATCTACGTATACTGTTCTTCTCACACACACTTTAGATCCTGTTTTTCTCTTGGTATCTTTTTTTGGCTTTATAAGGAAACATCTGTTTTACTGCTGCCTTTCTTTTTAGACTTGTTTTTTACTTGTAAGCAATTCTGCTGTTGTGAGAACGCACACAATATTTGTCTTTCAGAATTGTTTTCTTGCTGATTCTATAACAGGCCATGTCCATTTACAGAAGTCTGAAAGGAAACATCTGAGAGAACACGTCAAACTGTTCTCCTTTTAAGGAAAAAACATCTCCATTTATCTGTACTG
This sequence comes from Protopterus annectens, assembly GCF_019279795.1. Classification (NCBI taxonomy): domain Eukaryota; kingdom Metazoa; phylum Chordata; order Ceratodontiformes; family Protopteridae; genus Protopterus; species Protopterus annectens. The sequence continues at coordinate 305,832,375 of NC_056736.1, read as the reverse complement.
TGGGAGAACATGTTTTTGAAGGAAACAGCTTTGTAAGAGAGCACGTATTGCTGAGTTTATAAAAAGCATGTCTATTAATAGATACAGTCAGAGCTATTTCACAGTACGGATGCTCATTACATATTGCTAAGCTCTATTTCTACATTTAAGCAAGCTTTATTGCATGCCTCATTTATTTTGCATTTTTATAGCAGAATTGATTTTAACCTTTATTCACTGTTTAGCACACTCTAACAAGCAGTTTCACTGAATTCAACTATAACCATGTGGGTATCTTATAGATGAAGTAATTTAATGACCTGTGGTTGACCAGAGCATCTTCAACATCTTTCTCTCCCTCTGTTACATATTATTTTAATAAAAAAATAAAACAGTAATTTAAGTCAAGACAAAATATTCTGACTGGTATCACTTACTTTTTCCTGTAGAATAAACACAATGTGTTACAATATGAACAGTTTGTAGCATGAATATATATATATGCTTTCTTACCTGATGAAACATCTGCACAGTGGGAGAGTATGCTCGTATGGAAAGAGAAAATTTCAAAAGCTTAACCTGCAGCTCCGATAAAAACTGTCCGGCTTTCTTTAAAATTAAGTTATAGTAAGAGCGTTCTGTATCTGTGGAGTGAGGCAGAAAAAAAAAATCTGTTTTAACGCCCAACAAACAAGCATAATGCTAGTATGTATTTATGTGATTATTTACCAGGGTACATCACAGAGACCACTTGCAGGCTCAACCTGAGTAACAGGGGATAACAGATGAATGGAATGTATTGTACAAAGGATACACAACATTGTCAGGCACTGAAACACAAGTATAACATTTAACACCACAAAAAATATATAATAAACTGAAAACAATACAAACAATGTAGACACAATGTAAAATATGGGAAAAAGAAAAAAATAAATGGTTGTTCTATGTATATACACAAGGAATTACCATTTCAAATACTTTTACTATATATATATATATATATATATATATATATATATATATATATATATATATATATATATATATATATATATATATATATATATATATATATATATTACATATATATATATATATATATATATATTAATATATATATATATATATATATTTTTTTTTTTTGCAGGAATAGATCTAAAAATTGTAAATCTCAGTAGCTTCATTAAAATTTTTAAATTAAAATGTCTAAACAGAGCTTAAGCTATTCTCATACTAAACCAGTGAACAATTAGAATACTGTCTACCCCATCCAGAAATAACTTTTATTAACTTTAAAATAACAGCATGTGCTCAGTCTAAATTACAGTATTTCAGACTAACCAAAACCACCATTTTACTTGAGTAAACAAAGCTTTTCAGGTCACATGATTCTCATTCACCAAGAAATTACCAAAAGATAAATACATCAGAAAATACAACTAAAATAATGATATAAAATCTCATAATCCATTATTCTGCCAAATAAATAAAATGAATTGTAAAACAATTAGTGTTTCAATCCACCCATCCATCCACAACCCCTATATTGGATATCCCAACAAATTTACAGTGAAACTATACTTGGAGACTTAAATATAGACTGGCAACTCAAATTCCACTCCCCACACTGAATCCATAAACTTGTACGACTTCAAACAATTAATAACCACACCCACTCGTATCAATAAAACTTCAGGGAAGACACTCAACATTAGACTGGATTCTTACAATCAAACTAGACAAACTGACAAACAGGCTGCCTCTCAGATAGCATAAGTGACCAGATACCAACATATGCAGTTAGAACTCACCATAACCTAGATAAACATATTATCTATAATCAAATATGAAATACAACCAATTTCAGCAAAGATAGTTTCAATGGAACACTAAAACAATACAGCTGGAATATACTTAGAACAATGCCACTAGATACTGCTGCAGAACACGTGTTCTTACAGACCAATTTAGCACCAATACATAATAAAGGAATAAAGACCAACCCTGCACCATGGGTATCAAAAGAAACTAACAAAACAAAAGAAAAAAACTCACGATAAAAAGGGATAAAGCCTGGAAAAACTGGTATAAGAATATAACTCAAAATGTGATGCTTCCAAGATGGCTGCATATTCAGTAACAGCTTAATTCTAGTTCTCCCAGTGAGAGAACAGAAACTTAGCAGAGAAAGCCAGTCTACCTAGATTTCTGGATAAACTTAAGTAAATGGCTAGTAAGTGCACTGCCTGGATGCTAGGAAAAAATAAATATAGAGGATCTGAAGGAAAGGCAGCTACAAAAGGCAACGAAAAAACACCGACCGGGAAAAGTACTCAACCTGTTCAGCAAAAAGCAGTGCAAGCCCCAGACATGACTTCCAGTAACCTGGAGGAAAGTATAAGGCAACTGCACACAAACAGGCCTAAAATAAATGAAGCAGTGATGCAGTAAATCAACTCAAACAATAAAAGGCTGGAAAAAATATAAGAAGCTTTAAACAGATATCCAGATAAGGTGATAAAAAGTACAGTTGTGTACACTTACCATTAATGTAGATGTTAGAGTGTATTCACTGTTGCAGTCATCACATCTGGGTTATCCCTGCCAGGGTAGCCTTCAGCCGGCCTGAATACCAGAGGCTTAGTATTTCTGCATCAGTTGCTGTCGCTTCAGGACTGACATCAGGTCGTCGGTAGTATAAAGTAAGGCAGCCAAAGCCATTACTTCTGTTTTTCTTGCCCTGTCAGGAGCTCCCCAAGTGGGAGCCAGGTTATGGTGGAAGAACCCCACCAGTAGAAAGTAAATACCAAAATGTTCCTTGTAAGTAGAGAGAGAGAGAGAAAAGAGGGGGATGGAGAGAGGGAAACCAGGACTGTAACAGTGAATACACTCAAACATCTAAATTTACGGTAAGTGTACACAACTGTACTATGTTCTTCGTGTTTCACTGTTGCAGTCATCACATTTCGGTTGATTCCCAAAGCTGAGAAAAAGGGCGGAGGCAGTCAGTGAGACTAGGGGATGGCTAGGATGCCCTGTAAGACTGCAGTGGCAAAGCCTGCCCTGGATTTGGAGAAGATAGGCAGGTGGCAATGCTTGGTGAAAGTGTGAACAGATGTCCAGGTGGCAGCCTCCAGGATGTCCTTGGTGGGGACTCCTCTGAGGAAAGCTGCAGAGGTGAGGGCTGCTCTGGTGGAGTGAGTTCTGACCCCCTCAGGGGGAGGTTTTCTGTGTTGCTTGTAACAGAAATGGATGCAGTGTGCTATCCATTTGGAAATAGTTTGTTTGGAAATGGCTTTGCCCTCTGCCCCTGCAGCAAAGCTAACCAGTAATTTATCTGACTTTCTGAATGGTTTAGTCCTGTCTACATAGAATTTGAGCTGTCTGTGCACATCTAGAGAGTGCAGGATCCTTTCCCCCTTGCTTTGTGGGTAAGGTAAAAAGGTGGCCAAATGAATGGATTGGTTGAGAGCCACACTGGACACCACTTTGGGCATGAAGGATGGGTTAGTCCTGAGGGAAACCCTGTCAGCATGGAAGATGATGATGAAGGGTTCCACAGCCATGAGTGCTTGTAGCTTGGACAATCTTCTGGCTGAAGTGATAGCCAGAAGAAAAGCGGTCTTCCAGGAGAGAAATTTTAGCTCTGCTGAAGATGCTGGTTCAAAGGGTGGCAGGGTGAGCCTTTTCCAACACAAAGTTAAGGTCCCAAGCTGGGGTGGGTACTCCTCTGGGTTGCCTCAAGTTGCTAGCCCCTCTTAGGAATTGTTTGATCAGATGGTGTGAGAAAAGGGGTTGCTCAGTGTGGAAATGAGCAGAGATAGCAGAGGCAAGAATTTTAATAGAGGAAATGGAGAGATCACTGTGTAGCAGGTCAACTAGGTAATCCAGGATGAGAGGCAGGGAGGGCTGTGCCGTATCGGCTCCCTTGACCTGAATCCAGGTGCAGAGTCTTTTCCATTTGTCAGCATAAGACTTTCTAGTGTTAGGGCATCTGGCCTCACGTAAAACATCTAGAACCTGTGCACTGAGGTTGGCAGATTGATCAGTCGTCAGGGAATAAGCCAGGCTGCCAAATCTAAGGTCTACAATTGGGGATGCATGAATTCTCCTTCCCTCTGGGTCAGGAGGTTTGGGGTCTGAGTGAGATGCCATGGTGGCAGTGGGGACAGGCTGTGCAGCAGTGGGTACCAGTGCTGGCGAGGCCAGTCTGGAGCAATAAGAATTGTCCTTGGCTTTTCCTCCCTTATTTTGAGCAGTACTCTGGTGATGAGAGGTAGTGGAGGAAAAGCATAGACCGACAGATTGACCCAGGGGAAGCTAAGGGCATCCACTTTCCAAGCCATGCAGTGATGTTCCCTGGTGCAGAACTTGCTGAGTTGATGGTTGGTGTCGGAGACAAAGAGGTCGACCTTCGGGGTGCCCTATTTTTGACCTCACGTAAAACATCTAGAACCTGTGTACTGAGGTTGGCAGATTGATCAGTCGTCAGGGAATAAGCCAGGCTGCCAAATCTAAGGTCTGCACTTGGGGATGCATGAATTCTCCTTCCCTCTGGGTCTGGAGGGTTGGGGTCTGAGTGAGATGCCATGGTGGCAGTGGGGACAGGCTGTGCAACAGTGGGTACCAGTGCTGGCGAGGCCAGTCTGGAGCAATAAGAATTGTCCTTGGCTTTTCCTCCCTTATTTTGAGCAGTACTCTGGTGATGAGAGGTAGTGGAGGAAAAGCATAGACCGACAGATTGACCCAGGGGAAGCTAAGGGCATCCACTTTCCAAGCCATGCAGTGATGTTCCCTGGTGCAGAACTTGCTGAGTTGATGGTTGGTGTCGGAGACAAAAGAGGTCGACCTTCGGGGTGCCCTATTTTTGAGTTATTAGGGTGAAGGTTCTTTTGTTTAGCTGCCATTCGTGTGGGTGCAGAAGATTTCTGCTTAAATGGTCTGCCAGAGAGTTTAGAGAACCTGGCAGGAATTATGCTATCAGGTGGAGTTGCATGGCAGAGGCTGTGTGCCAAAGGGTCATGGCCAGCCTGTAGAGATGGTAGGAGTGAGTCCCTTCCTACTTGTTGATATACCACATTACAGTGGTGGTGTCTGTTTTGATCAGGAGAGCCCCCAAGGGGAGTAGGGGCCTGGAAGCTGTCAATGCAAGCTGGACAGCCAACATCTCTTTCTGGTTGATGTGTGGATGAATTTGCTGTGGGCTCCCTTGGTCCTGTATGCACCTGACATCCAGGTGAGCACCCCAGGCATACTCTGATGCGTCTGTGGTGAGGGTCTGGGTGGTGGGGGTGGTGAGAAAGGTAGTCTCTTGTTGTGGGAGCATGCTGCTGCCCACCAAAGAAAATCTTTCCTTAGGCAAGGTATCATTGGTATAAGAGTTTCCAAGTCTTGACAGTGTTGACACCAAAGGCTTTATAGGTACCACTGAAGGTCCCTCATATGCAGTCTGGCATGTGGAATGACTAGAATGTAAGATGCCATGAACCCCAGAGATTGCAGGATTTTCATTGCAGATAACTGGGGTCTGGTGGCTAGTTGAGAGAAGTAGACTATTAGGTAAGTTTGCTTTTCTGGTGTAAGGAATGCCATCTCGGATGCTGTGTCCAGGCTTCCTCCCAGGAATATAATCCTTTGGGTGGGTACTAGTTTGGATTTCTTTTCGTTGATAGTGGATCCTAAGAAGATCAGTAGGACTTTACAAAGGTCAGGTGTTTGAGCAGTTTTTTTACCTGAATTAGGCAGTCGTCTCAGTATGGGAACATTTGGATATTCCTTTGTCTGAAAAAGGCAATGGCAGGAGCCAGACATTTTGTGAACACTCTGGGAGCAGTAGATAAGCCAAAGGGAAGTGCAGAGAACTAAAAGTGCAGGGATCCTGCCCTGAAACGTAGATATTTCCTGCATGATTTCCTGATAGGGATGTGGAGATAGGCCTCTTTTAAGTCTAGGGTGGCTAGCCAAGAATCCTTGGAGAGCATGGGTAGCAGTTGCTGGAGGGTGAGCATTTTGAATTTTGGTATCACCAGGAAGGTGTTTAAAATAGATACAGCGTGGATGGTGTGCCAGGTGCCATCTTTTCTTGGTACCAGAAATAGTCTGAAGTAGAAACCTTGGCCTATTTGTTCTGCAGGAATATGCTCTATTGCCCTCACAGAAGGCAGTGAAAAAACTTGCATTTTCACCTCTGGCCACTGGTTTGGAGGTAGATCTGGGAATCCTTTTGGGGTTGGAAAAGTGTGGAAAGAAAATCTGTATCCCTGGGACACTATGTTGAGGACCCAGCGGTCATTGGTAATGGTGGCCCAGGTGCTTGAGTGAAAGGAGAGTTTTCCTCCTAGGGGTAAGTGTATGTGGGCAGAGGGACTGGTGGAGGAGAAGAGTCATTGTGAGTTCTTACCAAGAGGGGGTGGCTTAGAACTCCCTGGTTTTGAAGTGGAGGAATTCCACTGTTTTGATCTCTGCATTCCCTGTGGCTGTTGTCTGCTTCCTCGGGGTCTGGGATGAACTGACCTGGTGGGAGAAGGAAATGACCAGTGCTTGGAGGGGCAATGTCTGCTGAACCTTGGTGGCTGGACTTGTAGGAAATCCTTAACTGTCTGCATAGATTTAGCTTTTTCTTCCAACTTTTTTGAGACCTCCTCTGCCTTAGTGTCAAATAAGCTGTCTTTGTGTAAGGATGCATCCAATAACTTAGATTTTACATGGTCTGGCAAGGGGTGTTCCTTAAGCCATGCATGTCTTCTAAGCACAGAACCGGTGACTGCTGCCCTGCAAGAAGCTTCTAAGGCATCAAAACCACAGTGTAAGGTATGCTTAGTCACTTGACTTGCAGAATGCATTAACTCTTGTAACTCTTTAGATTCTGCACAAGCAGGAAAGGAAGACACTTTTTTGTTTGAGGAGTTCCATGGTATGTTGCTGAAATTTTAGCATATGGAACTGGCAATTTAGTGCTCTGTAAGTAAGACTAGCAGAGGTGCATACTTTTTTACCCCATCAGTCTAATGCTCGGGAATCCCTATCTGTGGGGGTGGGCTTCTTGGCAGAGGTTGCTTTCATTCCTTTGGGCCCTTGAAAAATTACCTCAGGGTTAGCAGTAGGGTTTTAGAAATTTGTGTGAGTCAGGGACTCTGTAATACCTGTCAGGTTTTCTGGGTGCAGGAGTTAGGGTGTCAGGAGTCAAACTGGATTCCAGAAAAACATCATCCACAACATCCAAGAGTCTGTATTGTGGAAGATCCAAGAATTCTCTGAGTCTTTTTTTAGACTGAGGGTAGTCCTGACATTCCCATTGGAAATGCTCCCTTAAGGTATGAAGGGTTTCTCCAAAGGAATAGTCCTCGGGTGGAGAGGCTGAAGGAATGGATTCCTCTGCATCAGAATCCTCATAAGCTGAGAGGGGTTGCATGTCTTCATATTCAGATGCATCAGAGTCATCAGACTCCTGTTCAGACAAAACTACTGGGGACAGATCTCTTTTCCTTTTGGAAGGGGTAGCTTGGCTTCCCCTGATCAGCATGATAAGGTCTTCTGCCATTTTAAGCATTTGAGACTGAGGCAAGGGTGCCTGAGATTGGGTCGTTGGTTTCTTGGGTGTGGTTCGTACCCTGGGCCTTAGAAACTCGGTAAATAAAGCAGGATCCGTGTTGCAGTGAGCTGAAATTGCTGAGGCGTGGATCTTAATAGATGAAAAGGAAAGTCCTTTGTGCAACATTTCAGTTAAATATTGTAGAATCTGAGGAATGTCTGGCTCTAGAGGATTTTGGCCTTTAGCCTGGTTTCAGGCGCAAAATCTTTTCCATTTGTCTGAATAGGTTTTCCTGGTGCGGGGCCTCCTGGCCTCCAGAAGGACATCCATAACAGCTTTAGATAGAGGAGTTGGCTGGTTGTTTAGGTGATTTGCCATGCAGCCAGATTTAAAGTCTTCAGCTGGCTGTGCAGAATCTGACTGTCTTGCTGGGTGAGCAGGTGAAGAATTTGTGGTAAAATCCATGGTGGGCCATGGGCCATGTTCTTTAGTATTGGGTACCAGTGCTGGCGTGGCCAGTCTGGAGCAATGAGCATCATTTGTGGCCTCTCTAATCTGACTTTCAGCAGCACCTTTGCTAGAAGAGGCAGTGCAGGGAAGGCATACACTGTCAATGTTTTCCAACTGAATGTGAGGGCGTCCACTTTCCAAGCTTGTGGGTGGAATGTCCTGGTGCAAAAATTTTGAAATTGGTATTTTTGGGGGTTGGCAAACAAATCTATGTCTGGGCATCCCCATTTTTGAGTTATCATTGCAAATACGTGTGGATCCAGTTTCCACTTGTGGAGATCCATGATGTTTCTGCTTAGGTCGTCTGCCAATGTGTTTTTCTTTCCTGGCAGGAATTGTGCTTGTAATTGAACTTGGTAAGTCAGTGCTGTGTTCCACAAGGTCAGTGCTTGCCTGCATAGAGGGTAGGAGTTGTGCACCCCCTTGCTTGTTTATGTACCACATTACAGTGGTATTGTCTGTCTTTATTATTAGCTGTCCTGGGTGTAAGAGGTCCTTGAAAACTGTTAGGACATTCTGTACAGCTAGCATTTCCTTTTGATTGATGTGCAGATGTCTTTGATTTGTAGTCCATTTGCCTTGAATGCACTGTCCTGCCATATGTGCTCCCCAGGCATAGTCCGATGTATCTGTTGTTATCGTTTGCCTGGCTGTGGGTAAGGTAAAAGGCTGACCCTTGTTGAGGTGACATGCCTGTGCCCACCATATAAACTCCTGTTGAAGGCAGGGAATGAGTGGTATCATTGTTTCCAAGCTGTGGCTGTGTTGAGACCATACGGTTTTCAGGTACCACTGTAATTTCCTCATATGCAGTTTTGCAAATGGTATTAGTAGAATGCAAGATGCCATAAATCCCAAGGCCTGCAGAATTTTTCTTGCAGGGAGTTGGGTCTTTGTTGCCATTATTTTGAAGTATTGAGACAGATGTTGTTGCTTGTCTGGCGTGAGATAAGCCTTCTGGGCCATTGTATTCAAGCTGGCACCCAGGAATATTATGTTCTGTGAGGGCACTAGTTTTGATTTCTTTCCATTTACTGTGTACCCTAGGCAACTTAGAAGGTGTTTGACAAATGCCAGATGTTGTAAGAGAATGTCCTTGCTTTCTGCTTGAATGAGGCAGTCGTCCAAGTATGGGTATATCTGAATTCTTCTTTGTATGCAGTATGCGATTACTGGTGCCAGGCATTTTGTGAAGACCCTGGGCGCAGTAGATAAGCCAAAGGGTAGTGCAGAGAATTGATAATGGGTTGAACCTGCAATGAAACAGAGGTATCTTCTGCAATTTTGTCTGACAGGGACATGCAGGTATGCCTCCTTGAGGTCCAGCGTTACTAGCCAAGCCTTCCTGCCCAACATGGGAAGAAGCTACTGTAGTGTTAGCATCTTGAATTTGGGTACTTGCAAATAGGTGTTTAGAATTGAAAGGTCCAGAATGGGTCTCCATGCTTTGTCCTTTCTGGGGACTAGAAAGAGTTCATGAGTAAAATCCTTGTCCTTGTTCCTGTGGAGGTACCTGTTGAATGGCTCTCATGTCCATGAGGGTTGTAATTTGTTTTTGTGCCTCTGCCCATTGATTTGGTAGCAGGTTTGGCATTCCTTTTATCCTTGGCAAGGTGTGAAAATGGAATATGTATCCTTGTGAGACAATATCTAGGACCCAGTTGTCTTTTGTGATGATGTGCCAGTTGTCTGCAAAAAGTGCTAATTTTCCTCCCAAGGGAGCTGCCAAGAGAGTTTTGCTTGGCAGTTTGAGGGTAAAGTCATTGTATTTGTCTTCTAGTAGTTTGGGGCCTGTCTTCTCCTCCTTTCTGGGTAGTGGCACCCCACTGGCAAGGTTTGTAAGGGCCTTGTGACTGACCTCTGCCCCTTGGGCATCTGTATTTGCCCCTCTGTGGTCTGTCAGAAGCTGGAACGGACCAATTTTTGTTGGCCAATTTCTGCTGAAACGAGGGGGTTGTACCTGTAAAAAATCCTTGACCGTCTGCATAGACTTTGCCTTATCCTCCATTTTCTTTAAAACCTCTTCAGCTTTGACACCAAATAAGACATCCTGCTGTAAAGGTGCATCTAATAATTTTGCTTTAACATGGTCAGGCAGGGTTTGTTCTTTTAACCAAGCATGTCTACGTATGACATGACCCAGTCACAGCTGGTCTACAGGAAGCTTCCAAAGAATCAAATCCACATTGTAAAGTATGTTTGCCCACCTGTTCAGCTGCATGCAACAGATCCCGCATTTCCTTGAATTCAGACTGTTCAGAATGCGTGCTCATCTTTTATTTTAATTGAGACATTAGGAATTGCTGATATTTCAGCATGTGAAACTGACAATTTAATGCTCTCATAGCAAGAGTAGCTGAGGTGTATACCTTCTTTCCCCACCTATCTAGTGCTCTGGAGTCCCTTTCAGAGGGTACAGGATTTTTAGCCATAGAAGCCTTAGCCCCTTTGGGACCCTGAGAAATTGTTTCTGGGTCAGCAACAGGGCTTTTATAAAGGAATTTGTGTGAGTCAGGTAATCTGTAGTATCTGTCTGGTTTGGCTGGAGCAGGAGGTAGAGAGTCTGGATTTAGACTAGATTCTAAGTAAACATCATCCACAATGTCTAAAACTGGAGGGATAGCAAGTGGTCTGTGCTGGGGAAGTAAAAGGAACTCTTGGAGCCTTTTCTTTGAGTCAGAGTAGTCCTGGCCTTCCCAGTGGAAATGTTCCCTCATGGTATGTAAGGTTTCCCCAAAGGAATAGTCTTCAGAGGGAGATGCTGAGGGGATAGAGTCTTCAGCATCAGAATCTTCATAAAGGGGAAGGGGGTAATCCTGTTCCTCAGAGGAGTCTGAGGAAACTGAAACCTGGTCAGAAGAGGCATAATCCTCCTCTTGTCTTGGCCTTTTGTCTGGAGGGGGTTGGGAACCCCTGATTAGGGTAATCAAATCTTCAGCCATCTTAAGCATCTGTTTCTTAGGCATGGGGCCTTGAACTGGAGACTGATGTACAGTCTTTTTAGGTTTTAATGGTGTTTTAAGCTTAGCATACGATTTAATGGTGAGTGTAGTCGGTCTGAAGACACCTTCTGCAGCCGAAGGTGTTTCCACTGCACCGGGTTCTCCTTCTGCTAAAGTGTCGGTAGGACCTAATGAAGATGGCTGCGTCAGCCTCGTAGTTTCGGTTTGAGAATCCGAAGCTGTCTGGGGCTCCAATTCTGCAGTCGTCAGGGGCTGCGTAGGCGCCTCACTGAAAACCAGAGAGCCGGCGACAGGCCCAGCAGAGGCCTCGGAGTCTGGCCTGGTTCTTGGCTGTCTATCCTTATCTTTGCGTTTTTTATGCATGCCGGTCGTCAGTTGCTCCGGCGGCATGGTATTATTAAATTTCCTACCAAAGTAGTGTCGAGCGAAATCAAAATGACGCTTGATAGTTCGTTTATTGAACCTAGCACAAAACCGACAACCAGTGACGTTGTGGTCTGGGCCTAGGCAAGGAATAAAATAAGAATGGAAGTCCTTATGAGGTATTTGCTTCCCACAAGAAATGCAATTGTTAACTTTTTCTGACATCGGACTGTGGCAAGAAAAGGTTCCACAACGGGATACTTAGCTTTATTGAAGACTTCGGACTGAAATTTGATTCGAAAATCTCAGGTGTCGGCAGATTGGCACATGCGAACTGTATCTGGCACCGCGCGGCAAGAAAGACTGAAGAAAATGGCGTCAGATGCCTCTTATATACCCCTGGCGCACTGACGTCAGGGAAGAAGCGACAGCAACCGACGCCGGACCAAGACTTTGGAACTCAGGCTGACTGCGGGACTGCCTGACGGCAAGATAACCCAAGTGTGATGACTGCAGCAGGGTAACACGATGAACATCTAGCCATACCCAACAGAACCAAGATGCTCTGCTCCAAAAAAAAGAAGGCAATCTGGTGGTCTCCTGCCATTAATAAACTCTACAACAGAAGAAGAAACTGTTGCAGAAAGAGGTGAAGTCCCAAGACTGGAAAAAGTCCCTTATTAGCCTCAACAAAAAGGTGAGATCCCTCATCAAACATGTAAAGCCAGCTATGAAGGCAGAATTGCAGCAAACACTAAAAAAATAAGCACAAAGCCTTCTATAGTTATATCAAGAATCTCAATGGCAATACCCAGGTTTGCTCTGAGTTACTGCACAATGATACCTCCTATACTGAGCCAAGAGATATTGCCAACATACTGGCTGACCGATTCAATGCTAACTTTACCCCTCTCCCTTCAAAGAACCAATCACAACACCGGAGGAATGCCAGGAACCCAGCATTACTGCAGCACAGGTTAAAGCTGCATTGTCCAAGGCCAAGAAAACAGCTTCCATGGCACCCGACAATATCCCTGGATGTGTTCTACATGAACTACAAAGTAAACTGGCACCACATCTGTGTGTTCTGTTCAATTACAGCATCACCTCAGGCTTTGTCCCTACTGAATGGCGCACTGCTACAGTCATCCCTCTCCATAAAGGTGGAGCGACTACAGACCCTGGGAATCATCGCCACATTAGCTTGATGAGTCTGATATGTAAGGCTATGGAGTGCATCATCATGGACCTAATTAACAAGGATATAGGGAATCTCCAAACTCTAGATCCCACACAATTTGGTTCTCTGAAAGGTAGATCATGCCTGCTCAACCTGGTTGACTTCTTTGAGTCAGTCACCAGAGCTGTGGATGAGGGCAAGGCAGTTCATACAGCCTACCTCTATCTGCAAAGGCCTTTGATACCATTCCCCACTCAGGAATTATTGATAAACTCACCAAACTAGGCATCAACCCTTATATCACTAGGTGGGTTGCAAATTGGCTCACAGATAGAACCCACAGTGTGAAAGTAGCAGACTCCAAGTCAGACTGCCGACCTGTCATGAGTGGAGTTCCAGAGGGATCGGTCCTGGGTCCTCTCCTGTTTGGCATCTATTTCTTAGAAATCCAGGTCAACACGGAGGGACACTGGCTGACCAAGTTCACAGATGACTGCAAGCTGGGAGCCATTATTAACTCCTCAAATGATGTAGACATCCTACAGAAAGGCCTCATTGAGACCAATGGCTGGTGTCGAAACCATGGCCTTAAGCTTAATGCCAAAAAATGCGTCATCATCCCCTTTGGGAAAAACTCAGTTCCTACCAATTACCACATCGATGGGAGCCCACTGAACACTGAAGGTGTTATAAGAGATCTGGGAACACAGGTTGACAGCAACCTCTTCTTTGACCACCACATTGCCACTGCGGTTAGAAAGTCCTATGTGGCACATCTCATTACCAAGGGTTTTGCATCCAGGAAGAAAGAGGTTATCATCGCTCTCTAATCTTCCCTCATTAGGCCAATGATCGAGTATAATGCCTCATTCAGCATGTCCCTCACTAGACATGCAACAACTGGAAAGGCCATAAAAATACCTCACGAAGAGGATCCTAGGCCGTAAACATATGTCCTACATGGACAGACAAAAAAATTCCAGCTATTCTCTGTCTCATATCGTCTACTAAGAGGTAATCTCTGCTTGGCTTACAAAGGCATGTCTGACCCAGCTCTGTTAGAAATGCTACATCTAAAGAAATCCCAATCCCTCCTCACCAAATGCTCCAGAGACCTCAACCTTATTACTACAATCAACAGAACATGCTGGAGGGACAGGTTCATAACCCAGAGACTGCCCATGCTCTGGAATAGACTTCCCATACATGTCTCGCAGAGCACCTCACTGGCCCTCTTCAAGTGAAATCTTGATGAGTGGATGGGAAATATAAAGTTCACCCCATGGATCACTTCATTGGCTCTACTTGATAGAGGTATTGGGAAATAACATCGGGCGGCACAATGCCAGGGCACTTCTATGGGCTAGACTTGTAAAGGCTCCAGGGCCATTAGCCTAGTACAAACCCATGAACCTATGAATCGAAATAAATTCATCCCATTATTCAGGGAAAATCAAGAAGCAGGTATGAGATTCAAACTGCTGTACCCAGCTATACTGAAAATATTTTTCCCGGAGGAACAAAAATTATGAAGTACATGCTAAGGAAGAAATTCAGAAGTTTATCCAACAAAAAGTGAGCTGTAAAACAGAAGGAGATTCTGCTTCTTGTTCTTCTGGTAATAAAGACCCCAGAGAATGTGCCAGTGAAACCTTTCCCAGTGTTTCAATGAAAAATGCCTGAGAGAAGGAAAAAAGCACAACAGTTGACTAGAAAAATAGAGAGTACAGCGGAAATGATGCAGAGACAGGGATTGGGAGAAGGAGATGAACAGGAATAGAACAAGAAAATCTGGAAATACTGGACCTTTTTGGACTTTGTTAAATTTGTAGGGGACCTTTTAAAAAGTAAAAAAAAAAAGGGTAAAAAACCCCCAAGGAAGCTTTTTTTGGATGGGGGCCCCCAAAAGGCAGTTCCCTTTTTAAAAAAAAAGCCCCCTTTTAAAAACCTCCCTTATTCTTTGGCAAAGGCCCCCTTTTGGGAAAAACCCCATTTCCCCATTTCCCAAGGAAAAAAAAAAAAAAAAAAAAAAAAAAAAAAAAAAAAAAAAAAAAAAAAAAAAAAAAAAAAAAAAAAAAAAAAAAAAAAAAAAAAAAAAAAAAAAAAAAAAAAAAAAAAAAAAAAAAAAAAAAAAAAAAAAAAAAAAAAAAAAAAAAAAAAAAAAAAAAAAAAAAAAAAAAAAAAAAAAAAAAAAAAAAATAAAAAAAAAAAAAAAAAAAAAAAAAAAAAAAAAAAAAAAAAAAAAAAAATAATCAAAAAAAAAAAAAAAAAAAAAAAAAAAAAAAAAAAAAAAATTTTAAAATAAAACTTCAAAACAGCTGAAACAGCTATAAAGATAAGACAAAAACAGGCAGCACTTGACCCATAGGCTATACCACACATCTTAGTATGGATAACCTTTATTTTAGGTTAGTTCGAGCCTGTGTGTGTGGCTGTCAGTTTGGAACATTTGTTCCTATTAGGAGGGTAACATTTCAATATTTGAAGATGTAGATAGTTTTTGGTGTCATTAAGTTAATATGTTTTGGGGAGGTATTGGGTGTGTGTGTGGATTTTTGTTTGTAGGTTTTCAATAAAACTAAAATTTCTATAAGATGTGACAGGCTCAAATGGAGATGACAAGAAACAACTGTATAAAAGATTTACATGCAAACAGTACATGCATGCAACTCAAAATCTGAAACCAGTCATTTAACAAAAAACTGTTATATATAAAAGATGGGAGTAATAATCTCTCAAGCTTATGATGCTTTCTGTAATGTTGTTAAATGTTAATGGCCTCTCAGATAAATACAAACAATAAATAGTAGTGAAAGTACAGTTGTGTACACTTACCATAATGTAGATGTTCAAGTGTATTCACTGTTGCAGTGATTACATTTGGGTTATTTGCTTACAGGTAGCCCTCAGTTGGCCTGATTAACAAAGTATTGGGTCTTGTGTCGGTTGCTGTCCCTTCTTCCATGATGTCAGGTCATCAGGGGTATAAAACATGCAGCCGATGCCATTACATCAGTTTTTCTTGCCCCAGATGTCAGGTGACCTCTAATGGGAAGCAATTAAATATAAAAGAACAAAGATATACCTCCAACAAAAAGCAAATACACCAAAAAGGCTTTTAAACATAGTAAAGGAAAGTAGAGGTATAGTCAAAAGAAGTTAGGGGGCTGGAGGGAGGGTAACCAGGACTGCAACAGTGAATACACTCGAACATCTATATTTATGTTAAGTGTACACAACTATACTATGTTCTTTGTGTTTCACTGTTGCAGTCATTACATTTGGGTAGATTCCCAAAGCTATGGTTGGGAGGAGGAATTTAGATAGCATTAGGGCCAGCTATAAGGCCCTGCAAGACTGCAGTGGCAAAGCCAGGTCTGGATTTAGAGAAAATTGACAAATGATAATGCTTGGTGAAAGTATGTACAGAACTCCAGGTAACTGCTTCTAGGACATCCCTGGTAGGGCTGCCTCTGAGAAAGGCTGTAGTGGTAGATGCAGCCCTGGTGGAGTGAGGTCTGATCCCCTGGGGGATAGGTTTTCCATGGTGTTTATAGCAGAAATGAATGCAATGACTTATCCATTTACAAATGGTTTGCTTTGAAATAGCCTTCCCCTCTGCCCCTGCAGCAAATGCCACCAGCAGTTCTTCAAATTTCCTTTGAGATTTAGTCCTGTCCAAGTAGAATCTAAGTTGTCTGTGCACATCTAAGAAATGCAGTATCCGTTCCCTTTTATTCTATGGACTGGGAAAGAAGGTTGGCAAATGAATGGACTGATTAAGAGCCACACTGGATACCACCTTGGGCATGAAGGATGGATTGGTTCTGAGGGACACACTGTCCGCATGAAAGATCATGAAAGGCTCCACTGCCATAAGGGCATGTAATTCAGATACTCTTCTAGCTGAAGTGATTGCTAAAAGGAAAGTTGTTTTCCCAAGAATGAAATTTTAAGTCTGCAGTAGCAGCTGGCTCGAAAGGAGGTAGACTGAGTTTCTCCAAGTCAAAGTTAAGGTCCCAGGCTGGGGTTGGAAGTCTCCTGGGTGGTCTGAAATTTTTGGCCCCTCTGAGGAACTGCTTGAGCAGTGGATGAGAGAAGAGGGGAGGTTCTGTGTTATAATGAGCTGAAATGGTGGAGGCGTGGATTTTAATGGAGGAAAAAGACAGGCCCTTATGAAGCATCTCAGTTAAGTATTGTAAAATCTAAGGTAAAGTGGGTGCTGCTGTGCTCATCCCCTGAGATTGGTTCCAGGCACAGAATCTTTTCCATTTTTCAGCATAAGATTTTCTAGTACTAGGCCACCTTGCCTCTAAAATGATATCAATCACAGGTTTGCTGAGGAATGGTAAAAGAGAGAAGTAATCAGCCAGGCTGCAAGGTTCAGTGTTAGAAGCTGAGGGTGCGGAATCTGGTTCTCCTGCTGAGACAGCAGGGAAGGAGTCTGAGGCAGGTGCCATGGAGATAACCATGTCACACTGTGCAGGAGGGGGTACCAGTGTTGGCGCGGCCAGTCTGGAGCAATCAAAATCATCCTTGGTTTGTCCTGTTTGATTTTTAGTAGTACTTTGGAGAGCAGAGGCAGAGGGGAGAAGGCATAGACTGATAGGTTTTTCCAGCTGAAGGACACAGCATCCACTTTTCCAGGCTTGTTTGTGGGGAATCCTTGTGCAAAATTTGTCCAATTGGTAGTTCTGGGGAGAGGCAAACAGGTCTATATCTGGGGTCCCCCATTTACTTGTCAACATGTGGAAAATCCTTGGTTCCAGTTTCCACTTGTGTGGGTCCATGAGATTTCTGCTTAGTCTGTCTGCCAGTGTATTTAATTTTCCTGGCAGGAACTGAGCTTGTACGTGCACTTGGTAGCTCAAGGCTGTGTTCCACAATGCCATGGCTAGTCTGCAGAGGGGGTAAGAATGTGTACCCCCCTGCTTGTTTATGTACAACATAACAGTGGTGTTGTCCATCTTTACCATTAGTTGTCCTGGAAGATTGTGGTCCTTGAAGGCTGTCAGAGCATTCTGTACAGCTAACATTTCTTTTTGACTGATATGCAGGTGCATTTGACTTGGGTTTCATTTGCCCTGAATGCACTTCCCTGCCAGGTGAGCCCCCCATGCATAGTCTGATGCATCTGTTGTTAGGGTTTGGGTGGCAGGGGGTGGTGTGAAAGGTAGTCCCTTGTTTTGGTGGCAGGTCTTTGCCCACCAAAGCAACTCTAGGCGTAGGCAAGGTATGATAGGAATCCTTGTTTCTAGGTCTTGAGAATGTTGATACCATAGGCTTTTTAGATACCACTGTAATTTCCTTATATGCAGTCTTGCATATGGAATTAGAAGAATGCAGGAGGCCATGAACCCCAAAGCTTGCAGTACTTGTCTTGCAGATAGCAGGGCTTTTGTGGCCACTTGTTTGAAGTAGGTTGTCAAATGAATTTGTTTCTCTGGCGTGAGGTAAGTCATCTGGGAAGTTGTATTCAAGCTTGCTCCCAGGAATATAATTTGTTGACAGGGTACCGGGTGTGATTTAATTTCGTTTATGGTGTACCCCAGACAAGTTAGAACCCTTTGTACAAAGGCCAGATGATTCAAAAGTATGTCCTGGCTTTCTGCCTGAATTAGGCAATCTTCCAGGTATGGGCATATTTGAATATCTCTTTGCCTGCAAAATGCAATAACTGGAGCTAGGCACTTTGTGAATACCCTGGGCGCATTACATAAGCCAAAGGGCAGTGCAGAGAAAGTACAGTTTTGTACCCACCATAAATGTAGATGTTAGAGTGTATACCCTCATGCAGTCATCACACTTGGGTTTATCCTGCCGTCAGGTGGTTCCGCAGTCGGCCCGAATTCCAAAGTCTTGGTCCGGTGTCAGTTGCTGTCGCTTCTTCCCTGACGTCAGAGCGCCAGGGGAATATCAGAGGCATCCGACGCCATTTTCTTCAGTTTTTCTTGCCCCAGATCTCAGGTGCCCCTAATAGGTAGGCAAAATATATATATATATATATATATATATATATATATATATATATATATATATATAGTTATATGAAAAAATGAAACAAAACCCTTAGGCACAAGCAAATACACTACAGAGGTAGTAAAGAATAGAGTGGAAGAGATAAGTTCAGCTAGTCCAGAGGGGATAGAGGGAGGGTAACCTGGACTGCAGCAGGGTATACACTCAAACATCTACATTTATGGTAGGTACAAAACTGTACTATGTTTATCGTGGTACCCTGCTGCAGTCATCACACTTGGGTAGAATACCAAAGCTAAGGATGGGAGGTGGAGTCAAACAGGGTTAGAGGAGGCTAGAAGGTCCTGCAAAACTGCAGTGGCGAAGCCAGCTCTAGTCTTAGAGTAAAGTGGTAATGTTTGGTGAAGGTGTGTACTGAACTCCAAGTTGCAGCTTCCAGAATATCCTTGGTTGGCACCCCTGAGAAAGGCTGTAGATGTAGCTGCTGCCCTGGTAGAGTGGGACCTTATGGTAGCAGGAACTGGTTTTCCATGGTGAGTGTAGCAAAACATATGTATGCAATGTCCTATCCATTTTGAAATGGTCTGTTTTGAGATAGCTTTTCCTTGTGATGCTGTAGCATAGGATACAAAAAGCTGGTCAGATTTTCTGAAAACCTTAGTTTTATCCAAGTAGTATCGTAGCTGTCTATGAATGTCCAAGGAATGCAGGAGTCTTTCACCTTTGTTCTCTGGATTTGGAAAGAAGGTGGGTAAATGAATGGTTTGATTTAGAGCCACACTGGCTACCACCTTAGGCATAAAGGAGGGTTAGTTCATAGAGAAACTCTGTCCTGATGAAAATGAGGAAAGGCTCTACTGCCATTAGTGCCTGTAGCTCTGAGACTCTTCTAGCTGAAGTGATTGCTAGCAGCAGGGCAGTCTTCCATGATATAAACTTTAAATCAGCTGAGGAAAGCTGGCTCAAAAGGGCAGTGTAAGTTTTTCCAGAACAAAGTTGAGGTCCCAAGTAGGCGTTGGTGCTCTCCTGGGAGGTCTAATGTTCTTGGCTCCTCTGAGAAACTGTCTTAGGAGTGGATGTGAAAATAAGGGAGGATCCGTGTTGTAGTGAGCAGAAATAGCTGAGGCGTGGATTTTAATAGATGAAAAGAAAGTCCTTTGTGTTAACATCTCAGTTAGATATTGCAGAATCTGAGGTATGTCTGGCTGAAGGGTATTTTGGCCTTTAGCTTGGTTCCAGGCAAAACCTTTTCCATTTGTCTGAATAGGTTTTCCTGGTGCTGGGCCTCCTGGCCTCCAGAATAACATCCATAACAGCTTTGAGAGAGGAGCTGGCTGGTTGTTTAGGTGATTTGCCATGCAGCCAGATTTAAAGTCTTCAGCTGGCTGTGCAGAATCTGATTGTCTTGCTGTGTGAGCAGGTGAGGTAATTTGTGGTAAAATCCATGGTGGGCCCTGGGCCATGTTCCTTAGTAGTGGGTACCAGTGCTAGTGTGGCCAGTCTGGGGCAATAAGTATCATTCGGGTCTCTCCATCCTGACTTTCAGCAGCACCTTTGTGAGAAGGGGCAGTGGAGGAAAGGCATATACTGTTAGCATTTTCCAACTGAATGAGAGTGCGTCCACTTTCCAAGCTTGATGGTGAAAAGTCCTTGTGCAAAACTTTGTTAGCTGATAGTTTTGAGGGCTGGCAAACAGGTCTATGTCTGGGAGCCCCAATTTTTGAGTTATCATTGCGAATACTTGTGGATCCAGTTTCCATTTGTGGGGATCCATGATGTTTCTGCTTAGGTCGTGTGCCAATGTGTTCTTTTTTCCTGGCAGGAACTGAGCTTGTAATTGAACTTGGTAAGTCAGTGCTGTGTTCCACAAGGACATTGCTTGCCTGCATAGAGGGTAGGAGTGTGTACCCCCTTGTTTGTTTATGTACCACATTACTGTGGTGTTGTCTGTCATTATGATAAGCTGTCCTGGATGTAAGAGGTCCTTGAAGGCTGTCCGAGCATTTTGTACAGCTAGCATTTCTTTTTGATTGATGTGCAGATTCCTTTGATCTGCTGTCCATATGCCTTGAACGCGTCCTGCCATGTGTGCCCCCCAGGCCTAGTCTGATGTATCTGTTGTCATAGTTTGCCTGGCTGGGGGTAGGGTGAAAGGCTGACCCTTGTTGAGGTGACATGCCTGTGACCACCATAGAAACTCCTGTTGAAGGCAGGGAATGAGATTTATCATTGTTTCCAAGCTGTGGCTGTGTTGAGTCCGTACACTTTTTAGGTACCATTGTAATTTCCTCATATGCAGTTTTGCAAATGGTATTAGTAGTATGCAAGATGCCATGAAGCTCAAGGCCTGCAGAATTTTTCTTGCAGGAAGTTGAGTCTTTGTTGCCATTGTTCTGAAGTATTGAGTTAATTGTAGTTGTTTGTCTGGCGTCAGATAAGCCATCTGGGCCGTTGTATTCAAGCTGGCACCCAGGAATGTCATATTTTGTGAGGGCACTAGTTTGGATTTTATTTCATTTACTGTGTACCCTAGGCAACTTAGAAGATGTTTCACAAAAGCCAGGTGTTGTAAGAGAATGTCCTTACTTTCTGCTTGGATGAGACAGTCGTCCAGGTATGGGTATATTTGAATTCCTCTTTGTCTGCAGTACGCAATTACTGGTGCCAGGCATTTTGTGAAGACCCTGGGCGCAGTAGATAAGCCAAAGGGCAGTGCAGAGAATTGGTAATGGGTTGAACCTGCAATGAAATGGAGGTATCTTCTGCAACTTTGTCTGATAGGGACATGCAGGTATGCCTCCTTGAGGTCCAGCGTTACTAGCCAAGCTTTCTTGCCCAACATGGGAAGAAGCTGCTGTAGTGTTAGCATCTTGAATTTGGGTACTTGTAAGAAGGTGTTTAAAATTGAAAGGTCCAGAATAGGTCTCCAAGCATTGTCCTTTCTGGGGACTAGAAAGAACCTTGAGTAAAATCCTTGGCCTTGCTCCTGTGTAGGTACCAGATGAATGGTTCTCATGTCCATGAGAGCTGTAATTTGTTTTTGTGCCTCTGCCCATTGATTTTGTGGCAGGTTTGGCATTCCTTTTATCCTTGGCAAGGTGTGGAAATGAAATTTGTATCCATGTGAGATAATGTCTAGGACCCATTTGTCCTTTGTGACGATGCGCCAGTTGTCTGCAAAAAGTGTTAATTTTCCTCCCAAGGGAGCTGCCAAGAGAGTTTTGCTTGGTAGTATGAGGTTTAAGTCATTGTGTTTGTCTTCTAGTGGTTTGGGGCCTGTCTTCTCCACCCTTCTGTGTTGTAGTGCCCCATTGGAGAGGTTTGTAAGGGATTTGTGCTTGTCCTCTGCCCCTTGGGCGCCTGTATTTACCCCTCTGTGGTCTGTCAGAAGCTGGAAAGGACCAATTTTTTTGTTGGCCAATTTCTGCTGAAGCGTGGGGGCTGTACCTGTAAGAAATCTTTGACCGTCTGCATAGATTTTGCCTTATCCTCCATTTTCTTTAAAACCTCCTCTGCTTTAACCCCAAATAAGACATCCTGCTGTAAGGGTGCATCCAGTAACTTTGCTTTAACATGATCAGGCAGAGATTGTTCATTTAACCAAGCATGCCTACGTATAACAGACCCAGTAACAGCTGCTCTGGAGGAAGCTTCCAAGGCATCAAAACCACATTGCAAAGTATGTTTGCCCACCTGTTCAGCTGCATGTAACAGATCTTGCATTTCCTTGAATTCAGACTGTTGAGGGTGCGTGCCCATCTTTTGTTTTATTTGAGACATTAGGAATTGCTGGTATTTAAGCATGTGAAATTGACAATTTAGTGCTCTCACAGCTAGAGTAGTTGAGGTGTAAACCTTCTTCCCCCACCTATCTAGTGCTCTGGAGTCCCTTTCTGAAGGTACAGGATTTTTTTGCCATAGAAGCCTTAGCCCCTTTGGGACCCTGGAAGATTGTCTCTGGATCAGCAGCAGGGCTTTTGTAAAGGAATTTGTGTGAGTCAGGCACTCTATAGTATCTATCTGGTTTGGCTGGAGCAGGAGGCAGAGAGTCTGGATTTAGACTAGATTCTAAGAAGACATCATCCACAATGTCCAAAACTGGGGGGATAGCAAGTGGTCTGTGCTGGGGGAGTAAAAGAAACTCTCGGAGTCTTTTCTTTGAGTCAGAGTAGTCCTGACCTTCCCAGTGGAAATGTTCCCTCATGGTGTGTAAGGTTTCCCCAAAGGCATAATCTTCAGGGGGAGAAGCTGAGGGAATGGAGTCTTCAGCATCAGAATCTTCATAAGGGGGAAAGGAGTAATCCTGTTCCTCAGAGGAGCCTGAGGAAACAGACACTTGATCAGAGGAGGCATAATCCTCCTCTTTTCTAGGCCTTTTGTCAGGGGGGGTTGGGAGCACCTGATCAAAGAAATCAAATCTTCAGCCATTTTAAGCATCTGTTTCTTAGGCATAGGGCCTTGACGTGGAGACTGAAGTGTAGACTTTTTTGGCTTTAGAGGAGTCGTAAGCTTAGCATAAGATTTTATGGTGAGGGTAGTCAGTCTGAAGATACCTTCAACCGAAGGTGTTTCTACAGCACCGGCTTCCCCTACTGCAATGTCGTCGGTAGGGCCTAAGGAAAAAGGCTGGATCGGCCTAGAACTCTCTGCTGGGGGATCCGAAGCGGCCTGGGGATCCAATTCAGCGGTAGCCGGGGGCTGCGTAGGCGCCTCACTGAAAACCGGAGAACCGGCGACCGGCCCAGCCGAGGCCTCGGAGTCTGGCTTGGATCTAGGCTGCCTGTCTTTATCCTTGCATTTTTTATGCACGCCGGTAGTCGGTTGCTCCGACGACATAGTGTAATTAAATTTTCTACCGAAGTAGTGTTGTGCGAAATCAAAGCATCGCTTTATAGTTCGGTTATTGAACATAGCACAAAACCGACAACCAGTGACGTCGTGGTCTGCGCCTAGGCAAAGTATACAAAAAGAATGAAAGTCCTTATGAGGTATTTGCTTCCCACAAGAAATGCAATTGTTAACTTTTTTTGACATCGGACTGAGGCAAGAAACGGTTCCCCAACAGGGTACTTAGCTTTGAAGACTTTGGACTGAAACTCGATGAGAAAATCTCAGGTGTCGGTCGACCAGCACTTGCGAACTGCTTCTGCTTCGGGCACAGCATGGCAAGAAAGACTGAAGAAAATGGTGTTGGATGTCTCTGATATTCCCCTGGCGCTCTGACGTCAGGGAAGAAGCAACAGCAACCGACGCCGGACCAAGACTTTGGAATTCGGGCCGACTGCGGGATAACCCAAGTGTGATGACTGCAGCAGGGTACCACGATGAACATCTGATAATGCGTGTAAACTGCTTTGAAGCGTAGGTATCTTCTGCAAGATTCCCTGATTGGGATGTGCAGGTATGCTTCTTTTAAATCTGTTGTTGCCAACCAGGCATCTTTGCCTAGCATAGGAAGTAATTGGTGAAGAGTCAGCATCTTGAATTTTGGAATCGCCAAAAAGGTGTTTAGAGTAGGCAGGTCCAGGATAGGATGCCATGAATTGTCTTTTCTGGGTACCAGGAACAGTCTCGAGTAAAAACCTTGTCCCTTTTCCTCTTCCGGTACCAGTTGAATAGCCCCCATGCTTAAGAGAGAAAGTACTTGTTTTTGGGCCTCTGCCCACTGACTTGGGGGTAGGGTCAAGCCACCCGCTTTGTGTTGGCAACGTGTGGAAGTGAAATCTGTATCCCTGGGACACTATATTCAAAACTCATTTGTCTGGGTAATGAGTTCCCAATTCTTTGCATGAAGAGCAATCTTTCCCCCCAAAGAGGCAGTTAGTTGATAAGTGTTTGGAAATTTTAAAAGGAAGTCATTGAGACAGTTTACCATAGGGGGAGTCTTATTATTCCCAGATTTGGAAGTGGAGGACCCCTACTGCTTAGTTCTGTGTGTCCCCTGGGACTGAAACCTGGGTTTTTTGCTGTGTCTGGGTTTGGCTTGAGAAGACCTGGATGGGGCTGGAAAGGACCAATTCTTAGAGGGCCAGTGCCTACTAACTCTAGGAGGCTGAACTTGTAAAAAAAATCTTTAACAGTTTGCATAGATTTAGCTTTATCTTCCATCTTTTTAAGAACTTCCTCAGCCTTGTTGCCAAACAGGCGGTCCTGATTTAAAGGAGCATCCAACAATTTAGCTTTAACATGATCAGGCAAAGATTGCTCCTTAAGCCAAGCAAGCCTTCTGAGCACAGACTCAGTAACAGCAGCCCTGCAAGAGGCCTCTAATGAATCAAAACCACATTGCAAAGTATGTTTTCCAACTTGTTCAGCAGAATGCATTAAATCCTGTAATTCTTTATTTTCCACAGAGTCAGGAATCAACATCATTTTCTGTTTAAGCAGTCCAATAACATGTTGCTGATACTTTAACATATGAAACTGGCAGTTTAAAGCCCTAATGGCCAAGGTTGCAGAAGTGTAAACCTTCTTACCCCATCTATCCAGTGCCCTGGAGTCTCTATCAGAAGGGGTAGGATTTTTAGCAGTAGAAGCCTTAATGCCCTTTGGCCCCTGTGAAATAGTCTCTGGATCTGCAATAGGATTTTTAAAAATGAACTTGTGGGACTCAGGGACCCTGTAGTATCTGTCAAGTTTTCTGGGAGCAGGAGGCAGGGAATCAGGGGCCAAACTAGATTCCGAAAAAGCATCAACAATGTCTAGTACAGGAGGAATTGCTAAAGGCCTATGCTGAGGTAGGAGAAGGAAATCCCTAAGCCTCTTTTTTGAATCAGAAAAATCCTGGCTTTCCCAGTGGAAATGCTCCCTTAGAGTATGTAAGGTTTCCCCAAAAGAAAAATCCTCAGGAGGGGAAGCAGAGGGAATGGATTCCTCTGCATCAGAATCTTCATAAGTAGAAAAGGGCAAATCCAGATCATCAGAAGAATCAGAAACAACAGAATCCTGATCAGAAGATTCATAATAGACTTCAGTCCTAGGCCTCTTAGAAGGGGGGGGGGGGTTGGCAACCCCTGATTAGAGTTATTAGATCTTCAGCCATTCTTATTTGTTTTTTTAGGCATACAGGCCTGAGCATGTGGCCTGGGCATCGGTTTTATAGGCATGGATCGAGATTTAGGCCTAAGTAAAGAAGGAGGAGTCGGTTTAATATGCAAGCCCGTAGGCCTGAATACACCCTCAGAAGCCGGTGCCTGCACAGCAGCTCCGGACCCATCCAAGGTAGAGACATCCACGGATTCCATAGCTGAAGCATCTCGTGGCATACCGGACTCCGAATGGGTCTCAGTAGACGGCTGCAAATCAAAAGTAGCAGGTATCAGGGGCTGCGAAAGCACCTCACTGAGTACCGGCAAACTGGTGACTGGCTTAGGAGAAGCGTCATCGGCAGTTTTGGACCTCGGCGTCTCTGTCTTTATCTTTGCGATTTTCGGAAGCCCGGTAGTCGGATGGCTAACCGACCACATTTCTGGATAACTAAACCGAGAACCGAAACATTTCGAGGCAAAAATATACAGACGACGGATAGTGCACTGATTAAATAAAGCACAAAACTGACAGCAAGGTATGTCGTGGTGAGGGCCTAAGCAAGGAATACTGTATGAATGAAAATCTTTATGAGGTATTTGCTTTCCACAAGTAATGCAATTATTAACTTTTACTGACATCGGTAAGGAGCAAGAAAACATTTCCCCAATGGGGTACTTAGCTTTAGTTGAAGACTTCGGTTCTGAAACTCGAAAATTAAAATTTCAAGAGTTGGCCAACCGGCACTTGCGAACTGCTTCTGCTTCAGGAATCACACGGCAAGAAAGACTGATGTAATGGGGTAGGCTGCATGTTTTATACCCCTGACGTCATGGAAGAAGGGACAGCAACCGACGGTGGACCCAAGACTTTGTTAATCAGGCTGACTGAGGGCTACCTGCAAGCAGATTACCCAAATATAATGACTGCAACACTGAAACACGAAGAACATCTACATTAAAAAATGGAGACTGCAAATTGCTATGCTACAGGAGACGCAAATTGTGAAAGAACTTAACATGTGAATTCGATAAAGAAAGATTTTAAGGATGGTTATTCAGCAGAATACCTAGGGCAAAGGAACAGAGGACTACTTACACTAATTGCAAGATGAGCTCCAATAGTAATAAAAGAGGATAAAACAGACAATAATTGTAAATTTGTAGTACTAAGGGAAGAGAGCAACACTAGCATGTATTTATATTCCACCGAAAACTGCTATAATGAAGCTTCAGAAAATTCTGGGAGAAATCATCAGCTTTCAGCAAGGAATATTACTTATAGGTGGGGACTGGAGTTTGATTTGCAATAGTGAAGGTGTGTCTGGAGGGGGCAGAAGGAAAAATATAACAAAGAAGGGTAGATTTTTAAAGAAATTTATGAAAATATTTAGCATGGAAGATGTAAAATCAGTACTAGGAGTTCTGAGTTAATTTACATATCATTGCCAAGATATTAAAAAAAAAAATACTAGGTTAGGCTAGACAGAAATTACATTTCACAGGAACATGTACATTTAACTGAGGGTCTTGATAAGCACCTAATAGCTATTTCAGATCATGCGCCAAAAATAACTAAAATAAAAACACACTGGGTAATGAAATAAAAATGAGACATTGGCGCTTACCCACCTGTCTGTTGAAAAGAAAAGAATTAAAGGAATGGGTAGTGGAAATTATCTGTGTAGTGGAAATTATTCAGGAGCTATTGGAGAAGAAAGATTTTTTTTCTGAAAATATAGCTAGGGAGTGGGATAAAACGAAAATTAAGTTTAAAATAGGGTGGAAATAAAAGAAAGGGAGATATGGTTAAGAAGTAACAAGAATTACTTAGAGGGACTGACAAATGTTAAAGTATTGCAAAATAGGAGGATCTCACAGAAAAAGAAGTGCAACTTCAGCATGCTAAACAGAAAATAAGGGATTACCTCGATAATATACATGAGTTTAGAAAGAGTTCTGCTGAGCAATTGTTTTTTGATAATAACTCTAGAGGACAAAAACTTTTAGCACAACAACCCAGGCAACAAAAAGTAGAAAGGGCTGTTTACCAAGCTTAGGGAGCCTATAACAAGGAAGATAACAAGGGATCCTGTAGAAGTACATATTTCAGAAATTTTATGAAAGTCTGTGTTAAGCACAGAAATATGGAAATTAAGGAAACGTACAAATGGAAATGTTTATGGAAGAATTAATTATGCCAAGGTTAGAGGTAGAGGAAGCTCAATTACTAGCAGTTGGGACAGGAGGAGCTGAGATAAAAATGGTGATGTATAACCACTCTACAGGAAAGAGATGGTATTCCTGTATAAGTTTGGAAGCTAGGAATGAAAAAACTGATGAAGATCTAGAAGGTTTAACAGTATTTTAACAGAAGAAGCAGAAGTACCAACATCCTGGAAGAAAGCAGTGGTAGCTGTAATAACCGAAGAGGGTAAAGATCCATCAGATCTAGCTTCAAACAGACCTATTTCAATACTAAACCATGACTATAAAGTTTTTGTGTCTATAATGGCTAAAAGAACGGCAAAAGTGATGCCAAATTTGACAGCTATGGATCAATGTGATTTTGTGTAGGGGAGGCAAACATATGACAACAGAAAATTGATGCCTTAGAGGGAAGCAGCATGCAAGAAAATACTGCTGTTGTTGGTATGTCTTGATGCAGAGAAAACATTTGACAGAGTAAGCTGGGACTTTATGAGCAGAGCAATGGAAGCATTTGCATTCCCTGATAAAAGTAGAAGGTTAATTAGGAGGATAAGCGAGAGATCGGAGGTGAAAATTAAAGTCTGTGGGGTCTTTTCTAATAATCTCTGCTGAGCAGAGGAACCAGGCAGATGTGTCCTCTCTCCCCTTTGTTATCTGCATCATATTTAGAACCATTGGCAAACAAAATAAGGGAGTCAGAGATTCAAGGATATACTTGGTATATTAGTTAAGAAAAGCTAATTCTGCTTGTGATGACATTATTTTATACCTGACAAAACCAGAAAGGGACACTATAGTGCTAAGGAACATACTGAAACAGTTTCATATCTTTTCGGGATACAAAATGAATGAAGCTAAAACAAAGGCAATAGCAGTAAATTATGTACTCACATAAGAATTGGTTCAACAATATGCATGCTTATGGGGACATGATAAAATGAAGTATTTAGGAGTATGGATTAAAAATGATTCCAGTGTGGCAGCTAAGGATATGTGGGAAGAGACTAAATAAAAATTAATACCAAGACTGAGAAAATGGAAGCTCTGTTATATGGATATCGATAGTACGATACAAGCAGTTATAATGTTTTTAGTCCCTTTAGTTTTGTACACAGGTCAGGCATATTTTTATCAACCAGAGGAGAAGTTGTGGAGAGCAATTAATAAAGAGCTGAAGGATTTTATCTGGGAAGGAAAGACGGCAAGAGTTAAGTGGATAAGCTTATTCTTCCAGTAAAACAGGGCAGATTGGGATTACCCAATTTGAAGGGGTATTAAAGTGTAACATAGTTAAGGCACCTACATACAGCACAAGCAGAAAACTATAATTCAAAGTAGAAAGAGATGATGAAACAGGGGGAGCTCACAGAAAAAAGGAGAGACTGGGCAGACCTTTAAGGAGAACAACAATAATCATACAGAATATTATATTCATAAAGTAGCAGAAGGCATTCTAAGAATGAAGCCAACATGGGAATGGAGAAAGGAGGTTCTGCTGATACAAATTACTGCAATTAGGGATACAATAGGCAAGAGGGGGCTGGAATTTATTGGAGAAAAGTGGCAAAGGAACCAAGGTACTGGGAGCAAATAACTAGAGACGGAAAGGTAACAGAATGGGAAGACACCAAGAACTTATTTGGACTGCAGGTTAGAGACTGCCTTCCCCATCAAGGATTGATATCAGAGTATAAGCAAAGAGAACAAAATAGGGGGGTCCTAAATGAAAGATCAGCACTGGTAGAGTTCTTAGTAGAATCTTGAAAGTAAAGTTGTGTATACTTACCATAAATGTAGATTTTAGAGTGTATTCATTGTTGCAGTCCTGACTTATGGGATTTCCCTCCGTGGAAGCCCTTGGTCAGCCCGACTACCAGAGTAAAATTCTTCCCTCCTCCTATGACCTGTGGATGCTCTTGCCTGATGTCAGTATGCTGGGGTAAAAGTGGAGTCTGCCAACATCATGATCTCAGTTGTTTTCTTGCCCCTTGGAGTGTGAAGTCCCCAACAGCAGCAGGAGGTCAAGACTAGATGGACATGTCAAGGATCCCTAGGCAGGCAGGAGTGCACAGTAGGGGTTCCAGGTAAATGAGAAATAGTACTAGCCACCTTGTAGCCTATAGGGGAAGGAGGGAAAGAAAGATGACTGCAACAGTGAATAACCTGGAACATCTACAATGATGGTAAGTGTACACAACAGTACTATGTTCTTTGTGTTTCACTGTTGCAGTCCTGACTTGTGGGAAGATTCCCAAAGCTGAAAGGAGGGGAGGTGGTGAAGTAAGATGAAAAAAGGAAGTTTTGTAGGGTAACAGAAGCAATGACTGAACAGGATCAGAAAAAGACTGACAGATGTAGTGCCTAGTGAAAGAGCATGCTGAAGATCAGTTGTCAGCCTCCCCCCACTCTTGGTAGGTATGCCTTTCAGGAAGGTAGTATCAGACCCAGCTGCCCTAGCAGAATGGGCCATTGCAGTTACTGGAGTGATCCTACCCGGATGATTGTACAAAAGGGGGTACAAAGAAAGAACGATCCTTTTGGAAAACGGTCTGCAAGATACAGTATCACCTTCCTTGGAGATAGTAATGGTAACATTCCATTGGTCAGAAATTCTGATGGATTTTATTGTGGCCATTTAGTAGGGCAGCAGCCTATAGATGTTTGAGAAAAGTAGGATACCCTTTCCTCCAGTTCTGTGGGTTTGGAGAGAAGACAGACAGATGCCTGGATAGATATAATGAGGCATCGGTGACCAGCTTGGGCTTGAAGGGAGGATTAGGCCTGAGAGAGGGATCCTGTCAGGGTGAAATATGATCTAGAAGGTTCTCCTGCCATTAGAGCCTAGAGTCTCATTAATTCCCTAGCTGGAGAGACAGGTAGTATGCAGACAGAGTTCCATGTCAGAATTAAAGTCTTTCCAGGCAAAGGTTTACATAGCACGGTGGTGTATGAGGTCCCCTGGAAGGCCAGAGGTTGAAGGCCCAGCCAGTGGGTGGGGTGGGCGATGGTAGGAGTGCAGGAGAAGAAGTAAACTGAAATAGCTGAAACCTGAACCTTGCACAATAAGTAAGAAAGGCCTAGTTAAAGAGGATTTAAGAGTAGGACCAGTTGGGAGGGATCGCGGTGGTGGCACAGACCACGGTGGTGCAGCGGTTAGCATTGTCGCCTCACAGCAAAAGGTTCTCCGGTTCGACTCTCGGCTGAAGTGGCTTTTGTTTAGAGTCTGCATGTCCTCCCTGCAGATGAGTGACCTTTATAAACATGCAGGTAGGTGCGTGCATGAATGGGCGTGCCTTCGTTGAAGGTTGGGCATCGGGCTGGCACCTCGGCACTGTAAAAATCTACTGCCAATCATAAGTGGACCGGCGTTCCGCTGTGGCGACCCCTAACCGGGAAAAGCCGAAAGACATTACTTTTACCAGTTGGGAGGGATCTTGGACCTGATTGGGTCCCGATAGAACTGTGCACCCCCAATTCAAAAACCTTCTTATTATGTTGCCCAGACCTTTCTGGAGCTAAACCTCCTGGCCTTTCCCAATATGTTCTGCACTTGCTAATGCAGGGAGGTGTGGGGGGTAAGTGTTATCAGGATCAGAACCCTGGATCACTTGTGTTCTGTCTCCAAAGTCAGCCTCAAAAACAGTTGAGGACCCCCCTCCTGATACAGTAACCTTCCAGCTAAATAGGCAGATAAGAAGGTATTCTCCAAGCTTAAAGAAACAGGGTTAGCAGGAAGGCAGAGGAGAAGAAAGTACCAGAGTAGAACTGGTCAAACTGGTGCTATATGGAAGGTTCAGGGCACTTTCCTATAATTTCTGATGAGTCAAGAGAAGAAAGGCATTGTTATGAAAGCCTAAATGAATAGGGCTGTCCATGGAAAGAGAAAGTGTTTGCAATTTGGACTGAAAGGGGGATTGGTGCCGGATCCATGTTTTCCATGGTGTGTTTTCCCTGGTAGTGAAGAGTTCCATCTGTGGGGTCCCCATCCCTCAGCTATGCGGAGAGGAATCTCCAAATGCACCTGCTATTGAGGCTGCCTACAGGTTTCTGCTGATTTCTCTGCTTGTTGCAGAGCATCCAAGGGATGCTATGAGCCCACCAGTGGCATCTCATAGAGTTACCTGGAGGAGACTGTGATGCCTATCCCCATAGCTAGGTGGTGACGGCAGGCATGGATTTTCCCCTAGGTTTTTGTGCCATGTGTGTCATCTTCTGTGACCCTGAACAGCACCCCTGGTTTTAATTTCTGTTCTGGGTGGTGGTAAAGCCCTTTGGTCCATCAGAAGCTCCTACTTTGTCCAAGTGCTTATTCACTTCTTTTATGTCAATAACTGTAATAAGAATGTAACCCAAGTAGTCCCTGGAAGATCAGTAGCTGAGATTGCTGGCAACAGAGTAGAAAGTTTGGGATTAGAGGGAAGTCCTAAGTATGCCATGCATAAATGTCTTTTAGGCACGATATTAGCCTTATTTGGCCAAAGGTGGTTGGGAATGCTGCCATGAAAGGGTCACGACTGCTCCCTCCCAGGGACCTGGGTAGAGGAAGTCTCTGGTGCTGGTAAAGATGAGTGACCTTGTCCAAGTCCCTGGTCCTGGCTGTGGTCCCTTTCCCTGTGGGCCTTTCCTTGGGTTACTTTGGATCATGAAGGAAAGGTGCAGAGCTTGGTGGAGTAGTTTCTGCCAAAACGTGGGGGCTGCACATGCAAGAAATATTTAGTTGTGTGCCTTTACTTAGCTCTGTCCTCCATATTTCTGAGTATAGCTACTGCTTTAGGGCCAAAGAGAGACTCTTTATCCATGGAAGAGTCCAGAAGTTTGGACTTTACTTGCTCTGCGTGTCTTCTAATGACAGACCCAGTGGCTGAGGCCCTGCTGGCAGCCTCCAAAGCATAAAACTCACACTGCAAGGAATGCTCAATCACTTGTGAAGTGGAACTGCAAATGTCTATTAATTCTTTGGATAAGGCCTTGTGATCAAAAGCTTCCATCTCATCTGTTCTATCAGTGTCTCTTGGTGTTTTAAGTGGAACTGGCAGTCCAATGCCCTCATAGATAGGGCAGAAGTGTATACTTTCTTGCCAGATCATTTGAGGGCTCTACCCTGCATATCACTGGGTAGGGGATATTTGGATGAGCTGATTCTTGAACCCTTGGGTCCAGGGCCAAAAACCTGTGGGCCTGCTGAAGGGTTATTAAAAAGGTACTTATGTGAAGCCATAACCCTGTAGAATCTGTCAAATTTTCTGGGTGTAGGAGGGAGGGAGTCTGGTCTTAAAGAGGATTCTTGAAAAACATCAACCACCTCCAAAACTGGGGGAACTGCCAGGGGTTTAAGTTCTGGGAGGAGGAATTCTTAGACTCTTTTCTTGGATTGGGGATAATCTTGTTCTTCCCAATGAAAATGTTCTCCAAGGGAGTGTAAAGTTTCCCCAAAAGATAAATCCTTAGGAGGGAGGTAGACGGCAAGGTTTCCTTCAAGTCAGACTTCTGAAAAGGAGACAAAGAGGGATCCATCTTCAAAGGTTGACCCCCCCCCCCCTCGGTCCACGTCCTGCCTAATCTCAAAGGTATCAGTAGGAACCTCTGGGATTGGGTCTCTTCTTTTTCCAGAGGTAGATTCAGGGGGGTGGGTGTCAGACCCTTGCAGCAGATCCTATGCCAATTTAAGCAAGTCCTCCTGAGCGGTCTGAGACTAGGAGCTGTAATGAAAAGCAGAAGACTTCCTAGGAGTAGGTTTCTGTTTAGACCTGGGAGTGTCAGAAGCACGGTTGCTTGAACACCTCTGAAGTGTAATGGAAGTGCTGTGTTTTCTGGAAACGGAGGCCTGCAGAGCGGTCTTGGACCCAACTGACAAATGGCGATCAACGGCTGGTGTTGGTGTCCAGGGGCCCGACAGCATATTGGCTTTTGAAAGGGTCTCGATAGAGGCCTCTCCACCACCTCAACTGCAGAAGGGGGGCTGCGAAGGCACCTCACAGACTTCTGCGATAACCAGACATGGCAGGCTACCTGATGGCGAACAGATGTCTTCAGAAGGCCTGAGCTTAGGCAGTTTGCATTTAGGCAGATTGACGTTGGGATGGGAAACGGACGCCATCCCATGCAGAGATTCAGAGGACTCGCTAACAAATATAGCTAAATCGGGCACAGAAACAACAACTATGAACATAGTGAGTTGGGCCCAAACAAGTAAGACAGATGGTATAAAAATCCCGGTGTGGAATTTATTTACCACAATGAAGGCAGTTGTTAACTTTTTCTGACATTAGTTCGGAAAGGAAAGAGTTCCCCAACAGGGTACTTAGCTTTCAGAAGTTTTCACTCTGGCATGGACTGACCAATAAATGTACTGGAGATCTGCTTCGGGCTCTGAAGGCAAGAAAGAACTGAAGTCGTGACGTCAGTGGACTCCAATTATACTCCAGAGTACTGATGTCAGGTAAGGGTGTCAGCTGGTCATAGGAGGAGGTAAGAATTTTACTCTGGTAGTCAGGCCAGGAAAGAGCTTCCACGGCAGGAAATCTAACAAGTCAGGACTGCAACAGTGAAACATGAAGAACATCAGAAGTTGCCATTAAGAAAAAAATTATTAGTAGAGCATATAAAATATTGCATGATAGCTATAAGAATCAATCAGATAAGGTTAGAAAGGACTGGGAAGAGAGACTGGATAAGCAATTCACAAAAAAACAATGGGAGGATATATGTATGTCTCCCAAATGTGCAATGAAGTCTAGACGATTTGGGATCTTTGCTTGGAAATGTTTACATAGGTATTTTTATACCCAAAGTAGACTAAAGAATTCTTCCTAAGGCAGACTACAAATGTTGGAAGTGTGACAGGGAATTAAGAGGTAACTGGGTACATATTTTCTGGAAGTGTAATCAGTTGGCAAACTTTAAAGATTCCCTGCAGACTGGTCTGTCGGAGATGCTGTGCGAGCAAATTGGTGTAACTATGGAAACATTTTTTTTTTTGAGCTATGATACAGAATCGGAATTGCCTAGGCATAGTAAGGCCTTGCTGAGTCTAATTATGATGGCTGCCAAAAAAAAAGAAACAATTACTAGAAAATGTATATCAAAGTCTAAACCAACTTTACTAGAAGTAGCAAAGATAGTAACAGAAATAAAAATGGAATCGGGACCTTTAGAAAAGCGTAGGAGCAAATTACATGAGAAAAATGGGAAGTGTGGGATCAATACATGCAGAGGAGGAATGAGGTTTAAAAGAAGGCAGGAAATGAATGAGCTATGTAATGGCTAATTGACAACGACTGGATAAATAA
Source organism: Protopterus annectens (assembly GCF_019279795.1). Lineage (NCBI taxonomy): Eukaryota > Metazoa > Chordata > Ceratodontiformes > Protopteridae > Protopterus > Protopterus annectens. The sequence continues at coordinate 305,797,342 of NC_056736.1, read as the reverse complement.
GTGATGTATAATGTTTGCAGCTAGAGTTGTGTCGGCATGGTTTGTAATGTATAAAGTTTGCAAATGAGATTGTGTCTGTATGGTTTACTTTCATTTACATAAATGTAAGCTTGCCTATGTCATACATAATAATTTAATAAAGATATTTCTTGTTAAAAAAAAAAAGTGAATAGGATTCAAAATGCCTTCCATGTCAAAAAGGACAAGCAAACATACTATATCAACCTACAAGATAAATATCAAAACAACCCAACTTTTTTGGTCATCACTAAAATAAACTATTTCATCCTGGCAAGACCAACACTCTCCAAAAACAGACAATATGACAGACTTATCTCCATCCAGTTTAATTCCTACTTTATACAATCAGTATTAACTCTCTTAGACACCAATATGTCGGACCCCCTCTTTCTACCCCTGTCCAACCAAAACCACCCACAGCTCTTCAATTTCACTCCAGTACCCACCACACTCAAAATGAAGTTGCTCCTTATATTAAGATCTACTTCTTTAGCTGTAGACCAAATACCATCAGATGACCTAAAGATGACTGCAGAAGTCATAGACTTCCCTGTGTCCATACTAATTAATAGGTCCATAGCAGAAAGATGCATCACATCACTGTGGAAAAAATCTTACATCATAGCACTGCACAAAGTCAGTATATCTACAAAGTTTAATAACTACAGACCAAGTGCGGATTCTCTCCCCCTTCTCCAAAATATTAGAGAAATCCATCCATATGCAGCTGATGCAATACCTAACCTCAAATAACCCACCCTCAGAAATGCAACATGTATATGCCCCAGCACAGCACTACTACTGCTCTGCTACATTTTACCAATATAATAAACCAACATAGACACAATGGTCTGCTTGTGTCCACCATGTTCTTGACACGGACTCACACAAGCAACTTCTCATTCAACTCTTCTCAATATGACGTTCACAATACTCCTTGTCATGGTTTCTTAGTTACCTGTCTGGAAGGCAACACGCCTACTCATCCTTTCAACCAGTTACTACAGATGTCCCTCAGGGCTCTATCCTGGGTTCTCTCCTATTTAACATATTTATTAATGACCTCCACACCTCTACCCACCATGCTTGTTTAATTCAGTATGCAGACAACTCAACATTAATATGTGCAGCCTCAACAATAAATAAGCTCCAGGATATTACCAAAAAATCTTTCTTCTATGTAGAAACCTGGCTCAAAGAATCAAACCTCCTACTCAACCCCAAGAAAACAAAGATGCTTTTTACCTCAAGTTGTCGAAATCAAAAGCAATCATCTACCACGAAGTCAGAAAATCATACCGTTACTGAAACTGTAACTAGCTGTAAACTTTTAGGTGTTATAATAGACATTCTCAAATATGACCAGCATATACTGCACACCATTAAATCAACAAACTAGAAACTAGGCCCCCTTTATAGGATAAATGGATTTCTTACAGGTACTGCAAGAAAAACTCTAGCCACCAGCTTCTTATTGCCAACTCTCTTATATGCCGCTCCTATCCTAACAAACTTAAACAACACTCAAAGAATGAAACTTGCGTTCTGCTACAATAAAATAGCTAAATTTGCCACCAGTTTCCCTCATAGGACCACCACTGTCATAGCTTAAAGCAATTAAACTGGCTTGAACTACACAACTACCTAACATATTCACAACTAACTACAGCACACAAACTCATTCATCCAGAAAAATGCCCTGAACTACAAAACTTATTACTGCCCTACTGTCCAGCAAGGGACCTCCTTTCTAGTAACCAATTGTTATGACTTACAGATAGGTCAAATAATGTTGCAGGAGACTCACTCTACTCTCAATATGTCGTTAAACACTGGAATAGTATGGCCAGAAAAATAAAACTCTCCAACAAACTTAATATTTTTAAACCACTGCTTAAACAACATCTTAACCAATCCTGGTCCTGCACATGCTCATCACCAGGTTAAGACTTTGTGCTCACAGTACAATACATTTCAAATACTCTCCATAAAATGAATACTCTCAACTTCTCACTGAAATGACAGAACTATTTTTATACATAACTGCTGCCTGTACATTCCACTAAGTTGCATGTGGGCTTTCTCTTAAGTAACTTCCACCTCAGTAAATCTTAGAATGTATAAATGTAACTGCTGTATGTATACAAATGTAAACAGAAATGTAACTGCTCTGTGTTTATCTAGAACTTCGTTTAATGCAATGCAAGCAAATGGAGACTTTCTCCTTGGGCTTCCGCTGATAATGGGTATACCCAGTCAGACTTTCCCAGTGAACAAAGACAAATAAATAATCTGAATGCAGAGGACAGATTAATGATGGTTAATAAACAGATCAGAGTCCCAGTTCACCCAGTCAACAAATGAAAAGTGGTCATTATTACAAGAAAATGTGCTATGTACCATATTTTTACACAATGCAGTACCAGTCAAGCTCCAGGCAATACAAAAGATGAGGCATAAAGAAAGCACAGTAGCAAGGGCATTTTGTGCCTGGAGTGAAATACCCATTTTACGACCTGGTACCCAGCCTGACTCCCTCCAGCTCTGCCCTCTGCTACTCTTTACCAAAGATCAGCACGTGGTAAAGCATTGTTCTAAAGTTCTCAAACTACACCTTTCTGATTTAGACTGTTACAGTGCGTGAAGTCCCCTCTAAAGTCATTATATTTTGCAATGCACTTTATAGTAACAGACACATAACATACTAGTAAACTGGGGCTTTTTCCATGATGTTATCCAGCTCTTTGTTTTTGTGTTTTTACATAACATACAGTGCTTTTATATATTTCTGGAAAGTAATATTTGACACTGTAGTACATTTCAGACTGGAGTTGTAACATTCTGCTTAGCATTTTATAAGACAAAATATGCAATGTTAACATTGGCCATGCTGTTTGTTTATTAATTCAATTAAACTGGGCAAGCAAAATGGTCAGAGGACTCTATTCAGCTATGATCTAGGCCTTCTATGCAGCTAAAAATGAATCCAGACATCATAGGTTAAAAGAGTAAACCAAAACTGCATAAAACATTTTGTTATGCATCTGGGAAACATGACTAATCATAGAATGGTGACAATTTAAGGCATACCTCTAATATAGAACAGGTTTAAACATAAGCAATTAATAGCAGCTCAGTCAGTTTCTAGTTAGACTTTGTTGTGAGAAAATCAAGCTACTTTGTTGTAGCACACACCTCAAAACCACACCTTTTTCACAGGATCTGGGTTTCATGCTAGGAAATCTCAAAAGAAAACTGCACTGTTCGTAATGTTTTCCAGAGTCTCTCTATATCGCTAGTGTGGGCTGTTATTATAAACAGGCATTTTATAACAAAATTATCTTGACAACAAACTTTCTACAAAATATTTTAAATGCCAATAGGGAAATTAAAAAAAATAAAAAAAACCCATAAAATAAAGAAACCCATTTCTAAAGGAATTTCATTTTTGTAAAAGTTTCCATAATTATCTTTCAACTATGATGCGATTGTCTCTTCTTAAAGTTACAGACTGGTATGAAGTAATGCAATAGCTTTTACCCAAGGTTTTCAACAGAATTATCAAACTAAATATTTCTGTAAATAGCAGTTGACTGGAAGTTATGCTTTATATCAATGGAAATGTGGAATTGTAGCATACCATAAAAAATGAAACACATACTGTCAAAAAAACAGCATTATTTCAGCTGTTACTGTGACATAAAGCAAGAAATGTCCATTTAATACAGCTGAATTAAAAAAAAGACAAGAGACAACATTATTTACTAAAGTAAACATTTCTTTCTCATCTAACATTCTCTCACTGTGAAAGACTATTTTAGGTTCTTGTGCAAAACTGAAAGCATCCATTCACTTTGCAAGGCAAATTAAAACCTGAAGTGGATAAGTTAAGAGGGTCAAGCAGCAGGTGAAAAACTATTTTTTCCAGTAAATAAATAATCTACCAGTCTGGTGCTCCATACAAGCTGGCCTCCCGTGCCCCACCACTCCTATTTATCTGGTGACTATGTAGTCATAATTCACCTGAACTGGAAACACTCCCTCCTCTCCTTAAACAAGCAAATAAGATTTCTTGTGAAGTCCTCCAAAGCAAACTACGAATCCAAATTAGCAACCTCAACTAAGGAGGACTATAAGGCCGTCTTTAGTTACATCTGTAGCCTAAAAGGTAAGGCCTAGATATGCATCAAATTGGTAGTTAATGATACCACATACACTGAGCCCGTAGACATAGCAAGCCTGTTACCTGACAAGTTCTGTGAAAACTTCTCTCCCCTGTCCGCACCACACATATCCCATGACATTGTTTCCACCTGTCCTCCACTTTGTATCGCTAGACAGCAGGTCGTAAATGCCCTCTGTAAGGCCAAAAACAAACAATCTATGGGACCTGATAACATCCCAGGCTGCATTCTACATGGGCTCCAACAAGCATTAGCAACACCATTGGGTACTATTTTCAATCATAGTCTAAGCACCGGCTTCATCCCAGCTGAATGGAAAACGGCCATCGTTATCCCCTTGCACAAGGGTGGTGCTTCCACTGACCCTGGGAACTACAGACGTACGGACTAGTCTCATCTGCAAGTCCATGCAGTGAATCATCATTGACCTCATCAACAAAAATATAAGTAATCTCAAAACACCTGACCCTACTCAGTTTATATGTGTCAAAGGGAGATCATGCCTATTAAACCTGGTGGACTTCTTTGAGACAGTCATCAGAGCCTTGGACGGGGCCAAGGCTTTTGACACTATTTGGCATTACTGACAAATTCATGCAAGCTAGGTATCAACCCTTACATCTTTAGGTAGGTCGCTAACTGGTTCACAGATAGAACCCACACAGTAAAAATAGGGGAATCCGCCTCCAACAGCAGACCCATAACCAGTGGTGTGCCACATGGATCAGTCCTGGGACCTCTGCTGTTTGGAATCTATTTCTCCGAAGTACAAGCAAAAATTATTCATCCATGGTGCCATCTGTGGGATATGATGGAGTCCCAGGATTAGCTCCCTCATAATGAGCTATTCTAGGTGCTCTCAGCTCGATAATGCCCTGCTATCAGCTCTCCAAGGATCCATGACCAGGTTGCCTCCTTGCCCCAGGAACTGACTGGCCCTGAAACACAAGCTGGGAATACACAAAACTGAACAAGAACCACAGATAGACCATGAAAGGGTATGCAACTTCTAAATAGAAGGTAGAAGATGAGAGGGATGAATACACCTACTCAGATGGAACAGTACATACACCTACTCAGATGGAACTCCTGGAGTGAGATCTGACTGACACTGAATCTTGTGGCCACCATCATGGGTCAGATTCCCCATTATGGAAGGATAAAGGATTCTCTACTGAAGCCAGCCATGATGCAAGGAGGAAATAATGCTATGAGATGAAGCCCACAAGATGCTGCATGGTAGATCATGAGATGAATTGAGATAAAAACATCACCTGGCTGCTGAAATATCATCTAGATGAGGATCTGCCCCAGAGGGAGCTGGTAGGAAGCCGCTGCACCCAAGAAGCTTTAGAAATTGAATGCCAGCCAGCCAGAGACTTTAGGAATAGATAATTACAAATTAAATTTAATTTTAGAAATTGGCTTTAAAAATAGATTGAAATGAGATTGTTGCAACTAGATAAAATCAGTAGTTGCCCGTGGGCATCTAAGAGAGTTTTTTCTGTTGCCATTGTGACCAATTTAGGAGTGAAGCTTGTGTTCACCTTTGTTTTCATATTTAGGAGAGGTTAATGGATTGATTATAATTTTCTTCAGAAACTATGTTTAGAGGTTTAAGACGGATGAGGTGGAAAAAAACACGGTCCGGATGAATAATTAATGGTATGTACTAAGAGGAAAAATGCTTGGAGCTGCTTGACTCTCTCTTGGCGATCGTGGCCGACTTGAAGAGCCCAACTTGATGAGAGAGAAAAGAAAGGGAGCGGGGCAGCTGGTTCTGGTTGAAAGGGGCCTGAGAAAGGAGAGGAGAGTTAAGTAAAGGGAGGCCAGGGAACTGAAACAGAGGGAAGGAGAAAGATTTTACTGGATAATGTGAAAGATTGACAAAGGAATGCTTCGACTGTGGATGTGTACATGTGCATAATGTAAAAGAGGACTGTTGATGTGCTAACTACATTGTGGAACTGCACCAAAAGAAAAGAGAAACTGGAAAGCACTAAGAAAAGATAAAATCAGACCCCTGAAGGGAACTTCCCAAGCCCCCGCCCACAAAGAAAACAGTTTACCAGGTTACTACTGCTTTCCACCGGACGCGGCCTATGAGCTGCCAAGAGGAGCTGTGGAGCAGAGTCCAGGAGGAAGTGGGAATGCCAAAGCTGGGAGGGCTATGCAGGTTGTCCAGGTTTGGAGGGAGCCGCAGGGGATGGAGGGTCCAGCAGGAGGAATGGGATAGCAGGATCGAGGGGGGATCCCGGTGAAGCCGAACCTTGGGATGAGAGGTACCCGGAGGGACCTGGGGCAAGAGCCAGATCTCAGCAACCCATCAGGACTCTAGAGCGCAAAACAGCAGGTGAGTCACTGAGCGTCAGGAGGGCAGCCAGGGGCGCCAGGCGTCCAGCCCGGCCGTCAGGTGTTCAGCCGCTGAGCCCTTTGGTCAACGCCTCTGCTTAGCCCTTCGTTCTGCCTTTGATGGTTCGAAGCACCTGGCTCTGGCACCGGAGAGACACGAGCGAATGGGCGAGGAAGGGCGCATAAGCCGCCAAACTGATCCTCATGTGGCGGCGCGATGGTATTGTCAGCTAACTGATCTATGTTGGTGGACTGCATGCAGCAATCCATGGAATTCTGCAGCATATGGACTGCTAATAATTTAGTTGATATGCTAGGCCTGCATCCAGGCCTGGTAAAAGTGGTCCAAGAACCGGTCCTCGACTCCCGAGAAAACCCCAGCTGCTGTCCATCATCAACCTCATCCTTGGAAAGAGGTTTTCTCTGAGAGACTTCCCTGAGGGAGTTCTGCGCCCTCCCACCGGGCATTACCGGAGGCCCTACAACATGGACTGAGCGGTCTGATCGCGGGACAGAGGTGGGATGAGGGCCCGGTAGGGGGTGGCTCCCACGGTGTCCGGTGGTCGGTCCACCCACGTGTAGCGGTGTCTTCCACCCAAGGTGGGTGGGAGGGGGACCGCCAGGAGCTCGGAGGGAGCTTCATCCGAGGAAGAAGCAACTCGTCACCCCCTCTTGGAGACGAGGACCCCTTGACTGATTTCTCATGCGCTTGATTCCTCATCATTCCAAATGAGACATCCATCACCTTCCGAGCGTGGGGAGTCTTCCAAATCCATGCCTTCCGTCAGAGACTCAGGAGTCAATGTGCCTCCTTTGCCTCGTATGAGGAGACTCCCCTGTCAGGGCTCCTCCTGGGGAGGGCAGAGGGCAGCAACCAGCTGTCTGTCAGCAGGGAGCAGCTGTGGAATCCTGACCCAGTGCAGAGGGAGCGCTGAGGAGGGACCTAGTGGGAGTGTAGAGGGAGGCCGGAGGAGCAAACAGGACCGGTCCAGATCTCAACAACAGGGGCCCTCTCCCATCTCAGGCCGCCAAAGGATCCCGACCACCAGCCAAGGGATCCCGGCTGCCCTCCCTCGGATCCGGGAGCCGGGCGGGAAGCGATCCGGCAGCACCACGAGGCCCGGACGGACGATCGCGGGCCGACAGCTCCAGGCGGGAGCAGATCCCCAGATCGGATCCAGGTCTGGAGCTGTCGATCCGGCTCCGCACTCGGTTCGAGGGTCGGGATCGCTCCGAGCCACCCTCTCGCGGATCCCCACCTCCCCGGCGCTCGGCTCGGTTTCAGCTCTCGCCTGGACGGGTCAGGGCCGGAGCTCGGTGGGGTGAAAGGATCGAGGGCTTGAAAAAGGGGCGGGAGCTCGGCACAAGCACTCCCATCTGCATCTTCCTTGCATGCCTGGTCCAGATCAGCCATCCGGTAGGTTGATCTAGGCCTCCACGTCCGCCGATACGAGGCGGCCGTGAGTGCGGTAGCCTCGCTGAGGCACGGAGATCTCGTCCGCCTCTCGGGGCCCCTCACTCCTCAGGAGGAGGAGGGAACAGAGCCGGGCGGGAGAGGGCAGGAGGGGGGAGGAGCAGGGCAGGCACAAGGGGCTGGAGGGGGCCTCAGAGAGTCCGCCGCCGCGGGTGCTTCTCCCTCCGGCTCTCCTTCCTTCAGCCCCTCCTCTCTCCAACCAGGAGCAGGAGGTTGAGTCCCAGGAGAGGAGGGGAGAGAGGAGGATAACAGGTGGAGAGAGAGGGTCGAAGGACCCGGAGGGCCGAAGGCTGGCGGGAGTCGGAGCACAAAACAAGCACAAACCTCTGCTCTCCTGGGCTTGACACCCTCTTGAACCCCCTGGGGTTGGAGTGATGGAATGGAACATCAACCATCAGTGGTCAACACACACACGTGTGGCCACTCAGCTGGGAAAGAGCTAGCTGCACATGGCAGCACTTAGAGAAATAAACTTGGGCTGCTCAGCAGACCCCCAAGTACAAATAAAATAAACTAGAAAACAAAGTAAAGTAAAAAAAAAAAAAAAAAACTCACCAACACACACACACACACACGCGCTACCAGAGGAGGATATAAATTTAGATTAAAAAGTAAAAAAAAAAGTAATAATACAATAAACCACACAAATTACAAAAAATTTAAAATTTTGATTAATTTAAAATTTAATTTAATACTTGCGAATGAGCTGGAAAAAAAAAAAACAATCTGGTCACCATGCTGCAAACAGATGATCTGAGAGGCTGAGGGTAGAGCAGGGCATGGGTGAGGGGGTGAGGAGAGAGAGAGAGAGCCATAGCTGGTAACCATGCCATGCCGATCGGATCCGATATCGGATCCATAACCCACAGGTTGCAGACAAATGAATCTCCTACTTCAGATCTAAAGGTCTGTGACTGACGACGTCTGTTGATGACTACAAACTGGGAGTGAAAACAGAATCCCCAAACAGTGTCAACATCCTACAAGCGAGTTTACGCAAACAAAAGATTGGTGCCAAAGTCACGGTCAAACGCAATGAAAAAAAAGTATTATCATCCCTTTCCGTAAGAGCAATGTTCTTGCTAACTACCACATCAATAGAAATATGCTAAGCATGCATTCAGTGATGAGAGACCTGGGCACAGAGGTATTATCATCCCTTTCCGTAAGAGCAATGTTCTTGCTAACTACCACATCAATAGAAATATGCTAAGCATGCATTCAGTGATGAGAGACCTGGGCACAGAGGTTAACAGCAGCCTTACCTTTGATTACTATGTCTCCACAGTGGTAAGAAGGGCATTCTATATTGCTCACCTCATAAGCAAGGGCATTGCCTCCAGAAAAACAAAGTTATAACCCCCTGTACTCTTCCCTCATCAGGCTAATAATTGAGTACAACACCCCTTTTGGTATGTACCTTTCCAGGCACCTGCAGCAATTGGAGGGACCACAAAAGTTCCTCACAAGGAGAATTCATGGTATTCAGCATCTGTCCCATGTGGATTGGCTGAAATCACTGTCACTTTACTCTGTTTTATATAGACAACTCATAGGCGATCTCTGCCTTGTGTATAAGGCAATCTCTGACTCTGCTTTACTGGAAATGCTGCAAGTCCAATGCCTCATGGGTAACTTGCTCTAAAGACCTTAACCTGGTATGTGCCATTAATAGAATCTGCTGGCAGGACAGATTTGTCTCCCAGAGGTTACCGCACCTGTGGAACATTCTCCCAATTCATGCTGAGCATAGCACTACTTCAAGCGCAATATGAACGATTGGATGGGTAACCATAAATTCACCCCAGGGGTTCCACCTGTGCCTCTCTTGGACAGGAGCAATAGGTGCTGATCGTGGAAACAAGGGCAGAACGTGGCTAGGCTTGTAAGGGCCCTAGGGCCATTAACCTAATAACTTCCTACGATCCTATAAAACATTGTATTAAAAGAAGAGATTTTAGACATGTTAGGTAAGGAATTCAAATTTTATACACACCAAACAAGCCAACATAGCAGACGTACTAAATGCAATTTGTAAAACTTTATATTAAAACAAGAGCATTTTGATTAATTAGTTAAGGAACTCAATTTTATACATACCAAACAAGGCGACACATTAACTGCTTTAACTCTTTTACACCTGGTAAAAGTAAAACTTCATACCTTATGATGCCTACTGAGTTCTGGTTGGACCCCTTTTGCCCGAACTATTTTACTAAAAATTAAATTATGGAACCTGATATAAAGAAATCAAAATACCTTTGAGAACTGTAAAAGTAAAAAAAAGTTGTAATCCACAAAATGAAGCAGCTTTTCAGGCAAAACAATAAAGCCCTGAGCAGGACAAGCTTAGAAAATTGTGAAAAAAACCCACGGACGGCTCAGCACACTTCAGTTCACTTTATTCCACAGAAACACAGCACATTAACACTCCACCATACGTTTTCGTTTTAAAAATCACTTCCTCAGATGTGGGCTGTTCAAACTACTAGTGCTTTTATACCATTCACTTAATTACATTGATTAGGTTAATGACTTAATTGAAAGGTTAATTTAATTTTAAACCAAAATTTTTTCTTGTAGAACATCCTGTTGTAACTACATTGAATGGTATGCCGAAAATACATAAAAATATTGTAACTCCAGCCTTTAGGCCCATAGCAGCTGGAGGTGATGGCTAACCGAACTGGTGTCTTTATACGTAGAAAGACATTTAAGACCCATTTTAGACAAGTATGCTATTGTTTTGCGTAATACAGAACATTTCTTAAGTGATTTTTACTCTTTTCTTGAGATTTATGGTGAAACTGGTACAGAGATTATGGTAACATTAGATGTTACGTCTCTGTTTACGGTTATACCTAGCCAAATAGGTCTTACCTATGTAAAAAAAAATTCTTAAAGACGGCTCTCTCACTGATGAAAAAATATAGTTTATTTGCTATCTTATAGAGCTGGTACTAGAATTTAATGTTTTTCTATTTGAAAAGAAATATTACTTGCAGACCTCTGGCATAGCTATGGGCACGTCCTGTGCCAATAGCTACGCCAATATGGTCATGGCATACTAGGAAAATGTAAACATCTTAAATGTTGAACAATTTAATGTGCATGTAAAATTCTATCAGCGTTTTGTTGATGACCTGTATATTTCTTGGAAAGGAGACCTTGAAAGTTTAAATAATTTTCTAAGTGCTATAAATTCAAGTACACCCTTCCTTAAGTTTACTATGAAACATTCTTGCACTTGCTTTCCTTGATGTTACTCTGTATAGGGGCATAGATGGAAAGCTGCACACAGAGATATAGAAAACCCTGTTATACACATAGTTATCTTGAATGTAATAGTATGCATCCCACTACATATTTCTGAAAATGTGGTAAGAGGCCAACTTTTAAGAGTTTCTAGGCTCCATGACCAGGAACAAGAATTTGGAACAATTATGTGTTCCACTAGTATGGAATTTATAGAACATGGTTATAAACCCTTTGAAGTTAGTAATGCATGTGAAAGGGTCAAGTTTTTTTTTTCACGTAAAGAAAACATAAGAAAGACTGCCCATAATAATAGTTATAGCAATGTAGCTTATTGTATGGATTTTAGTACTGACAGCACAGATATAAAAATATTATTACAAAAAATTGGCATATTTTATCTTCTGATCCTAGTCTACATGAGTTTGTTAGTGCAGCCCCAAATGTTATCAAAATAAAAAATATTTGAAAAAAGAGCTTTGTTTCCCTAATACAAGTAAACTAAAACAACCTAGTATTGTTTTGGTACCTCTGTCTGTGGTAAATGTACTTTTTGTAAATACACTGATTTGTCTAATACGTTTATACAACCAGACAATGGTTAATTGTTATGTTTTTAAAGTTAAAGCTAATTGTGACACTAAAAACTTGGTTTATTTAGCACAGTGTGTGACTTGTTTACAATTTTATACAGGAAAAACTAATAGGCGACTTAAGGAACGAATTAGAGACCATTATTGTGCCAGTAAGGGCCATAGTTATAGCGCCTTAGCTACACATATACTAGAGAAAGGCACTAAACATTGGTTCAAGTTTATGGCAGTAGAAGTAATTTATGAAAGTTTTAGGTTGGGTGATATAACTAATGTCACAGAAGGGAAAGAATTAAGATAGATTCTTAAACTATCAGCACATAGAGGTGCAGGTTTGAATGAATCAGTACCTCCTTAAGCCAGTTCTGAAAGAAAGAAAGCTTATTAAATAAGTATACTGCTATAAACTTGAACCAATGGTTAGTGCCTTTCTCTAGTATGTTTAGCTAAGGCACTATGTTTTTATGGCAATAGCCTTTTATGGTTTCTGTCTTAAAAGAAAGCTGTGCCTTTAAATTTTTATGGCTATTGTACTTGAATGTTTTTTTATCGCTAGATATTTAATTGATTGCATTTTAAATATTTGAGATGCTGCTGATTTTTTGTATGGTCTGAAGAAGGGATTTTATTGCGAAAGCGCTCACCTGTGCTCAAATAAAAGTCTATTTGGTTTTTACACTGCTCTTTGCCATCTGCTTTTTACTGGTTTGCTGTGGTCTTGTGTTCTACATTTTTGTTCATACTTTCTTCATAATGAGCAATATTTATCAGAACAATACCATTTCCCTTTGTCAGCTTTCATATTTCTAGATTACCTTGATTTCAAAGATCTGTTACAGCTGTTCCATCACTTAAAGATAAATTGAAAAAAATCTTCAAATTATATTTATCATCAGCCATATTTCGAAAAACTTGTTCACAAGCTTTTTCAAAAAAAAAAAAACCCTGTAAAGTACTATCTAAGGAAGGAGTAAAAGTACGTTTCTTCTTAAGAACTCTTTTCTTTTTAAGAACCACAGAATCCTTATCATTGAAACAAGTTGTATTATTTAAGATGCATTTCAAATTCATTTTCTAACAAATAATTTAAGGTTAATGATGAGCTTAGATAAATCTACCCTTTTACTAGTGATAAAAGAAAACTCCTTGGTTAACACAACATAATGAGCATCTTTAATGTAAAGCCCATGCTAAGTCTATCGTCAACAGCCATGACTCCAACGTCTTGATTCTCCTCATCCTTTTGCTCCCCCTCCTCGTCTTAAATGAAAATTTGCATTGAAAAAAGGAGCAGGAGCTATTTTTTTTTTTTTTTGATGGTGGTCAAAGTCTTTAACAACAACTAGGCTCTATATTAGATGTAATTTTCATATCATATTAGTAGTCTTTCCTGACACTTTGGTAAGATTCTGAAGCTTACCAGACTGGCAACGCATATCCTTTAGATAATAAATCTTTTCATTCTAGAGATGCTACCTACAATGGTGCTTCAGACAAGAATATAAACTAAGAAAGTGTCTTTTGATGTTAGTCCCACCGAGACTTTGCTAACTGATGAATACCAAGGAGTCAAGAAAGACTACTTTTATTTTTTGGAATTTAATTTTAAGTGTGAGTCATGTGATTATACAGTTCAGTGTCAGATGAAGATCAAGTGATGCTGCATACTCTTTTTAAGTGTATGCAGATTTTGAATAGATAGTTAAGATGATGTTATTGGGTATTTATTAAAAGAATGAAACAGCTTAACTCTATTCACTTGAGCTGCTTGTGGCTGTGTCTTTTCTTCTGTGTTTTTCGCATCATTTTGGATTACTTGTTTGTGTTTTTACCACACTGGTACTTCAAAAAAGCCGTATTACTTATATAAACACATATAAATATACACACACACACACAATATATACATTATATATATATATATATATATATATATATATATACATATATATATATATAAATAGAGAGAGAGGGGGGGCACCATATACATTAAGAGGGCCCTCCTGCACCCTTGTTGCAGAAGACTATACAGTAGTCTAGGACCCATATGAGTTGGTGATTGTTGGAACAAGGCTCAGTCTTGGGCTTTCCTATTGGTTGGACTGTTTGAAAACGGTTTTACTTAGCTGATATTTAAACACAGCATTTGCTGGGGTTTATGCTTAGTTTACTAGAGCTCCTCAGAGTTTGGTCTCCTTAGCCTGAGTTCTGAAGTCAATCTAAATGAAATCCAAGGCATTCTGTGAATTCTACTGAAAAATAAGTATTTTTAAACCTTCTTTGGACTTTTAAACTGTTTGCAACTGTGCTGCCGCCTATTAAACTGTTTTTATTGTTTGTGACTGTTTTCTGCACTGCCTATTTACAGTACTTGAGCAATTTATAGCATAGGCTAGATTCAGACTTGCTCTAACCAGACAGTTTGGTATTTTCTGAGCACTAATGCCAGTCATTTTACATTAAGAGGGCCCTCCTGCACATTTGTAGCAGAAGAGTGTAGTCAAGGACCATCTGAGTTAGGGATTGTTGGAACAAGGCACAGTCTGGGGCTTTCCTAATGTCTGGATTGTTTGAAAACTGTTTTACTTAGCTAATATTTAAACACAGTGGGGGGGGGGGGGGTTAGCACTGCCATGTACAGATGCAAATGTTTAAAAAGTCAAATTTTCCCTAGATAACTGCTAGGGAACCCTCCTAGGCTTTCCTGCTTCTCGGCGTGCAACGCAGTTGTGCACTGCTGCCCAGACAGCAACCCAGCTGAGCTTTCTGAGGCACCAGCACAGGTTTCTACCCCTAACCCTCCCGTAGATTAACTGATTTTACTAGTTCTACAACAGAACATAGTCCATCTAGCCCACCCTCTGCCACTTATTACAGAATACAGAATCCTAGCATTATGGAAGTTCAGTTTTCCACCATTTCTCCAGCCAGCCTGATTGACATGGACATTCTGAGGCAATGTAGCAACTGCCTCATGTATACAGACAACCTACTACTCCTAAAACATGCAAATACAATACGTGAGAGATGTATCTATACTATGAATCTGGAATCAATGCTCTCTTTCTCTCATGTATCAACAAACCAAATACCAAGCAGGTTGTCATCACCCACACTCCACTTCCCACACACACCAAGCACACAACACAAACCAACACACGTGGAGGTACTCACTAGAAATATACCAAAAGAGCAAAGTCCTTAAAAGCACAAACCTTCTGCAAACATTACAGTCCCAACAGCACCCACTACACATAACAACACATGCATTAGTGTCTCACCCAATAAGCTCCTAAGTCACAATATACCTAAACCAAATGTCTTTTCCATAGGCAACTGCATAGTGAGACACACATGTCCCCCTCACTAGGCTGGACAAGAAGGTCACAGTCAGCTACCTGTCTGGTGCCAATCAAACACGCACTCAAGGCTCTCAACAGCAAGTACCATTATGACTCTGTCATAGTCCATGTTGGAGTGAATGACTTGAGACGTACCTCACTAGACTATATGAAGAGAAACATTATGTAGCATTCAGATTATGTGTCCCAGGCATGTATGTCCCTAGCCCTAAGCAGCATTCTTCCCTCACACAGGATGATGCCACAATCCAAATGAAAAATGATTGACTTCAACAACTGGCTTAGCTTCTTGTGTCAATCCAAGGGGATCCAGTTACTGATAGCTTGGGATGATATGGTCGACCAACCATGCTTTTTTGTCAGAGATGGTCTTCACCTGTCCTGTCCTGACACTGGAACAGCATCACTGGTGCTCTTGGCACCTTCTAGTGATGGCAACCAGCTCCTCACAAGTTTGAAGTCCTTCCTGCACTTAATCTCTCCCTGTTGGTGAATTGTCCAGATTAAGTATGCTCCCATTATAGAACTACTAGTGCAAAAGAAAAAAAAAAGGGGGTGACATTTATATTTCCAAAAGATCACTTCAAATCTTTCAGGAGAGAAAAAGAGGACAGTGGGCAGATTGGGTTTCCAGACATAGACCAGAAAAAACTAATGTTCTGGTAAGTACACAACTTATGTATTTCTCAGGTCCTGTTTAGTGACTGGAACAACAGGACAGATTCCCCAGCTAATGTGGGTAGCCTTTCAAAAAAAGACATTATTTACTCAACCAGAACATTCCATGTTTGCTGTCCATAATCTCACCTTCATTCTTGATGGTTGGGTTTGGAACCAAGCATCGGTTCCAACTCAGCCACATACTAAAGTTCGAGAGCTTTTACTGGCTCAAGACTATACCCTATCCCATGATGCCTAGGGACAGATACCCAGATCTCGTTTTTAAGTACCAATCACTAGATTATCTAACCCACCAGGGTAAATACAATAATCCTCTGTCCATGTCTCATGAGGCATGAAGGGAATCAAAGAACTTATGACCAATTCCAAAAAATTCCTCTCGATCCTCCACGAAGGGGGAAGGAGGGTGGGATGCAAGAATGAAGACGAAATTATGGACAACAAAAATTGAACATTATGGTGAGTACATAACGTCTTTATGTTATGTTGTCCTATCTCGCCTTCATTCTTGATGGTTGGGGACAGCGTCCCCAGCACCTTCTTATTCAGGTGGCTCAGGGGAATAAGCTCTTCAGAACAGTGGAACCAAAGGAAGTCCTGTTCCAGGAGGCGACATCTACTTTGTAATGAGTGATAAAGGTATGAGGGTTGACCCATGTGGCTGCAGCACAAATAGAATCCAAAGGCAGTCTGGCTTGAAAGGTAGTGGAAGTCGACATAGCTCTAGTCAAATGGCCTCAGATTTTTCCTGGCAGCTGCTTATGCTGAGAACTATATGCATAAGTAATGGTGTCTGTAAGACATTTGGCTAAAGTGACTTTTGAAACTGAAGTTCCTTTTCTATTCTTTGAGAATGAGAGCAATAATTGATCAGATTTTCTAAATTTGTTCTGTGTAAGTAGAAGCTTAACTGCCTATGTACATCCCCCATTGGTGAAGCTTATATTCTGCCCTGTTGCCATAGTTGGGGAAAAAAGACAGGTAGTTCAATAGACTAATTTAAATTGGACTTAGAACATACTTTGGGCAGAAAAGAAGGATTAGTTCTAAGAGAGACTCTGTCTTTGTGGAAAATCAAATAGGGAGGACGGATAGATAGAGCTTGCATTTCTGAAACCCTCCTAGCCGAAGTAATGGCTGTTAAAAAGACTGGCTTCCACGATAAGAACTTTGATGGACAAGAGGAAGCTGGCTCAAATGGGGTGAGATTTAAAGCAGTCAGTACTAAATTTAGATGCCATGGAGGTGGTGTTTCTCTTATTGGGGGGGCGGTCTTAATACAAATGTACCTCTCAAAAAGACTTTGCATAATCTGTGAGACATTATATTGGATCCCATGTCTCCTATGTGATAGTTGGATATGGCAGCTAGTTGCACTCGTATAGTGGCCGCAGCTGCCCCTTGATTAAAGGTTTCTGCTAAAATTCCAGAGTTGTAGTTATAAGGGCTGTAAAGGGATCAATATGATTTTTGTCAGCCCAACAAAAAAAACTTTTCGTTTGCTAGCATAAAGTTTTTTAGTTGTGGTCTTGCGCAATGAAACTGGAATGTGAAGCACTGCTGGGAACATGTCTGGAAGCCTGGCTAAGATGGGAAGTGGAGAAACCAACCTGTCAGTATGAGGGTTTGAAAAGAGGGATGGAGCATTCCTGACTGATGCGTCAGAAGATCTGGCACTGAGTCCGGGATCCAAGGCTCCTCCTGGAGATGGGGCCATAGGAAGGGGAACCATATTTGATGACGCCAGTGTGGAGCAATGAGAATTAGCTTGCAACTCAACAATTTGGCTCTCTAAAGAACTTTGGGTATTAGTGGAAATGGGGGAAATGCATAAAGAAGTCCTGGGGGCCAATTGTGAACAAGTGCATCCCTGGGTGACTCCCCCAAAGGGGGGGGGACTAGGGCAAGATAACTGCTGCATTTGGTGTTCATGGAAATGGCAAAGAGGTCGCAGCAAGGCTGGCCCCACTTGTGAAAAATTTGGTTAGCAACTTCCTGTTTCAGGGACCACTCGTGAGGCATAAGAATTGCCTTGCTTAATTTGTCCGCTATCACATTGGACTTTCCTGTGATATGCATTGCGATCAGAAAATGCTAAGAAGATATTGCCCATTGCCATACTCTCTGAGCCTCTCAACAGAGGGGGTAAGATTTGATTCCGCCTTGTCTGCTGATATACCACACAACGGACATACTGTCTGTCTGAATTGCAATCGCACCTGGTGGAAGAGAACTCTGGAATGCCTGCAAGGTCAGAAGCACCGCTCTCATCTCTAGGAAGTTGATGTGCAAGTGGTATTTGTGTTCCTGCCAAGTCCCTTGGACAGTCTGTCCCAGATAATGCTCCCCACCCTATCTGGGAGGCATCCGTGGTCACTGTAGCTATGGGTTGGTTAAGAACTAACAGTTTGCCTATCGTCACCCCCATGAACTGAAGCCACCATCGTAGACCCTTCTTGCAGGTGCCCGTAATGAGGATCTTAACTGACATGGGCAACTCCTGCATGGACCATTGAGCAAAGAGTAGCCACTGTAACATTCTCATGTGTATAAGCGCGGGACTAATGTTATTGCAGCTGCCACTGAACCCAGTACCTTGAGAACAAACTTTGCCTGTACTTTCTTCTTCATGAGCAAGATAGATATTTGATGGCGCAACATTAGTACCCTTTCATGAGGGAGTTTTGCTACCATACCTCTTGTGTTTAAGTCTGCTCCTATAAAAGGTAATATGTTGTGAAGGCAACAAGGCAGATTTTTTGAAATTTATGGTAATGCCTAGCTGTGAACAGAGATGAATGGTATTGTCCCTTGCCCTGGTTAGTAGATGCTCGGTGGTGGCAGTTAGGAGCCAGTTGTCTAAGTACAGAAACACCCGGAATCCTAGACACCTCAGGTGAGCCGTGACTACTGCCATGCATTTGGTAAACACTCTGGGGGCTGTAGTGAGACCAAAGTGCAGCACTCTGAACTGGTAATGGCTGTCCGGAAGCATAGATACTCCTGGATCGTCCATTCATCTTTATGTGATAGCATGTATCCTGAAGATCTATTGAGCACATCCAATTGTCTTGTCCCAGAAAAGAGAGTATAGACTGCAGTGTTACCATATGGAACTTTGCTTTCTTTACGGACTTGTTCATTTTGCTGAGATGCAAAAAGTACAGTTGAACATAAAGATGGCTAGATGGCGCCATTTCTAAGTCTGCAGTAGATGCCTTCGCAAAGGCATTGCGGCTAAATTTGGATAATATTTAATGTTCCAAATAGTAAGAGAACAAACACACAACTGTTAAGCTTATGTACATTCAATTACAAACAAATAGACACGGGTATGGCCCCAAATGCCTGAAGGATGGCAAATACCTAAAATTAGATTAGGTCCAAGGGTGGGTAATCCTGACTGCAGATTCATTCCTATCCCAGGACATAGTGATTTTATGGTACATACAATACATCACTATGTCCACTTAGGGAAACAAATAGACCCGCTAAATGGTAGTATACCATATGTCGGATAAAACTAGGAGGAGGAAAAAGAGAGATATAAAGGTAGTTATGATCCCTTGAGAAACAGCAGTGGATTCCCCTGTATTCCGGGATCTAGGTAAAAGGTAGTATTCAAATGCTGCTATGTCCTACAGGAGTAAAGTAGAGATCTAATGTATGTCAAATAT
Source organism: Protopterus annectens (assembly GCF_019279795.1). Lineage (NCBI taxonomy): Eukaryota > Metazoa > Chordata > Ceratodontiformes > Protopteridae > Protopterus > Protopterus annectens. The sequence continues at coordinate 305,777,743 of NC_056736.1, read as the reverse complement.
GCCCCTCAGCAGCCCCAAGCTGTAGCCTGGTAGCTATGGTTGGTATATTAAGGTGAGTGGCTGTGATGTTCTTGACTGTTTTCTTTGATCTGTAGAATTAAGGTTGCATATGTAAATTGAAAATCCATTTTAGGGTTCTATTTGTCCAAAGGGAGTAGCAGCTGTTGCATATGCTGCCATCTTTCTTTCAGTTTTTTCTATTGGATCCTGTCCTGTTTTTCTTTGGGAAGAATTATGTATGTACAGTAGCTGATTTTCCTTTCCTCTCTAGAATCGTACTTATCTATAAGAATTCCCTTTCTGTGGATTGCCACAGTTTTGAACATGGAAGATTAGCCCTTTTGTGTTGCCTTAGGATTTGTTAGTTCATTTCTATTCTCTGTGGAAGATCAGGAAGGTTGCACCATTAATGATCAGGCATCAAGGTATGCAAATTGATTTCTCCCTGTTCAGGCTTGATCTTTGTAGATCGGTATTGTAAGCAGGCTGTTGCTGCTGGTGAGAAGCATTGAAGTGTCAATTTTTGTTCATGATTCAAGTTGGGATGGAAAAATGGTGGTTTCCTGGGAAGTTTTTAGTTTTTAATTCCTCTCAGTGCTTGTGCTGTGGCAAAGGATGCAGTCTTCAGGGAGGGTCCAAGCTGTGATGCTGAAATAGGAAGACAGAAGATCCAAGTGGAAGAGACAAACAGGCCAAGTTGGAAGATGCTGCCTGCCAAGTACTCCAGGATGTTGGCTGAGTTTACCAGTGCCACATGCTGCAGCTTTCACAGTACTGTGATGAGATATCTTGTTCCAAGCTGTATTAATCTGCTCTTGTAATGGAAGGTGAGATTGATTTTCAATTTTACATAATTTTATCTAAAGAGCTCTGTCTTTGGGTTAATTGGATGTATGTAATGTTCAAGGCAGTTAATCTTCTCCCTTTTCAGGTTGGATGCAGGATGTATCTTTTTGTTCTGTGTATTGTAGTTGGGGATCAGATGCAGTGTTATGTCTTGTTCGAGACACTGGAGTTTTCCCTAGGTACCAATGTTGCCTTGGTTTGTTCTTAGCTGCAGAGGAAGATGATTTGGATGCGTGATCCTTTAGATGCAGAGAGCACCTTCAAGATCAAAGATCAGGAGTAGGAATCGCACGTGTACCTGATGGCATTTTCAACTGAAAGCCTGGGAGTCCACCTGACAAGCTTTGGGTCTGAAATATAAAGGAGTGCATTCTTTCTTTAGTTTTGAATGATTAAGAGGCAAGTGTATTTAAGTAAATTTGTGGCAATCCGTGAATCATTATGATATGTTTGATTTTTTTTCCAGCAAAATCCATTAAGGTAATTCTGATTAACAGATTCACAGTAATATGTCTGCTAGAATGTTTTCTGGTAATTGACAAATGTTGCTTGTAAGCCACCAATGTTGTAGTCCAGTGCCAGCATCCATAGGAGGTACAGATTGTGTGCTCCCTATTGTGTGCCTCCACACTGTTGATGTACCACATATGCTATGGTTTGGCCTTCAGGATGGATGTCTGACCACCTTTGGACTTGAGTCTGAATGACTGGATTGTAATTTTTGTGCAGAGCGCCAGCTCGATTTATGTGCAAGCTTTGCTGTCACTATGTCCTTTGTCCTTGTATGCACTTGTCCAACATGTGATCATAAAAACAGGAGTCTGGACTTGAGCCCACCTGACTTGGCTTGGTTGGCAATCCAGTGTTTTGTTTGATGTGGGTGATTGGCCTGCCTGAGCACACCATCTTGCTGATTGCTTCAGGGGATTGATTATTGGGTTTTTGGTGGCTAGGCTGTGCTAAATTTGAGACCACAAATTCTTTACATGCACCATAGTTTTCTTCTCATATGTCTGGAGTGATGACCAGAATTAATTAGAATGCCATAGCCATGAAGGGGCAGAGCTTGCAGTTTGTTTCTTGCAGTTAGATGGTTTTGCTTTGTTTGTGCATAAAGTAGAGTAGAGTTGATCTTTCTTCTCTGCAGTTAGTGCTGCCATTTTGTTTTGATGTGTCCAGCTCTGGCTCCAGACAGAAGGTTCTAATTTGGGATGGGGAATTTGCCTTGCTTTTTTTATATTCTTTGTTATCCAGGGCTTACAGCATTTAAATGACTCTTTTTTGTAAGTCTGTTAACTTGCTTTTGTTGTCGGCCTTGATCAGGCGGTGAAACATCAGTAGGGTAAATTTGGATTGTCATTGAAGTGCAATGAAGGCAATTGCTGTGATGGCATTTATTGAACACTCTCTGCAATTGTAGATGCCTGAAGAGGGGCATGCTGAGAGGTTGATAATCTCTGATCCTGCAAGAAATCTGACTATATAGGCATGCAATTTGGTCAGAATGTGGAGGACATGCAGGTCCTCCTCATGTATGGAAGAGTCCAGCCAGAGACAGCACAGCATAGGAAGAGCTGTAGGAGTCAGCATTTTTTCATTTTTGGAACAATGAAGAATGTGTTTAAAAGGACAGTTCAGTAGGCCTCCATATGCTCTCTTCTCCACAACAGGAAGAGAGTCTGGAGTAAAATCCTTTCCTTGTTCCATAGGCTTTACCTTCTCCACAGCTTCTTAATATTCCTCATATTTGCTTTAGAGCTTCTGCCCTGCCTGTTGAGTCCTTGGTTGGTTTTTTATTCCTCTCATTCCTGGGTTTGTTGGGAAATGGAACCTGGTCCCTTGGTTTATAGTTTACCCAAAATCCATTTTCCAACCAAAATTAATAGCTGTTCTTAAGCCATAGCGCCTTCTTCCACAAGGTCAGCTCTGCAAAGCACAGCCTGGTCACTTGCCAGATTGTGTCACTGTGATTGTGTTGTTGTAGTGGTGGCTGCCTAGTGCCTGTGGCTGGTTGTTACTGGTCCGCTGGTGTCCCCCTGTGCTCACCCTGGATTGGTTCTGCCTCTTGAGCGACTATTTCTGCCTCTCTGTGTCTTAGAAGTCGGCCTTTGAATTCTTGTTCCTTAAGAAGTGCGAGGTTGCTAAGGTTGAAAACTCAGAAATCTTGCACTGTTTTACCTTGTTTCGCCTTCTTTTCCATCTTTTTCGAGTACAGTGGTACTGTTTCTCTTCCATAAATTGACTGGGAATGGGTGCATCTGGGTGCTTTGATTTGACATGGTCTGGTAATGCCTGCTCTAATGCCCATGCATGTCTCACAATGCTGTACCCTCATATGGCTGATCTAAAGAAGCCTCCAGTGCATCATAGCTGCATTTTTAATAGAATGGTTACTAACCCCTGCTATATGTTGTTTCATTTCCTGAACATACTTGGTTACTCTTATCTCTTCAGAGATTGAACATTTGGTTTGGTTAACTAGTTCTTGATAAACCTCTTTGATCATATAGCAGTGACAGTTCTTAGCAAGCCCTAGTGTAAGAGCAGAATTGTAAACCCATTACCCCATCTCTAGCAGGACCTGGTTCCCTTTCCTTAGGGAGGGGTAGGGAGGGATGTAGTTGCTGCCACAGCTTTAGGCCCCTGGGAGATGATCTCCTCTGGGATGCAAGAGGCCTTGTATATGGTGTGATAGTGTCAGGGACCCCTATGGGGCCTATGGGGGAAGCAGGGGCGGACTGATCGAATCAGCAGCAGTGCAAGCATCATTAAATGCAAGGTCTACACTGTGGTAAATGCATATGGTACTACTCAAGGTACTGGAAATGGAAAGAAGGTTTCTCTAAAGCCTTTTCTGGAGTCCTAAGAGAAATCTTTCCCCTGCCACTGAAATTGTTCCTCATGGCATGCAAGGTTTCCCGAAAGGAATCTTCTCAGGTGGAGGCTTGGAAAGGGGACTCTCTTCAGCATCAGAGTCTTAAGTAAGTTCTTCAGAGTCCTCAGAGGGGTCTGGGAGTCAGTGGAGGATCAGATCATCTGTGGATGGTCTGGGGCTCTGGGCTCTCATCTGTCTGCCTCTTCTCTGGAGGTGGAGGGTGGTCCCCTGTCTGGCTGGCTGGGAGGAACGAGATAAAAGAAATGAGATCCTCTGCCAAAAAGGGGGAACTGGGAACTGGCCTGTGAGGAGGGGCTTTAACAGGCTAGGCACAGTTTTGAAGCTTTAGCTGCTTTGGCAAAGGGCTTAGCCTTAATGCGCAGCATTTGCCTAGCTAGCCCACGCAGGGGTTGGGATAAGTCCCAAGAATATGTCGAACTAAATTCACGAGAACATGCGAAACCTTTGGATTAATTTGGATTTCACCCACCAGGTTAGAAGAGGCCTCGGTAGAAGGCATGTTTTCGGCTGGGGAAAAGAACAGCTTCGCTTTTTTTGTAAACCGAGACACTTCGTCTTGGTTTACTTAACAGCGGTCCCCGAAAAAACTGGGACTGCAGGAGTGGTCCTTTTCCTTCGTTTTTTGGTTTTTTGTGAGTCCCGGAGGATCGAATCAGCAATAAAAGCAAGCAAAAGCCCAAGCTAAGAAAAACCATTCCGACCGGCGTCCGGCGCGTAAAAAGGTTAAAAGAGCAGGCTGTTGCTACTGCTGTGATCGTGACCTAAACCTAAACAAGGTAAGCAAAGTTAAAATCTTTCTTTATTTATTATTTGAATTGTTAGTTAAAAAGTTGTATTTTTTTTTCTGACCGTGAGGGAGCAAAAGAGAGTCCTAGCAGAAGGTGCTTAGCTTTTAGAAGTCCTCGAAGTAGTATTGGTAGTAGTAATCTCTGGTTCTGACCTGACGACGCACGCACTTGCAAGAGCTGCTTAGCCACCGCGGCAAGAAAAGACTGAAAGAAAATGGCGTGGCTGATGCCGCTATACGAAGAACTGCTATGTCATGTGTGTGGTGCCCGACACCAGCCAAAGCCAGACCAGACTTTGGAATCCGGCCGACCGAAGGGCTGCCTGACGACAGGACAACCCATTTGTAAGGACTGCAGATGCATCCTTGAAGGACATCTGGTCTCCAGTCCGCTGTTTTCTTCAGAACTAAAAAGAACCTTGAGTAAATTCCAGATCTGGCTTGGTCTGCGGGGACTTCTTGGATGACTTTTTTTCTAGCAACCTTTGAATTTCTAGGGTTGCTTGATCCCTTTGACTGGGTGGTATTGTCTGGGATGGATCTTGATGCAGCAGTGGAAAAGAGAAAGGAATATTGTATTGCCTGGATATGACCGACCATACCCATTTTTCTTGAGTGATATTTAGCCAGGCTTTTGGGTACAGTGATCATCTCTCCCTAGACTGCCTCCAGAGGTGGACAGGCGGGCCTCCTTTCAGGAATGCTGGAAGGGCCTGCCAGAGAATGTATCTCTGTCGCCCTGATTCTGTGGACCCCCTCTGCCGCAAGGGTGGCATCTTCCATTATTTCCCCCTCTCCCCCTGGGGAAAATTCACCACGTGCGTCTAGCGAAGCTTTTGGGGACTTCTGGAACCACATTCTTCTGCCCTTCTGACCTTTGGGATAAGGTCTGGTAGGGACTGAGAAACGTACTCCCACGGTAGACAGAGTTTTACCTTCTTGTTCGCACCTGGGAATAGTCTCTTTTACTTATGACCCGAACAAAGATGAGCCATCAAAAGGGGAGTTAATAAAGGAAGACTTGAAGGGTTCAGCAAACTCAAAGATGCATCCAGGAATGTCTCCTCAGCATACACTCAACTGTACAGATTTTTGCAGAATGTCCAGATTTTTGCCTAATATTTTTGGTCTGTTTTTCATAAAATTGTGGCTTTCTGGCAAATTAGTGGCAAATCATTAAATACTGAAGTTAGAAAATAATGACAGAAATTTGAGTTTTAGACTTTAATCTCTTCTGAAAATTCATGCCAAAGCAAAACCTGTTGTACTATCAACGTTCTAAGTTTGTAAGAGCAATATTGAAAAATTGTCCCTATTTATACGGAAACACCCGGAATACCACTTTTTTCATGGCTTTGTCCAGATTTCTTACTCTACGAGGTTGAGAAGTATGCTCCTCAGAGCTATTCTTGTGCTTGCTGCCCTACTCGCTCCATTGGGTGCATAGGAAATGAGGCGCATGGAGGAGTTTGCTACAGAGTTTAAGGTCACAAGCTGAGAGTTTGTCTTGTCAGGCACCCCTGCAGCTGTAGTAGCCTGGAGGGTATCTCCCAGCTCCTTGAGGAGATCCCTCTCAAGTCGAGTAAAGTGAGATAAGTAATTCAGCGACCTAAGAGTAAAGGCCACTGAAGAAAACATATGCTTCCTGTCCATCGTTCTAGACTCCTTATTAGGCGGATGGACAGATGAAGTTTTGGCTAATTCCTTCTTGGTGACCACCTCCACCACCATAGCATCTACTGGGACACCTTTAGTCAGGAATTGTTTGTCATCTGGGGCTGTAATAAATTTGTTGGGCCTCCTTGGAATGGGTTCCACAGATTCTGGGAGCCACATGCATTTTGACTGACTACACCAAGGAGCTGGTCGAAAGGTGGAGACACCCAAGAGGTGGAGGGTCGAGATCCAAATGCCTCAGGTATACAGACTCCTCTTCAGAAGGGTAGATGGTCTTCCAGCCACATCTCTGCTTCAGGATTTCTAAAATGTCTGAAAAAAAGACATCCTCAGAGGGTGACCGTGGGGACCCTCCTGAATCCTCTAAGTCCGCATTCGATGTGACAGACTCAGGGGAGTCTAGATGCTTTCTCTTACAAGTCCTCTTCCGAGGGACCTCCTCAGAGGGATACTCTGGGGAGGTTTCAGAAGAGAATGGGTCACCCAATGGGGCATCCTGTGGCATTGGTTCTCTACGCTTGAGCTGGAGGGATGGTATAGAGGTTGCCACTGGTCCTTTCGAGGGAAGAGTAGCTGGACAGAGGGTGGAGCAGTCTGAGGGGACAGCATGCTACTCATCACCTCGAAGGCACCACGATCCTGGCCCGAGAGAGCCTCCGGCTCCGAGGAACTGGGAGATCTCCCCCGCGGCAAGAAGGATGGCTCCACGACTGATGTGGGTTCCGAACTCACCTGCACCAGAGCCCTGAAAGGAAGAGTCAGATCCAACAATGGTCCGATTTGACTCTCCTTCCCTGAACTAACGAGGGAGTGTCAGCTCCCAGATCCTTCGATAGAAGACAACATCGAAGAGATTGGAGCGGAAGTTGGGACAAAGACCCCAGCTGTGGGTTTCAGACCCGACGGTTCCACCACAAGGACCTCCAGGTACTCCGGCTCTGAACTTGTCCGAGTCAGAGGAGAAACAGAAGACAAGGCAAGTGCGGTTGTTGGCTCCACTTCCTTCTGGGCTGGGTTCAAAAGAATTTTTGCTAAGGCCAGTGTCCAAAGTAACCTCTTGACCACCTGCTCCACATCACTGTCTGAGAGACTCCTGGAAGATCGAGAGGAAAGGGTGGAGGATCTATGGCTACCAGCCACCAACTGCAGAATGGGTGACTGTGGCATCAAAGGGACAGGTTCCAAGGACAGTGACCGGCTCCTTTTTTGAATTCGAATCGGCTCCGACAAAGCTGCTGGGGCCAATGTAGACTTTGACTTCTCAGACCCGACAACCTTCAGATCTGAAGCAATATGTTTCTCTGTTTTTTAATCGGCTCAGAAACTGGAGCTGAAAAAGCAGATGTTTGTGTGGGCTTATCAGAGGATTTAGAGGCCCGATTCCCTTTGATGGCCACGTCAAAGGGTCCCTGCAATAAGCCCCTGACAATAAGTTCATTTTTGCGTTCCTGCAGGACCCTGAAACTGTGGCAGACAGAACAGAAATCCTACAGGTGAATGGCGCCTAAACAGTAAACACAACTAGTGTGCCCATCAGTCAAAGACATCTTCTGTGTGCATGAATCACACTTCTTAAATCCAGATTGCTTTACTTCCTTTGCAGAATCTTTAGACATGCTGAGGATTAGTTAACAACAATAACCAGGTGGTGGCGCTGCGGTAGCACTGTCGCCTCACAGTTAGACGTTGCCCGTTCGATTTTCAGTTAGAGCGTTTTCTGTGCGTTGACATGCATGAATGGGCGTTCCTTCATTGAAGGTTGTGCGTTAGGCCCTGCAAGCTAGCACGTAAAAATCAACTGCCAATCATTAGCGGACCGGAGTTCCGCTGTGGCGACCCCTAACCGGGAAAAGCCGAAAGACAGTTGTACTAAGAAAAGGAACACTTATTGAAAGTTATAGCCCCAACACAGTACAGTAAGGCACAAAACACAATTATCAAAGAAGGTAGAAGTTATTATTTATATATATTGGGGGGGGCTAGAGGAGAGGTCTCTAACTTAAACTACGATCTCCTCTAGCATGAGGAAAATCCCTAACTTAAACAATGAAACCTCACAAAAAAGGGAAGCAAAAAGGGGAAGGGAGCCCTCTAATTAAAAATGGGCCAAAATAAAGGGGGCAAAAAATGAATCCTCTAAGGAAAACTGATAAGATCAGGACAAACTGAAAGTTAGGCGAGGATAGGGTAAGAAGAGGCCTGAGACAATGATGGCCCACACAACCAACGCTAAATATCTGCGAAAAACAACCAGTAAGCACTTAAACTGCCAAGACAAAGCTGCTTTACAATAAACTAGAGACTTTTAATACTTTTACTCCAAGATAGAAAAAATATAAACATAAATCAAAGACTTAGCCTGAGCCAGTGAAAAGCAATCCCGAACCAGTAAGTGGCAAACGAGATCTGGGTATCTGTCGCTAGGCATCATGGGATAGGGTATAGCCTTGAGCCAGTAAAAGCTCTTGAGCTTTAGTATGTGGCGGAGTTGGAACCGCCAAAAATCAAGAATGAAGGTGAGATAGGACAACATAACATTAATTGTTACAAAAGAATCCCTTGTTCTGGAAATAGAGTCAAAGCGACACTGCTTAGCAAAGGTATGTAAACATGACCAGATGGCCACTGCTGTCAAGTGCTAGAGTAGAAGGTTTCTTAGAAAGGCCATAGACGTGGCTTGAGCCCTGAATGTACATTTGGTGGCAGGGTTAGCTCCTTACCAGCCTTGTCATAACAAAAGGAGATACAGTCTATAATCCACTTTGCTATTGTAATATTAGACATTTTCTGAACAAGTTTTGCTGATAAAAAGCTAACAAAAAGTTGTTTGTCCTTCCTAGATTCTTTTGTACAGTCCAAATAAAATTGCAATAATCTATGAACACCTAAGCAATACAGAAGGTACACCCCAGTATTAGAATGCTTTGGGGAAAAATACAGGCTAATCAATATATTGGGTCAAATTAGCCTATTTAGCAACTTTGGATAAAAAGGATGGCTTTGTTTTGAAAGAGACATTGTCTTGATGGAAAAGAATGTAGGTGTACTGTTAAGACAAGGTATGCAACTCTAAAATCCATCTTGCAGAATTTATGTGAATAGAAATGCTGTCTTCCACGATAAGAATTTAACATCAACTGAGAAGGGTAGTTCAAAAGAAGGTCTCAGTAAGGACTCATTTAACATGAAATTTAGATCCCAATCTGGTGCTGGTCTAGTTAGAGAGGGACTGTAATGGAAGATACCTTTAATAAAAGCTGTACATGATTACTATACACCCCAGAAATGGCTTGAAAAGACCTCATGGAACGATGAGATAGCTGCCAAGTGAGCATTAACTGAAGAGTGGCTAGCCTCTTTGCTATATAATGCAGTCAGAAAGATTAGAACCTCCTCTAATGGTGTTAACTCTAGTGAGACATTTTTGCCCTGGGCCCACAAGGAAAACACTTCTCCATTTGTCCCAGTAAATCTTTTTAATGGCACTCTTTTGAAAGGCAGTAATAATGTCCACAACCTCAAGAAGGAAACAAGAGTTCCTGGCCATTATAGGAAATGAAGAAACCAAGCAGTTACACTAACAAACTGAATGTCCGGATGATGCACTCCAGATGGATGAGGTAATAGAGCAGGGCTCTGTGGAAAAGGAGGGGTCCCTTTGTTACATGAGGCCACAGCAAGGGAAAAAGTCTGACAGGGCCAGAACAATGCTATGAGAATCAGCAAGGCCTTGTATGCTTTGGCTTTCTGTAACAGTCTTGAATTCACTGAAAGAGGAAGAAAGTTGTAAAGTAAATCTGGCAGATAATTGTGGGAAAATGCATCTCTTAGTAACTGTCCTTCTGTTGAAAAGTAGGGGCACTTGGTGTGAAATGGTAAAGCAAGAATGCAACAAGGTTGTCTCTATTTGTGGACTAAACTGTGTTCACTCTGGTATTGACAGACCATTCATGGGGAAGCAGAATTTTTCTGCTCAATCCTTCTGTACTCACACTGCTTGTCTCAGGTATGTGCATTGCCATTAGAAAGCTTTGTAAGACCAATGTCCATTCCAACATCCTCATTGCTTTTTTTGCACAGTGTACCAGATCACGTTTCCTCTTGCTTGCAGAAATACTAAACCACTACTATGTTGTCTGATTATACAGTAATTGCAACTTGAAGAAGCACATCCTGAAATGTCTACAATGCTAACAAGACCGCCCTCATCTCAAGAAATTTAATGTGCAAGGATGCCTCTTTTATAGACCACAAACCTTGTATCATCTTGTTCAGGAAGTACCTGCCCCCATCCAAAGAAAGAAGTGTCTGTGGTTACTGTCAATTTAGCAACTGGCTTGGTAAATGGAGATCCGGTTATCAAATTTTGTGAGTGGGTCCAGCATTACACACTTTCCATGACACCCCTTGATAATCTGACTGTGTGATACATTGGTTGATAAAAATAGTCCCACTGGGTTCAAAGGATCCACTGTAGAATCCCCATGCTTAGCATGTCATGAGGGACTGTTTGGTTCAAGGTAGCTGTTAAACCTAGTACCTTTAGGATGCTTGATGCAGATGGTCTGTGCTGAAGGAGCAGAAGTGAGACCTCTTCTATTATAGCTGGGAGTCTCTCGAGGTAAACTTGCCAGTTGATTTAGAGTGTTGGTCTGGAAACCTACCTGGCAGGGGGAATACCGCGATCAAGAATGTGGTTCCCTAGGATGAGGATCTTCCACTGCACACTTTTTTGGGTTGACCCCCATGACTTCCTTAAATGTGGGAAACTCAATTGCATAATTTATGGTATTTTGGTACTGTCTCCTTTAATTATGCTCCATTCGTTGTTTTTAGCAGTCCACTGTCTCCCTTCCTTAAGTTTATTTCTCTTCTTGTGTAACCACTTTCAGGTCTGAGCCAGTATTTTTTCAGTGATACACTCTTGCATACACTCCTGCATTCTGGCTTTTTCTCATTGTTTGCTGATCTGTAGGGTTGTGGTAGCGTGTGGGCTTTGACTTTACAAAGTCTACAGAAACCTTTTTACATTACACAGTTGTTCAAACAGTCTAAGTGTCTTTTTTTTTTTTTTTTTACTGTTATCACCATTAGTCAGGTCAAAGTGATATTGGACTAACTCTCCTACTAAAACTGTGTGCTAGAGCAAAAAAAAAAAAAAAAGACTTTCATCTACAAGCACCGAGTTCCTTTTACTCATCTCTCTCAGCAGAATTGTAGCTGTTTAAGTTTAGTCACTGATGTTTTTTCTCTCTTTGCCAAGTTTTCATCCTGCTCTGCTCACCCTCCAGCCAATGCTCGGGTTCACTCTGCTCCCCATACCCTACCCCCAATTCTCACCAACCCCCTCTTACTCTAGATTTATACTTCCATAGAATCATCCACTCAAACCAATACCAACAGTTACCTCGAGAAGAAAACAATCGACAGAATTACTCCCAATAGTAACACCCACTCTAGTTTATCACCAAAGACTCTCAAACTGTCTTAATCCTTGCCCCCTATAACTATCAAATTACATTTCTACAACCAAGTACCCTTGTAACATTTTTAGTCCTAATTTACAACAAAGATAAAAAACAAGTTAAATAAGATACCCCTAACTCAGATTACTTTATTATTCCTCCTCACTCTACTATACTTAATCACCAATTACCAAATCCACCTCCTTCAAATACTTAGGACGTCAACCAATCCTCACAAAGTATATCCTCACAAAGAATATCAACATATATCCAGCCTTACTCCATAACACCCTATCTCGACAAAAAAAATATCTGATTTTTTTTATCTATAAATATCTCAAAACTAAGTATCCAAATTTACAACCAAATACCAAACCAAGACCAAAATAAAAGTGGCCACACACTTCCCTCTGTAAAAATCAACTAAAAAATTAGCAGATATTCAACCGCAACCCAGGTTCCACTGTTCATAAAATCATCAATTCCAACCCCAAAATACACCAGTCACCTAACAGATTTCAGCAAAAAACAGAACCCAAACTCACCTTACTAAATATGAACTTAAGTATATGCAATAAAATCCATGACATATATGCATACCTTGCCACATATGCCCCTGATGTAGTCATAACTACTGAAATCTGGTTAGAAAAGAAATAAAGGATAATCAGATCACACTCTCCAGGACACAATATACTCGGGCATGACAGACAAAACAAATGTGTAGGTGATGTAGCAATCATCTATACAAATTCCCTAACCATCACCTTAAATCCACTAGAAATACCCAAATCTAACAATGCTGAATTTTAATAACATTCCTAAAATTCAGCAATAGGTAAACTATATGTTTAACACCAACTTATATACCCCCAGGGAATAACATTGACACTGCTAAAAGCATCAGGTGTTGGATATCCAAACAAAGTAACTATGAAGCTATAATACTTGGACACTAATATAAACTTTCAACTCAAATTCCACTAACTCCCACTGAATCCATAAACTTGTTCAACTTCAGACAATTAATAACCATAACTACTAGAATCATAAAACTTCAGTGAGACACTCAACATTAGACTGGATTCTTACAAACAAACCAGACAAACTGACAAAAGTAGGCTGCCTCTCAGAGAGCATAAGTGACCATATATCTACATATACCATTAGAGCCATAAACATATTATCCATAATCAAATATGAAATACAACCAATTTCAGCAAAGATATTTTTAATGATACAGTAAAACAAAATAACTGGAATGCACTTGGAAAAATGCCATGAGACACTGCTGTAGAACAATTTAAAAACATATTCATACAGACCTTAAATAACGTAGCACCAGTACTTAATAAAAGAGTAAAGTCCAACCCCACACCATGGCTGACAAAAAAAAGACAATAAAATTCAAGATAAAAATGGATAAAGCCTGGAAAAATTGGTATAAAATAAAGTCAAAACACCTTCCAGCAATTTAGACATATTGAAAACTTTGCAAAATTCCATGTCAAACAGGATAAGCAAACATACTGTACCAAACTACAAGACAAACATAAAAAAAACTCAAATCTTTTTTGGTCATCACTAAACTACTCCATCCTGGCAGACCACCACTCCCTCTCCAAAAACAGACAATACAACAGACTATCCGCACAGAGTTTAATTCCTACTTCACACAATCAATATTATCTGTCTTAGACAATAATACATCTGCCCCCACCCTCTTTACCCCTGTCCAATCAACACCACCCACAGCTCCTTAATTTTAGTCCAATACCTACCTCACTCATTAGGAAGTTGCTCTTTAAACTAAAAACTACTTCCATAGTTGTAGACCAACTACCATCAGACTACCTAAAAATGGCCCCAGAAGTCATAACCTTCCCTATGTGCATACTAATAGATCCACAGCAGAAAGAAAAGCCCCATCACTGTGGAAACACTCCTACAGCATACTTGTAAAAAGGTGGCACATCTACAGAATTTAATACCTAAAGGCCAACAGCAATTCTCTCAGCCCTCTCCAAAATGCTAAAGAAATACCTCCATATGCAGCAGATGCAATACTAAACCTCAAAAAACTGTTCTTTGAAACACAACATGGCTATAGGCCCCAGCACAGCACCAATACTGCTCTACTACATTTTACCAATAGAACAAACCAATATAGATACAATGGTCTGCTTCAGTCCATGTTCTTCTACCTGTCAAAGGCTGTTTCGCGCCAACAACTGCTTGTTTGACTCTCTTCAATGGGACTTTCACAATACTCCTTGCAGTTTCTTAAGTCACCTACCTGGAAGGCAACAAGCTGTGAAATGACAAAAAAACTACTCATCCCAGAAATTCCAAGATGACTGCACACTGAGTAACAACTTGTTTCTAGCTCTCTGAGTGCAAAAACAGAAATTCAGCAGAGAAAGACAGTAGACTTCTATTTATGCTTAAATTTCAGTAACTAGTTAGTAAGTGCACTGCCTGGATGCCAGGAATAAAGAAATACAGAAGAACTGGAATAGAATCGGCTACAAAAAGTAAGGAAGAAACACTGACTGAGGAAAGTTTTACAGCTGTTCAGCAAAAAAGCAATGCAACCTTCAGACATGATCTCCAATAACCTACAGGAAGATATTAGACAACTGCATACAGACCTAGTTAAAATAAATAAAACACTGATGGAGTATATCAACACAAACAACAAAAGGCTGGAAAAAATGGAAGAAGCTTTAAACAGATATTCAGATGAGATGATAACTCTACAAAAATCAGAGGTCAAAATGAAGAAAAGGCTGGCTGAATATGAAATTGCTCAGGAAGAGATATTTCAAAAAAATAATACAATTAGAGGACTGTGTACTTAGGAAAAAAAGTGAGATTTTCAGCTTTAACAGAGAAGTTGGAAAGAACAAACGGCATTAATTTTATGAAAGCACAAATAAACAACTGGACTGGTATTTCACAGCAGGAGTCATTAGTTGAAAAGACACATTGTGTATATGTTCCAAAACTAGCTATAAGAAAGCAACCTAGACCTTTAATAGTAAAGATGCAATCCTACCAGCAGAAGGAGTTGATTCTGACAAAACTGTGGCAGAAGGACAAAATACTAAAAGTGAAAGACAGCAGAATATTTGTGGAGAATGATTATTCACTGCATACCAGGCAGAAGAGGAGTAAATTCATTCCACTATTCAGGGAATGTCAAGACGCAGGTGTGAGACTCAAGCTGCTATATCCGGCTGTCTTTAAGGTATTCTTCCCTGGAGGGACAAAATCATTTTTTGATGAAATGCATGGTAAGGAGGACAAACAAAAGTTTGTCCAATAAAAAGTGAGCTGTGAAACAGAAGGAGATTCTGTTTCTTGTTCTTCTGGTAATAAAGACCACAGACAGACTGTCTCTACCTGTGAAACCTTTTCAAGTATTTCAATGGAAAATGTTGGAGAGAAAGAAGGGAACACGAGAGTTGACTAGAAGAATTGAGAGTACACTGGAAATGAAGCAGAGACAGAATCTGGGCAATGGAGAACAGTAATAAAGCCAGTAACAATGTGGGATTACAATGCTGAACAAGAAAATCTGGCAATATTGGACTTTTTCAAAATGTGTTGGATTTGTGCGGGACTCAAAATGTGTTGGAGAGGGGAAGAGAGCGGATAAAGCTAAGTAAAGAAAACTTTTTTCTTTTCTCAATAGTACTGTATTTGTGGTATATGTTTTTTTCTGCATGCTATTTTTAAATGTAATGGGGATTGTAACAGGTGCTATTTTTCTTTTTCTCCCCTCCCTCCCCTCTTCTTTCTTCTTGTACAATTTTGAAAAATATAGGAAATGTAATGTAAACATTTTTAAAAGGCATAGCAAATTTAAAATTAATGTGCTTTTTCTTATTCTTGCATGGAAAATGACTGGATTAAGGACCGAAGAAAGTAAATAATTAGTTTTAAGAGACAGAAAGTAAATGAAAAAGAATACTGAATATTAATTTTCTAGCAAATGCACGTATACTTAGTAGCAATTCCGCAGCTGCCTTCATGTCTCCATGGAGACAATCTGATAAAGACAAAGTGGAGACAGTCTAGTGGAAGGGGACTGGCTGAGGGGAAAATAAAAAAAAAATATTATAAGGCTTTTTTCTGGTAAGCAAGGTACCCTTAGCAGTTTTGTGTCTGGTTTACATGTTGCTATACGACAATTTTATCAGAAAATGGCTTGGAGAAAGTGTTTACTGAAAGCACTCAGGTGTTTTCACCGCTGGGAGAGCAATAAAGATAGACAAACATCAAATAGCACTGACTAATAGCACAGGCTGCACCATGCATCTTAGTATGACTAACCTTTCTTTTAGGTTAACTCTAGCCTGTCTGTGTGGCTATCAACTTAGAACGTTTGTTCTTATTCAGAAACAAAAAATAGAAGTTATGTCCTTACCATAACGTTCCATGTGGAGTGTTCATCTCGCCTTTGTTCTTACGACAAAGCTCTGCATCGAGAAGAAGCTCGAGACCAACCTAACTCCCACAATCCCCCTCTGCCTTTACCTCAGATCTAGTTTGCAAGCAAACCAGCAGAGAACAGAAGAGAGCATAACACTTTCATACCAAACAAGAAAACCTATTTACATAGCACAACAACTGCTCAAGGCAGAAGCAGGAGAAACAAACCAGGCACCTAAATTGGACGCTCTTCCTGAGGGTGGGAATGTAAGAACAAAGGCAAGATGAACACTCCACATGGAACGTTATGGTAAGGACATAACTTCTATATGTGAGAGTGTTCAATCTTTGTTCTTACTTCCTGAGGAACTCAGGGAAGAACGTTCCTGAGCACAGTGGAACCAAAGGTTGCCCTGTCCCTAGAAATCCTGTCCACTTTGTAATGAGAAATGAAGGTATGTGGCTTAGACCAAGTGGCAATAGTATCTAACGGTAGGCGAGCTGCATGAGCCAGGGATGTAGATACTGATGTGCCCTTTGGGCTTGACAGGTAAAGTTTGCTCAGAGGCAGAATAGACAAAAATAATACAGTCAGAAAGCCATTTGGACAGGGTTCGTTTTGTAACTGCCATACCCATCTTGGTGTCTGAGAAGGCCACAAAGAGCTGGTCTGTTTTCCTGTGATCCTTTGTTCTGTCCAAGTAAAATCTGAGTTGTCTATGAACATCTAACTTGTGTAACATATATTCCAATTTATTGGAGTGGTTCTTGAAAAATGTGGGCAGTTCAATGGACTGATTAATATTATTAGAGGAGAAAACTTTGGGAAGAAAGGATGGATTAGTGCAAAGAGAAACTCTGTCAGGGTGGAAAATTAAATAAGGATGTTGAACTGAAAGAGCCTGAGATGTGATAGCCACCAGAAAGAGGGTCTTCCATGACAAAAACTTCAAAGGACAGGAAGAGGCTGGTTCAAAGGGTGGTAGCATCAGCTGTGACAAGAGAAGGTTCAAGTTCCAAGGTGAAGTAGGACTTCTAACTGGTGGTCTAATATGGAAAGATCCTTTTAGAAAGGCCTTACAAAGTCTGTGAGCCATAATAGGAGCCCCATTTTCTCCCACATGGAAATTTGATATGGCAGCTAATTGCACTCTCAACGTGGCCGGAGAAGCCCCTTGGTGGAACAATTCGGTTAAAAACTCCAAAACCTTATTCAAAGGTAGCCCAGTGCACCCATTTACTGGTGTAAATCTTTGTAGTGGATGCTTTATGAGAAGCCACCAGAATATTTTGAACTGCAGGGGATAGAATCTCGGACCTGGCTAAGAACAAGCTGCTAGTTTGAGGGACAGGTGGAGAGCGAGTGGGTCAGTAGATCCGGCTCTGGGACCAGGATCCAGGGTTCCGGTGTGCTAGAAGAAAGGGAAACCATATTTGACGAGGCCAGAATGGGGCAATGAGGATAATTGTCCTTTGCAGGTTGCTGGCTTTCTGCAGAAACTTTGAAATCAGTGGAACAGGAGGACAGGAGACCAGGGGGTCGTGAACTAGAACTAGCCCCTTGGGACTTCCCCTG
Organism: Protopterus annectens; assembly: GCF_019279795.1. NCBI lineage: Eukaryota > Metazoa > Chordata > Ceratodontiformes > Protopteridae > Protopterus > Protopterus annectens. The sequence goes on along the minus strand of NC_056736.1, from coordinate 305,760,059 downwards.
AGGGGGCAATAGGGCAAAATAGCTTCTGCATTTGGCGTTCATTGGAGATGCAAACAGACGCAGGAAGAAGGGCCCCCCCACTTGCGAAAAATCTCAACTGACTGTTTGAGGGAGGTAACAGGATGGCTCTGCTCAACCTGTCCGCTATGACGTTGGATAACCCCTGGATGTCGTTGCTATGAAAGCGACCCGTGGACTCTGCCCATTGCCAGATTCTCATGGCCTCTCTGCATAGTTGGTAAGACTTGGTTCCCCTTGCTTGTTTATGTACCAGACTACAGACATGTTGTCTGTCTGGACTGCAATTGTCCCTAGAGGAAGAAGGGGAGCAAAGTGTTGCAACGCTAGAAACACTGCCCTCAACTCCAGAACATTGATATGCAGATTGTATTCCAAATTGGTCCATTCGCCCTGGACTGTCTGTCCCTGAAAGATGCCCCCCCCACCCTATCAATGGTCTTCTGCTGGATGCGATTTGCATATGTTTGTGATATAGATCTCGTGTGTCAGGGGTAACTTTTGGAACGACCATTGTGCAAACAGAAGCCATTGAAGAACTCTCATGTGCAGTCTTCCCAAGGGTAATTAGAGAGAAGCTGCCATGAGCCAAAAAAAACCTCAGAACCAGTTTAAGCTGGGGATTTTCTGGATGAGAGAAGAAGAGATATATGGTTTTGTAGGGAGGTTATCCTTTCTGGGGAAGCCTTAGAATTAAGCAATAATTCTGCTCCTATGAATGAGATATGCTGTGATGGCTGTAGTAAAGATTTTCGGAAATTCGAGATGAACACAAAGTTGTAGAGTGTAATCCCTGGCCTGAATCAGTAGGGTGGTGGCAGAAAGGAGCCAGGTCCCCAGAGATCGAAACACCCCTGAATGGGGCGCCTCAAGTGAGACGCTACCACTGCCATACATTTGGTGAAGACCCTGGGGCTGAGGTCAGACCAAAGGGCAGGGCTCGAAACTGAAAGTGACTGGCTCCTGATCCCTGGGCGCCCTGGCCATTTTGATGTGGTAGTATCGTCCTTAGATCTATTGAGCACATCCAGTCGTCCTTCTGTAAATATGGAAGGATTTTTTGAAGCGACCATTCGGAACTTTTCTTTCTTGATGAAGGTGTTGAGTTTGCTTAGGTCCAGAATAGGCCTCCAGTCCCCTGTCTTTTGGAACTAAAAAGAACCTTGAGTAAGTTCGAATCCTCTTTGGTCCACTGGGACTGGTTGGATGACTCTTTTTCTAGCAGCTTTGAAACTTCTGTAGCTGCAGGGCCACATCTGGGAGTCTTTTCTGTGGAATTGGGGCAATAGAAAGGGAATTTTGTAGCCTCTGGTAACAACGCTTTTACCCAATTGTCTGATGTAAGATTTTGCCAGGCCTGAGGACTGCCTCCAGAGCAGGACAGTCGGGCCTCCTCTCAGGAGTGCTGAAAAGGTTTCCGGGAGTGTATCCCTGTCACCTTGGTTTGCGGACCCCTCCTGCCGCCAGGCGGCGTCTTCCACCTCTACCCCTCCTCTGCCTCTGGAGGGGTGTATCCACCCTGCTGGAAAAAAGACCTGGGGTTTTGAAACCACATTTTTCCACACAGCAGACAGAGTCTTTCCCTCTTGCTCACACGGTAAAGGGGGTCCTTACTTTAGGGCCAAAGAGAGTGGCACCATCAAATGGGAAGACTTGAAGGCTTCAAAGAAATGACATAAGCGCATCCAGGACTGCCTATCAGCCTCATGGACGAGTTTACAATGGAAGTTAGGGTATTGAGATGTGCTGTAACCTTCTCGAGACAGCAGCATCTGTAGTACCCTGGAGGGTATCTCCCAACTCTTTGATTAGATCCTCTCTGTAAGCGTGTAAAATGGGTCAAATAGTTCAGGCAGTAATAAATTTGTTAGGCTTTAGGGGACTGCTCCAATGTGTCAGGAGGAAGGGCGAGCACTGAATGCCTTCAGCAAGACTGACTCATCCTCAGAAGGGGGAGGGATTGCCAATCACCTCTGCTTTAGGATCTCCAGGATGTCAGAAAGAGCATCCATCCTCGGGGGATTTTTTGGGACCCTTCTGACTCATCTAAGTCAGTGTCCGATGTCAATGATTCTTGTGGAGAATCTAAGTGTCTCCTCTTCTCACACTTTCTTTCCGGAACTTCCTCGGGGGCATCAAAAGCCCCCCTAAGAAAAGGGGGCACTCTAGGGGTGGCTGAGACGGGTGCAGAGGAGGATAACCGCCCCTTGGGGGGAGAAGCTGTTTCTGCTGAAGACAACACCTTCCTCATGAACACCAACTGGGAGGAGACAGAAATAAGTTTGGACAAGGCTGTATTCTCCATCAATTTCTGCACCATGCTCTTCTACATCGAGAGGGAGGCCTGGAAGAACGAACGCGAAGGAAATCGAAGCGGAGCCGACCTCAAAAGTGCCGGAGGAAGTCTGTGGAACCGGTGATCGAAACTTGAATGAAGAGCTCGGAGCCAATGACTGATGCCTGGTCTGATGCATCCAGAGCTCTTGGAATGCAGGCTACTGAAAGAATGACAGATAGAGCAGTCTTCCTGCAGATGGAGAGGGCCAAGACAGTGGAACTATGATTGTCTGTGACAGACATCTTCTGTCCACACTGGCACCTTTTGAAGCCTGATTTAGTGACATGGTAACAAAATCCAATCCAGAAAACAGTGAAAAACCAGTAGTAATGTCAAATCCAGCAAAGAAGTCAAATCCAGTAATATTTGTCAAATCCAGAAACTTAAGTCACATCCAATAGTCAAATCCAGTTAAGAAACCCTCGATACACTACTCACACATACACACAGTCAATCTGAGAAACTTGTATAGAAAAACTAATGAAAGAATTATAAGAAATAATCAATCTTATCTTTCAGGTGGTCCGAGCTCATCAAAAGATCTGAGGTAAAGGCAGAGGGGATTGTGGGAGTTAGGTTGGTCTCGAGCTCTTCTCGATGCAGAGAACCCAGGTGTAAGAACAAACGGCGAGATTGAACACTCTCACATCTTCAATATTTGAAGTTGTACATAGTTTTGTGTGTTAGTTAATAGGTTTTGGGGGGTTGTTTGCTGTGTTTGAGGGCTTAAAAAATGTATGAAGGATGTGGCATAGACTTAAATGGATATGACAAGAAACAACTGTATAAAAGACCAACCTGCCAAACAATAGATGCATATAACATAAAAGAACTAGACATTTAACAAAAAAGCAGTTATACATAAAAAGGTGGTAATAATAACTATAAGAAAATTATGCTTTCTGTAGTGTCTTTCAATCTGAATGGTCTTACAGATAAACATAAAACAGAAAGAGTAGTGAACTATACTAAAAAATGTACAGTGCAAGCAGACACACCTGGAAAGAGCTGAACATGTGAATTTCATAAACAAAGGTTTTCAGGGTGGTTATTCAGCAGAATATCTGGGGCAAAGGAAAAGAGGACTACTTACATTAATTGCAAGAGGACCTCCCATAGTGATAGAAGAGGGAAAAAAAAGATAATAATGTAAGACATATAGTACTAAGGGGCTAATGGCAAGGGAGGAGGAATACACTGGCATGCATTTGCATTCCACCTAAAACTGCTATAATGAAGCTTAAGAAAATTCTGGGAGACTTAAATCAGATTTCAGCAAGGAATATTACTTATTGGTGGAGACTGGAATTTGGTATGCAACAGTGAAGAAGTGCCTGGGGGCCTAGAAGGGAAAATATAACAAAGGAGGGTAGATTTTTAGAAGAAATTTATGAAAATGTTTGGCATGGAAGTTATGAATTCAGTAATAGGAGTTTGGAGTGAATTTACATATTATTTTCCAAGATACAAAAACTAGGCTAGACAGAATTTATATCTCACAGGAACATGTGCATTTTAATTGAAGGTCTTGAAACACACCCAATAACTATTTCATGTCATGCACTAATAATAACAAAAATAAAACTCAAGGTAATGAAATAAAAATGAGACAGTGGCACTTTCCCACCTATCGGTTGAAAAGAGAGAAATTTAAGGAACGAGTCTTGGAATTGATTCAGGAGCTACTAAAGAAGATAGAAATTTCTTCTGAAAATATAGCTAAAGAGTGGGATAATAAGTGAAGTTTAAAACTAGAGTGGAAATAAAGGAAAGGGAGATATGGTTAAGAAGTAACAAGAATTATTTAGAGGGTCTGACAAATGTGAAAGTATTGCAAAATAGGAGGAATCTCTCAGAACAAGAAAAGGAGCAACTGCAGAATGCTTAACAGAAAATAAAGGATTACTTCAATAATATGCATGAGTTTAAGACAGATTACCGTTAAGCAACTTTTTTTTTGATAATAACAGTAGAGCACAAAAACTGTTAGCACAACGACTCAGGCAACAGAAAGTGGAAAGGACTGTCACCAAGCTTAGGGAGCCTATAACAAGGAAGATAACAAGAGATCTTGTAGAAGTATTAGAAATATTTCGGAAATTTTATGAAGGTTTGTATAAAGCAGAGAAATATGGAAATCAAGAAAGGGTACAAATGGAAATGTTTACGAATTAATTAAATATGCCAAGGTTAGAGGTAGATGAGGCTCAATTACTAACAGGATAGGAAGAGATGGGATAAAAATGGCTAGGTATAACCAATCTACAGGGAAGTCCTCAGGAATAGATGGCATTCCTGTGGGAGTTTGGAAGCTAGGAGGGAAAAAAACTGGTAAAAATCTGGAAGGTTTTGTTTAACAGTATTTTAAAAGGAGGAGAAGTACCAGCATCCTGGAAGAAGGAGGTGGCAATGGTAATACCTAAAGAGGGTAAAGATCCATTGGATCCAGCTTCATACAGTCCCATTTCAATATTAAACCATGACTATAAAGTTTTTATTTCTATAATAGCTAAAAGAATGGCACAAGTGATACAAAAATTGATAGATATGGATCAATGTGGTTTTGTGGAGGAGAGGCAAACATTTGACAGTATTAACAGAACACTGATGATCCAGAGGGAAGCAGAATGTAAGACAGTATTGTTGTTATTAGTTGGTCTTGATGCAGAGAAAGCATTTAACAGAGTACACTGGGAATTAATGAGCAGGTCAATGGAAGGATTTGCCTGATACAATTATAAGGTTGGTTAGGAGTAAATATGTGGGATCAGAGGCGAAAATTAAAGTTGGTGGGGTCCTCTCCGATAACTTCTGCTTGAGTAGAGTAACTAGGCAAGGTTGTCCACATTCCCCTTTGTTGTTTGCATTACATTTAGAACCACTGGCAAAGAAAATAAGGGACTTGAAATTCAGGGCTATAATTGGTATGGTAGTCAGGGAAAGCTGGCTCTAGATGCAGATGTTATTTTATACATGACAAAACCAGAAAGGAACATTACATTGCTGTGAAACATTCAAATACAGTTCCAAATCTTCTTGGGGTACAAAATTAATGAAGCTAAAACAAAGGCAATAGCAGTAAATTATTACCCACACACAAATTGGTCCAACAATATCCATATTTATGGGGACATGACAAAATGAAATATTTAGGAGTATGGATTTTAAATGACTGTGTTGTGACAGCTAAGGATATGTGAGAAGATAATACAAAAATTGTGAAACTGGAAGCTTTGTTATATGGATACAAAGATACAAGCAATTAAAATGTTTTTAAGTCTTTTTTGTCTTGTATACAGGTCATGCATATTTTTATCAACCAGAGGATAAGCTGTGCCAACAATTAAAAAAAAAGAGTTGAAAGACTATCTGGAAAGGGAAGACAGCAAGGGCCAAGTAGGATAAGATGATTCTTCCAAGAGAATAAGGCAGATTAGGGTTAACCAATTTGAGGGGGTATTTTACAGCAATGCATTTAAGGCTTTTATACATAGTACAAGCAGACAACTATAATTCAAAACGGAAAGGAATGATGATGATACAGTGGGGAATCTCTACAAACAAGGAGAGATTGGGATTTTGGATGCAGACTTTTAAGGAGAGCACAAACCATACGAGTATTATATTCATAAAATAGCAGGGAGTATTCTAAGAACTGAACCAGCACGGGAATGGAGAAAAAAAGACTCTGCCAATAGGGATGACTGTGGTTAGGGATACAGATAATAGACAAAAGGGGGCTGGAATTTATTGGAGAAAACTGGCAAAGGAACCAAGGTATTGGGAGCAAATAGCTAGAAAAGAAAAGGTAATAGAATGGGAAGAGGCCAAGAATTCATTTGGACTGCAAGCTAGAGATTGCTTTCTCCATCAAGAATTGCTATCAGAGTATAGGCAAAGAGAAAGAAATGGGGGGGGGGGCCCTAAATGAAAGACCAGCAATGGTAGAGTTTTTAATAAAACCTAGAACAGAAACTGCCATTAAAAAAGGAATAATTAGTACAGCATATAAAATATTGCATGATAATTAAAAGAATCAATCAGAGGAACTTAGAAAGGATTGGGAAGAGAGACTGGATAAGCAATTCACAAAAGGACAATGGGGGGATATATGCATATCTCCCAAATATGCAACAAAGTCTAGAAGATTTAGAATCTTTGCCTGGAAATGCTCACATAGGTATTTTTATACCTCAAGTAGACACCAAATAATTTTTCCCCAGGTGGATAGCAAGTGGTGGAGGTGTGATGGGCAAGAAAAAGGTGGCTGGGAACATATCTTTTTGGGAGTGTAATGAGCTGGCAGACTTTAGGGATTCTTTGCAGACCACTCTGTTGGCGATGCTGGATGAGCAGATTGGATTGACTGGGGAGATGATTTTTTTTTTAGCTATGATACAGAACTGGAATTGCCTAGACATATAGTAAAGCATTGCTGAGTCTAAATATGGTGGCTGCCAAAAAAACAATTACTAGAAAATGGAAATAAGTGGAGAATAACTTTCCTAGAAACAGTGAATATAGTAACAGAGATAAAACAACTGGAATCGGAATCTTTAGAAAAGGGATGGAGCAAATTACATAGAACGAAACAGGAATTGTGGGAACAATATATGCAGAAAAGAAATGAGGTTTAAGAGACAGGATTTGAATAAGCCATATAATCCTTAACTGACGACTGTACAGATTACAATTGATGTATAATGTTTGCAACTACAGTTGTTTCAATGATGTCTGTGATGTATAATGTCTGCAATTAAAGTGGTGTCAATGTTTGTTTTTCATTTATATACATGTAAGATTGTTTTTCATTTACATAAATGTAAGATTGCCTATGTCATATGTGATAATTTAATATTGTTTTGGGAAAAAAACTACTCATTCTTTCAACCAGTTTCTACAGGTGTCCCTCAGGGCTCTATCCTGGGACCTCTCCTATTTAATGTCTTTATTAATGACCTCCACACCTCAACTCACCATGCTTGTTTAGCTCAGTATGCAGATGACTCACCATTAATGCGTGTGGCCTCAACAATAAATATGCTCCAAGACATTACACAAAAATCTTTCTCCTCTGTAGAAACCTGGCTCAAAGAATCAAACCTCCTACTCAACCACAAGAAAAGTTAATGCTTTTTACCTCAAAAAGTTGTCAAAATCAAAAGCAATCTTTTACCATAAAGTCAGCAAATAATACTGTCAGAGAAACTGTAACTCACAGCAAACTTTAGGCTTTATAATAGATGACATTCTCAAATATGACCAGCATATACAGCATACCATTAAATTTACACACCAAAAACTAGGCTCAATAAGCTCAACAGGTTCCTTACAGATACTGCAAGGAAAATTCTAGCCACTACCTTCTTACTGTCAGCTCTCTCATACACTGTTCCTATCCTAACAAACTTAAACAATACTCAAGAAGCTTGCCTCCTGCTACAGCTAAATTTGCCATCAATCTCCCTCTCATGGAGCCCACCACTGTCACAGCTCAAAGCAATTAAAATGGTTTGAAATGCACAACTACCTAACATATCCGTAACTAACTATAGCACACAAATTCATTCATCATCCAGAAAAATGTCCTGCACTACAAAACATATTACGGCCCTACTGACCAGAAAGGGACCCCTGTTCTAGTAACTGTTTCTTATTGCTTACAAATAAGTCAAACAATGTTGCAGGAGACTTGCTCAACTCTATACTTGCTAAACTCTGGAGCAGTATCCCCACACAAACAAAACTCTCTGACAAACTCAATACTTTTAAATCACTTCTTAAACATCTTAACCAATCTTGGTTCTGCACATGCTCCTCACTAGTTTAGACTTTGTCTTAACCATAGGATATTCTCCAGATACTCTCCTTAAACAGAATACTCTCAACCTCTCACTGAAATGGCACAATATTGTTATACATAACTGAGCATCTACAATCCACTAAGTTGCATGTGGACTTTCTCTTTAGTAACTTCCACCTCTGTAAAATCTTAGAATGTATAAATGCAGCTAGTGTTTGTGTATAAAAGTAAAAAGAAATGTAACTATGTGTTTAACTGAAACTTAGTATAATGTAATGCAAGTAAATGTAGCATTTCTCCCCAGACCTCAGCTGAAAATGGTTAATACCCAGTTGAACTTTCCTGCTAAACAAAGACAGACAAATAAATAAATAAACCTATAAAAATCAGCTACTGGGAAGGTGGCAGACTGGGGATTACCATCAACAAAACCAAATCCAAAGACAGACGGATGTGAAGCAAGTACTGTCTTGCCACAATAAGCTCCCAGGAGCCAGTCATGCAAATACAGGAAAACCTGTATTCCTAAGAGTCGCATATATGCTAGGACTTGCACCATACAGTTGGTGAACATCCAGGGGACTGTAGTGAAACCAAATGGAAGAGACCAAAACTGAAAATGACTGGCCAACCTGGAAACAGATATACGCCCTGGAAGTCTGATCTTTTATTTGGAAATATGCATCCTAAATTAATAAAGCACATCCAATCCCCTGTCTGCAGGCACAGTTGCATCGACTACACTGTGACCATTCACTGATTCATAGGATGATACTAGGCTATTGGCCTAGAGGCCCTTATAAGCCTAGCCAAGAATTTCACCCATGTTCCCACAAAGTCAGCACCTGATTTCCCTGTCCAGCAGGGACACAGGTGGGATCCCAGGGGTATATTTTCTGTTTCTCATCCAGTCGTCCAGGTTACTCTTAAAGAGGTCTAGTGAGGTACTCTGCTTGACATGGAGAGGAAGTCTATTCCACAGATGGGGGAGTTGCTGGGACACAATTGTATCCCGCCAACAAGTTCTATTAATGTCACACACAAACCAGGTTGAGATCTTGCATGCGGGTTGCGCAAGTGGAGTTTGACCTACGGATATGCAGCAACTCCGTCAAGGCTGAGTCTATGACAGCTTTGTATGCTAGACACAGGTCATCTCTGAGCAGTCTGTACAAGACTGAGTACAGGGACAGGGCTTTTAGCTTATCTGTACAGGACAGGTGTTTCAGTCCCTGAATTTTCCTGGTCAGGAACCTCTGTGGTCTCTCCAACTGCTGCATGTGCTTGGCAAGATACATGCTGAAGGGGGCATTGTACTAGTTAATGGGTCTAATAAGGGAGGAGTACAGGAATGCTATGACTTCCTTGTCCCTGGATGAAATACCCTTACTTATGAGGTGGGCCATGGAGAAAGCCCTCTGTACAACGGAGGCAACATGGTGGTCAAAAGTCAGGTTGCTATCAACCTGGGTGTTCAAATCCCTCACGACTGATTGTGTGCTTAGTACCTTGTTATTAATGTGATAATTAGTGGAGACAGCATATTCCCCAAAGAGAATAATGATGCATTTCTTGGGATTCAGTTTGCGGCCATGCTTCTGGTACCAATTATTAGTTTGGTTAAGGTCCTCTTGGAGGATGTTCACATCACTGGGGGAATTTAACACAGCACCCACCTTGCAGCCACAGACCACTGGTTTTGGCTTGCACCTTAGAAAAGTATATCCCAAACAGTAGAGGCCCCAAGACCGATCCTTGGGGTACACTGCTTGTTATGGGTCTACTACTAGTGGTGGCTGCCCCTATTTTGACTGAGTGGGTTCTATCAGTGAGCCAGTTATCTACCCATCTGGTAACATATGGGTTGATGCCTCGGTGGGAGAGTTTATCAATTATGCCCAAGTGGGGAATAGTGTCAAAGGCTTTGGCTAGGTCAAGGTAGGCAGTATGCACCATCTTCCCCTCATTCATGGCTTTGGTGACTGTTTCAAAGAAGGCAACCAAGTTTAACAGGCATGATCTCCCTTTGACAAAACCAAACTGTGTGGGAGCAAGCATTTGGAGGTTGCCAATGTCCTCGTTTATTAGGTCCACGATAATGCGTTCCATGGCCTTGCAGATCAGGCTAGTTAGACTGATGGGCCTATAAATGCCTGGATCAGTGGACGCTCCACCTTTGTGCAGAGGGATGACGGTGGCTATCATCCATTCTGCTGAGATGAAGCCGGTGCACAGGCTTTGGTTGAATAGGGTGCCTAGTGGTACTGAGACCTGTTGCCCGAGTTCATGGAGGACACAGCCAAGGATGTTGTTGGGTCCCAAGGAGGCTGTATTTTTTGCCTTTGAGAGGGCATTAATGCTCCTAGTGATGAGGGAAGGGGGGGGGGGGCAGGTGCTGTGGATGTCCTGGTTTACTGATGGGGAAGACAGGGGGTGAAGTTTTCAATGAACTTCTCTGCCAGCATGTTGGCTATATCTATGGCGTTTGTGTATGTGGTATTCTTGACCACCAATTCAGAGCAGATTTGGGAGTTACCGTTGAGATTGTGGACATATGTGAAGAACGTCTTGTGATTGTCCTTAGTGGATGTGGCCAATTTGGACTCTAAGTTAGCCTTAGAGGATTTCACCAGTGACCTTATTTGCTTCTTCAAACAAAGGACAGATTGCTTCCAACTTGGCACCTGCTCCTTCTTAGTCTTGAACAGCAATTTTTTCCTTTTATTATAGAGTCTGTTTATTGCCACTGTACACCAGACAGGTTTACTCTTCCTTGACTAAGATGATTTGGTTCTGTTAGGTATAGTGGAGTCCATGCAGCTATATAGGTGCTCATATAGTTTTTTGTTTTAGACTTGGACATAAGTGCTTGATTCAACTGAAGGGATGTTGGCTGTGAAGGTGCTTATACCTGCTCTCAGGAGGTTGTAAGTCAGGGGGAGATGGTGACTTCGAAAGCGACTGCTTTATGGTCAGATCTTATCAAGGAGGATGACAACGTATGGGTCCTACAGTGGCTACTCGTGTTGGTTAGTACCAGATCTAGGACATTTCCACCTTTTCGGAAGGTGCCTACCAGCTGATGCAATGCATTGGCAAAAATCGAGGAATCTCTGGGCATTCATATTTGAGCTAGAATAGGTCTTCCACTCTATGGCTAGGTAGTTAAAGTCGCCCAGGATCAGGGTACAAGGTTGAAAATCTTAATGGTTTCAATAAGTCCAGATAGGTGGAGTGGGCCTCGAGTCATGGCTGGGGGTCTGTAGTTAGCTATGATATGAATAGGTGTTTTGTTAATAGTTAACTGTACCTGAAGTGTCTCCTGTGCGTCATGCTATTTGACCAGCCTGGAGGTGTGTATGTCTTTGATAAATACTGAAACTTCACCTCCTTTGGCTTTGTAGCTTTCTGTGTGGAGTCTGAAAGTATGGTAGGACAAGTAACCTGTTAAGGCTGGGGTGCTCTCTGCAGCTTTCAGCCAGATTTCAGTGACTGCACAAATGTCAGCATCTTGCAGGGCGAGGAATACTTGCAATGAGTGCAGTTTCATGTTAAGACTCCTAGCATTTAGCAACATGACCTTTAAATTTTGTTTAGAAGAATTTTTCACGTTGGTAATTTTGTCCTCATGACTTTGCCTAAAAAAGGCACTACGGGGGAGGCAAGAGCCTTCGCCAGAAGCCTGAAGCCCTGGGGAGACAGACGAAGGCTATCTCTGGTAAAGCATTGTGGTCTGTCAATTATGTCCTCCCAGGCTGTCAGGTACTGGATCACCTTGGAATAACACCAGAAACTAAGCCAATTGTTAAAGTCAACCATTTTCTGTTTGTACTGAGGCATCATTCTGGGTGACAGTAGGATGCTGCTTAAGGCTAGGGACATACCTGCCTGGGACACATATTCAGTGAGCTCAATCATGTCTCTCTTCATATAGTCCAGAGAGGTGTATCTCAAGTCATTCACACCAACACAGACTATGACACAGTAATTACAGTACCTGTTGTTGAGAGACTTGAGTGCATGAATGATATGATGGATTCTAGCACATGACATGCAACATACCGTGACTTTCCCCTAGTCTAGCCTGGTGAGGGGCACATCTGTGAGTCTCACGACAGAGTCTCCTATGACTAGTATGTTGGGTTTGTGGCTAGGCCTTAGAGGCTGTGAGACACAGGCACATGTACTATGTGTGATGCTTGGTGCAGTGGGTTGTGATGTGCGTGTGTGCTTTTGCCTCGGAAGTCTCTTTTGTTTAGGTATGTTTTTTGTTAAGAACCTCCAGATACATAATAATGTACTGGACTGATGTGGGTAGTGTTAGAGGTGCGGTGTTTGTGCAGACAACCTTCTCAGTGTCAGATGTACTGGCTTGTGATTGAGATAGCATGGATTCTAGGTTCTTAATATAACTGCACCTCTCACGTATTGTGTTCCTAGGTGGTAGAAGACGGTTGTCCGTATACATGAGGCAGTTGCTACACTGTCTCAGGATGCCCATATCAACAAGACTAGCAGGAGGAACCACAGGAAATTGTCTGCCCATGGTTGTCAGAATCTGTTGGAGAGGTAAAAGATGGCAGAGTGGGTACTATCAGAATAGAGTACCTATAGATGTGAGAAGGGCTGGATAAAATCACAGTAGTTGCAAGAGAGGGAGTCAGTTACACAAGAGAGCTGGTAAGGGAAAAAAATGCAACTGAGATACCTCACAATGGGTTAAAACAGCACAGTGGCAGTGTGCAATGAGCAAACAAGTGCAACACCCTGCAAACACAGGGTTTAAATACCAGAAAAGATGGAAGAATCTAGAAGCTCGAATTACTTAATCCTGCTAGCCTCTGCTCTTTCAGCCAATCATTCGTATTACAGAAGGTCAGGCAACTCTGTTACTCCCACTAACAGCAAAGACAAAACACCACCAGCAGAAGATGGCTGCCAGAAACACAGGAAACTCAACAAGCAAAACAACCAGGCCTGGATATCCAGACTATGCTACCTGACAAGAACAAAGAAATCTCACAAAAAATGCACACAAAAGCACAGATAGAGCACTCACAAATAGAAAATACAACTCTCAGTATAAAAAAAACAGTTTACAGTTAAGTAATTCAATAAAAAATGCAATTACACTAATGAAACACTATCTAGCAATGAAAATACAGTTAAAACAGTACAAAATGCAGTGAAACAGTAAAAAAAAGCTTTAACAGTGCAAAATGTAGTAGATTAGCTGTATAGCACAACTATAAGCATTAAGAAGTGCAATTCAATGAAATAAATGTAAGAATAAAACTTATTTTGCTCTTGGAGCCTCAGGGAATTTCTGCTTTGTCGCAGTGATGAATCAACAAAGACTCCTTCATATGCTTGTTGAGCTGAATAAGATTGAGAACTGACCTGTGATCTTTGTTTTTTAGGCACCAAAAAGAACGTGGAGTAAACTGCAGATCCTCTCTGTTCCAGTGTGACCACCTCATAGGTTCATACGTGTTTACTAGACTATCAATCACAAGGGCCATTTTAAGCCTAGCCATGCATCCCAAATCTCTGACGAGTTCTGATACCTTTGATAAATCTAAGCATGGGCCTGGGAGATGAACCATTTACAGATTACCTGTTTGCATCAGAGGATAGGTGCCAAACTAGGGATGAATTTCTGGTATCCCATCCAAGTTGCACTGGAATTGGATTAGGGAGGAACTCTGCTTCACATGGATGGGGAGTCTGTTGCATAGGCGGGGTTTTCTCTGGGATACATACCTATCTCTCCAACAGGTCCTATTTATATCTCACAGGCAAGGTTTAAGTCTTTAGAATGGGTCATTCTGGTACTGTTTGTTTTGTGGACATATGCAGGAGATCCAGAGTAGGGTCTGACAATGCCCTGTATGGCAGGCATAGATCTCCCATCAAAAGCCTAAAGGAGACAGAATACACTGATAGGGCCTTGAGGTAGTCTGCATATGACATATTACTTATGCCCTGTATTCTTTTAGTGAGGAACCTCTGTGGACATTCCAGTTGTTGGATATGCCCGGTTAGGTACATACCAAAAGGGGCATTGTACTCAATGATAGGTCTGATGAATGCTGAATACTGTGGAACAATGACTTCCTTGGACTCAGATGCCATACCTTTGTTTATAAGTTGTGCAACACACAATGATTTCCTCACCACTGTAGACACGTGATGATCAAAGGCTAGATTACTATCTATGTGTGTCCCTAAGTCACTGACTACTGGGTCAACTTGAAGGGGTGTGTTGTCAGTTTGACAGTTATCAGGGATGGATGACTTCTCAAGGATACTACTATGCATTTCTGGGCATTTACTTTTAGTCCATGACTCTGACACCAGTTGATTATCTGTGTTGGCCCCTCCTGAGAACATTTGTGTCAGTGTGAGATTCAATGACAGCTCCTAATCTGCAATCATCTGCAAATTTAGTCAGCCAGAGACCACTGACATTGGCCTTGACTTCTGAGAAGTAAATGCCAAAAAGAAGCGTTCCAAGGACTGATCCCTGAGGGACTCCACTTGTGACAGGCCTCTTTGTAGAGGAGGACTCCCCAATTCTAACTTCTTCGATCCTGTCTATGAGCCAGTTCGCTATCCACTGGGTGACATACAGTTTTGTACCTAACCTCTTGAGTTTGTCAACAATGCCCAAGTCAGGTATTATGTCACATGCCTTGGCCAGGTCAAGGTAGGCAGTGTGAACGATTTTGCTCTGATTCATTGTTTTGGCGACCTTCTCAAAGAAGTCCACCAGGTTGAGTAGGCATGGTCTGCCCTTTACAAAACCAAACCGGGTTGGTTTCAGTGTCTGAAGGTTTACTACATCTCTGCTGATCATCTCCATGATATTTATTTCCATGGCTTTACATATAAGACTAGTGAGACTTATGGGTCTGTAGATGGCCCACCTTTGTGCACAGAGATGACTGTTGCCTTTCTCCATTCATGAGGCATAAAGCCTGTTTGGAGGCTACAGCTGAATAGTAATTCCAGAGGTCCTGATAGGTCATGTTTCATGCTATTTAGAAGGCATCCTGTGATATTGTCTGGGCCCACTGATGCAATGTTTTTGGTCTTAGAAAGAGCGTTATGGACCTGTTCCCTAGTGATAGTAAAGGGAGTTATATTTGATGATATTTCCTGAGGGAAGGTTGAGTGGGAGAGAGGAGTAAAGCTGGAGCAGAATTTATTAGCCAGGAGGTTTGCTATATCTTCTGGCTCAGTATAGGTGGCTCCACTTACCATGAGCTCTGCACACAACTGTGTATTGTCTTTGAGGTTGAGGACATAGCTAAAGAATGCTTTGTGGTTGTCTTTGGCCTGGGAGGCCAAACTTACCTCATATTTGGCTTTAGTAGACTTTATTTGTCCTCTGAGTTTTTTGTTTAGTTTAATATTTTATGCTCTTATCCTGCTGGGTGCTGCACCTCCTAATTTTTGCCATGATTTTCTTCCTCCTGTTATATATCCAATTGATTTTTGATACCACCAGGGTGGCTTGTTTTTTGAATTAGTTCTGAACTTTTTCCTGGTGGGTACAGCTGCCTCTATACAGCTATTAACATGCTTGTACAGGGTTTCTGTGATTGGGCAGTTCTAACCAGCCAAGTTTCTTAAGGTTGAGGCAGTGGTGAGTACGATAGGGTGTTCCTGTTATGAATTTGGCAATATGATGATAGGTTACAGAGAGTTTATTGAGCTCACGCTTATTGAGGAAAGAAAATATCGGGGAGGTATATAGTAGGGTGGAGAGGAGATGGGTGCGAGCAATGGTTAGTTTGGCATGATGAGTAAGAAAGTTCTTTATTCTGTACATTGAGCCGAGTTTCTTGTTTACAGACTTAATGGTTTGGCCTATGTGCAAATCGAATTTAAGCTTGTGGTCGATAGTAACACCTAATAATTTGGTATTGGAGACAGGCTCGATGATGGTGCCATTAATGGATTCCACGTAGAAGGTCGAGGTATTAGCAAGTGGGGGTTCTTGTCCTTGGGGAGTGGCTGAAGTGGGGAAAAATAATAGTAATTTGGTTTTTGTTGGATTTAGTATGAGTTTCAGGTCGGAGAACCATTTTTCGACTTTGGCAAAACATTGTTGGGTGTGACTGCTTGGAGATTAGGGAGAGAAACTTCAGAGCAGATCAGGGTGGAGTCATCTGCATATTGAATGCAGGTGGCTCTGGGGATGACTGAGTGAAGATCATTTATGAAGACGGAGAAAAGAAGGGGACCAAGTATGGAGCCCTGAGGAACTCCAATGGTGTTGGGGAGCAGGTGAGATAGTCTGTTATGCCATTGGACTGCTTGTTGCCTGCCAGAAAGGTAAGCCTTAAACCAGCTTAGTGCTAGGTTGTCGAGATGTAGGGTTTGCAGGGTGTGGAGCAGTAGCTGGTGATTGACCATGTCGAAGGCTTTCGATAGGTCAAGAAAGAGAGCGGAGAATATTAATTTTTTATTACGGTTGTTGTTGACTGAGTCAACAAAGGAGAGGAGGGCAGTGGTTGTACTGTGATGGGGGCGAAAACCATGCTGAGTTTTAGACAGAAGATTATTAAGGGTGAGATAGTGCAGGAGTTGTTTGTGAACACACCGTTCCATAATTTTAGCTATTGGAGACAATATTGCTATAGGTCTATAGTTAGATGTTTCCGTGGAGGAGCCTCCCTTATGAAGTGGGATGATGTACGAAATTTTCCAAATGGGGGGGATGGTAGCCTCAGTTATGGTTCTGTTAATCAAGATTGATATGGGATAGGCAATGGCATCAGACGCTAATTGTAGGTATTCCGCTGGGAGACGATCAGCCGCTAAGGTGGACGGTTAAGTTTTTTTAATAGGGTGCGAATATAGGAGGTAGATACTGGTTGTAAGTTAAAGGAGAGAGGAACTGAGTCATTAGCAAGAGTTAAGGAGGAGGAAGAAGTAGGTAGCTGATTGGCTAGGGACTGGATGGTCTCAGTAAAAAAAGAGTTAAAGGTATTGGCTATTTCTTCTGGATCTTTTCCAGTGAGTTTCTCAGGGGTAGGGGTAGTAGATTTACCAGGATGGAGGAGGTTATTAAAACCAGCCCAGAACTTCTTTGGGTTATTCTGGTGTTTATCCTGGAGGTGACAGAAGTACTGTTTTTTATCTCGAGTAATGTCAGTTTTAGTGGAGTTTCTCAGCTGTTGAAATTTGATGCGATCTAGGGGAGCTTTGGTAGCTCTCCATTTATCCCATGCCTGGTCACGGAGTTTAATTTTAGTTTTGGTTTCTCTTGTTAGCCAGGGAGCTATTCGGTCCTTAGATCTGATTAGTCGGTTAGGGGCATGAGAGTCAAGTATGTTCAGGAATGTGTCATTAAAGTATGTCACGCTCTCAACTTCCTGTTTCTGACAAGTTTATATAAGGGTAGGTTAGTACATGAAAGTTTGTGTTTTATAATATATGTGACAAGGTGGTCACTGAGGTCATTGGGGAGGGTACCAGTGGTGTAGTTGTGTGGGTCTTTATTGGTAAGAATCCAGTCAATGGTGCTCTCTTTTTGCTGAGTATTTCCAATTCTAGTTGGAGATGTAATATTTTGGGAGAAACCATGTAAATTAATAGGATGGGGATTCATCTTGGCGGAGCAGTGTGACCAGTCAATATTGAAGTCCCCTAGTACTATGGTTTCTTGAGGGTAGTTGGTGGCTAACCAACTTAGGGTTTGCTCCAAGTTTTCTAGGTTCTTCCATGGTGGAATATAAATAACTACAAGATTGATACATTTTTGGGTGTTTAGGCATATCTTTAGGGCTATAAGTTCCATATTAGAGACCTTGGGAGGTTGTAATGGGTTCATATTGATATTCAATATGTTCTTAAACATTACAGCTATTCCCCCGCCTCTTTTACTTACGCATATACGTTTGATGTCATACAGGATTCCCAGTTAATAGTGAGATAATTAAAGTCACCCATGAATATGGCACTGGGCTGGATGGTTAGTGTTTCTAATAAGTTTAAATACATGGTACAGTTTTCCTGGGTCATAGAGGGGGACCTACAGCTTGCAAGGAAGTGGAACTGGATTTTACCTATGGTGATTTGAACATGAAGCAGCTCAAGTGCATTGTCCTGTTTGACCAGCCTTGAAGTACATTTATTTTTCATGTACAACAGAGACACCTCCACCTTTAGTCTCTTTCTGTGAAACAGCTGGTCTAAATGTGTGGAAGGCAATATAGCCCTGCTTTAAACCACGTCTCTCAGACCGTACAGACATCAGCATTCTCTAGGGTAGAGAGAGCTTCCAGGAAGTGGAGTTTTTTGTTTGGATTCCCGGCACTGAGCAGCAATACCTTTAGATTTTCTTGGTTTTGATTTGCTATGTTGGAAGTACTTTCAGTTTGGCATTGCCTAAACAAGGAACTATGGGGGAAGACAATGTTTTAGCTAATATTTGAAAGCCTAGAGGGGAAAGGTGCAAAGCAGCGTGGTCTGTTGACCATCTCCTTCCATGCTGACAAGTATTGCCCCCCTTAGAATTACACCAGAAACTTAGCCAATTACTAAAGTCAATCATCTTTTGTTTGTATTGTGGCATCATCCTTGGAGAAGGTAAAATGCTGCTCAATGTTAGGCTCATACCAGGCTGAGACACATTCCAAAAACTCTGATGTCTCTCTTTATATAGTCTAGGGAGGTATGTCTTGTTTGATATTTGCTGAGAAGGGCTTTACCTACTTTGCTGCTGCTTCCCTGTGTGTGGCACTGAAGGCAACTGTGATGTCTGGACAGGTGGTGACTGGCCATGAAGTCTATAAAACTAATGTGATAATCCAAATAAACTTTCTCTGAAATATGTAACTAAAGTTGAATTTTTCTATAATTTGTTAAAGCCTCTCCTGGTTTAAGAACATTTTGAAAGGGATCTAAATCTTCTCATGTTAGAGCTTCTAACAAGAAGCAAGGGTTCATTTTCAATGGAAAAATGCACCTCTATCGAGCTAATCCCTATGTTTTTTCTTTGTACTCTACATTCTGTCAACCCACTGCTCAAAATACGTGTGTGTGTGTGTGTGTGTGTGTGTGTGTGTGTGTGTGTGTGTGTGTGTGTGTGTGTGGTGTCTGTAATACTGCAAAATATGCATGTGTACGTGTGCACACACACACACACACACATTATATATATATATATATATATATATATATATATACACTTACTTGAAATGTCTCCCACAAATAACATTGGAAGACCCTTTCATTCAGTTTCCATTCATGATGGTCTGTCCTGGTCCTGGTCCTGCTCAGCCTGCTTGGCACACAATTTTGCCCTTGGGATGTAAGAAAGCGCTGTAAAGCTATACCCTGTGCTAATAAAGCTAGTGTGCACAGGGGGTAATACAACCCATACAGCTTAGATGACTGCAACAGTGATCATAATGATGGGCATCACTCTCAATTGTTTTCTGGTTTGTTTTAACTTTTTTTAATTTAGTTTTGCGAAATTTGTGCTTAGAATGTTTTTCACTTGTTAGCAACAATATAATTATTTTTGTTACAGCTGTATACTGCAAATGTACTGCAGACTTTTTTTGCTTTTTCTCCATAGTTGTGCAACCATGTTCAAAGTTACTTTAGTGCTTATTTCCTAAGCATTTTACAAAACTGAAAACCCAAACAATGTAACAGAGTTATTGCATTCAACATTAGGTAACAGGTAAAAATTGTAATACATTCATAGGTGTGTACTAGGCTAATGACCCTGCAGCCTTTACAAGCCTAGCCCCCAAAAAATTGCCCAGGCACCGTGCCACCCAATGTTAGTTCACAGTGATCCCTGGAGTGAACTTTCTGTTACCCATCCACTCGTTAAGATTTCTCTTGAAGAGGGCTAGTGAGGTGCTCTGCTTGACATGAATGGGAAGCTTATTCCAGAGTATGGGAAGTCTTTGGGAGATGAACCTGTACCTCCAGCATGTTCTGTAACTGTAGTAATGAGGATGTGATCTCTGGAGCGTGTGGCGCGGGGAGATTGGGATGTCTTTAGGTGTAGCATTTTATGTAGGGCTGGGTCGGACATGACTTTGTAAGTCAAGCAGAGATCACCTCTAAGCAGACGATAAGAGACTGAGAAAGTACAATTGTGTACACTTACCATAAATGTAAATGTTCAAGAGTATTCACTGTTGCAGTCATCAACTGTGGGTTATCCCTGCTGTGGTAGCCCTCGGCCAGCCCGAATATCAGAGTCAATGTTTTTTTTGCGTAAGCTGCCATCGCCTGTAGTCTGACATCAGGTCGTTAGTGCTATAAAGCAAGGCAGCTGACATCATTACATCAGTTTTACTTGCCCTAACCAGTCAGAAGCATAAGGAAATAAGGAAAAGTGGTCCTGGTGGCTAAAAGCCACAGTGGGAAGCTTATGTCCCCCTAGGGGAAAATGCTATATGGGGTATGGAGGGAGGAAAACCAGGACTGCAATAGTGAATACACTCAAACATCTACATTTATGGTAAATGTACACAACTGTACTATGTTCCTCCTGTTTAACTGCTGCAGTCATCACCTGTGGGAGGATTCCCAAAGCTGAGGAGAGGGGTGGAAGGATAGAGTCCTAGTCATAGGTCAGCAGGCCCTACAGAACTGCAGAGGCAAACCCTGCCCTAGTTTTGTAAAGGTATGGACAGAGGTCCAGGTGGCAGCTTCCAAGATGTCCCTGGCGGGGACCCCTCTGAGGAAGGCTGTAGAAGTGGAGGCTGCCCTAGTGGAACGGATACGTATAGACTTGGGGGGGTGATCCCATGTAGTCTGTAGCAGAAATGGATACAGTGTGATATCCATTTGGAAATGGTTTGTTTGGAAATGGGCTTCCCCTTTGCCACAGGGGCAAAGCTAACAAGTAGTTGGTCTGTTTTTCTGAATGGTTTAGTACAGTCAAGATAGTATCCGAGTTGCCTATGCACATCTAGCGAGTGTAGAATTTTTTCCCCTTGTTTTGAGGGTTGGGAAAGAAGGTGGGTAGGTGAATGGTCTGGTTGAGGGTCACATCAGATACCATCTTGGGCATAAAGGAGGGGTTAGTCCTCAGGGAGACCCAGTCTGCATGGAAAATGATGAAGGGCTCTACAGCCATGAGAGCCTGAAGTTCTGATACTCTTCTGGCTGAGGTGATAGCTAGTAGGAAGGCAGTCTTCCAGGAGAGATATTTCAATTCTGTAGAAGCAGCAGGTTCGAAAGGAGGTAAGGTTAGTTTTTCTAGAACATAAGGTCCCAGGGTGGCATGGGAGGCCTTCTGGGAGGTCTGATATAACAAGCCCCTCTGAGGAATTGCTTAATCAAAGGATGACAGAAGAGGGGTGGGTCTGAATCGTAATGTGCAGAAATGGCTGAGGCATGGATTTTAATAGAGGAGAAAGGGAGGCCACTATTGAGGAACTCGGCTAGGTAATCCAAGATAAGAGGGATGGAAGGATGGGAGGTACTGGTCCCTTTGGACTGGTTCCAAGAGCAGAATCTTTTTCATTTCCATGCATATGATTTTTCTGGTGCTGGATCTTCTTGGCCTCTGTGATGATGTCTAGGACCTGTTTGCTTAACAGGGACTCCTTGCTAGCCTTTAAAATATAAGCCATGCTGAAAGATTGAGAGTATGTAAGTCTGGATGCAGTATCTTCCCCCTCACCTGGGTCAAGAGGTCTGAGATCAGGTGAAGCTGCTTGGGGGGGCTGTAAGGTCAAGCTGTGCAGTAAGGAGTACCAATGCTGTCTGGGCCAGTCTGGAGCAATAAGGATGGCTTTTGGTCTCTCCTCCCTTATTTTAATCAGTTCCTTGTGAATAAGGGGTAAAGGAAGGAATGCGTACACAAACAGCGAGTTCCAAGGGAAGGTCAAGGCATCCACCTTCCATGCTAGTAGGTGATACTCCCTGGTACAGAACTTTTGCAGCTGGTGGTTGAGGTGTGAGGCAAAGAGATCCACTGCTGGAGTCCCCCACTCGAGTGATTTGCAGAAAGATTTCCCTGTGGAGCTGCCATTCGTGGGGGTCCAGTAAGTTTCTGCTTAGGTGGTCTGCCAGGGTGTTGTTGACCCCTGGTAGGTATTGGGCAATTAGGTGCAGACCCATGGAGGTGGCTGTAAGCCAGGGGTTCATGGTTAACTTGCACAGGGGGTAAGATTGTGGCCCCCCCGTTTGCTGATATACCACATTACTGTGTTGTTGTCTGATTTATAAGGAGACCCCCTGGCCTGAGATGGGGTTTGAAGGATGTCAGAGCCTTTTGTACTGCCATAATTTCTTTCTGACTGATGTGCAAGTGAAGTTGCTGGGCATCCCAAAGACCTTGGGTGCACCTGCCTGCTAGGTGAGCGCCCCGAGCAATGTCTGAAGCGTCGGTAAGACCCTTGTTCCTGGCACAGGCCACTGCCCACCAGAGAAACACGGCCCTTATGCATGGGATCAGAGGGAGTGAGGTCTCTAGGGACTGAGAGTGCTGGCACCAAAGGTTCTTTAAGTACCACTGAAATTTTCTCATGCAAAGCCTGGCCAGAGGAATTAGAAGGATGCAAGATGCCATGTATTCCAGAACTTCGTCGCAGTGAGGCGACTTCTGGAAGCCAGCTGGGTAAAGTAGAGAGGCAGGAAGCTCTGTTTTTCTGGGGATAGGAAGGCCATTTAGGATGCTGTGTCTACAACAGCTCCCAAGAAAATGATCTTCCTGGTGGGGATTTGTTTTGATTTCTTCTCGTTGATGGTGAACCCTAGGGCAGTTAGGAGACATTTGACAAAGAGAACATCCTGGAACAGTTTTTCTTTGCACTCTGTCTGAATGAGGCAGTCATCCAGGTTGGGGTAAATCTGTATACTTCTCTGTCTGCAGAATGCTATGGCCAAAGACAAGTATTTGTTGAATACTCTGGGAGCAGTAGACAAGCCAAAGGGCAAAGCAGAGAACTGAAAGTGTTGTGAGCCTGCTCTGAAGCTCAGGAATTTTCTGCATGATTCCCTGATGAGGATGTGGAGGTAGGGATCTTTTAGGTCTAGGGTCACTACCCAGCCATGTTTTGCTAGCATAGGGAGCAGCTGTTGCAAAGTTATCATTTTGAATCTGGGGATCACTAGAGAGGTGTTCAGAATGCATAGATCCAGGATGGGGCACCAAGTGCCCTCTTTTCTGGGAACAAGGAATAGTCTGGAATAAAAGCCTTAGCCTGTTTGATCTGAGGGGACAGGTCCTACTGCTTGCTCCCTGTGATATACCTCTGCCCACTGATTTGGAGGTAAGTCTGGGTATCCTCTTGGAATTGGGAGTTTGCTGAAAGATAATTTGTATTCCTGAGAAATGATCTTTAAGACCCATTGGTTCTTTGTTACAGACAGCCAATTGTCTTTGAAGAGGGAGAGCCTTTCTCCTAGTTTTTGGTGAGTGAAGGGAGGGCAGAGGAGGGTCACTGTCAGTGTTTGCCATAAAGACAGACGTGGTCCATTGTTTGCTTCTCTGCTGGCCCTGGGATAGGAGCCTGGAGGGTCTATCCCTGCAGGGCTTACCTTGGCTCCGTCTGCTAGGTGCAGGGAAGGTCCAATGCTTAGAGGGAAAGTTCCTGTTGAATCTGGGAGGCTGAACTTGAAAGAAATCTTTTACTGTTTGCATACATTTTGCTTTGTCTTCCATCTTTTTAAGCACCTCTTCTGCTTTGTCCCCAAACAAGCGCTCCTCATCTAGGGGTGCATCAATAAGTTTAGACTTGACATGATCAGGGACAGGTCGTTCCTTCAGCCAAGCATGTCTCCTAATACAAGATCCTGTCACTGCTGCCCTGCCTCTAGGCTTCTAGGGCGTCATATCCACATTGTAATGAGTGTTTGGCCACTTGACAAGCTGAGTGCAGTAAATCTGCTAACTCTTTTGAATTGGTACAGTCAGGAAAGGTAGCAATCTTCTGTTTAAATTGTTCCAAAGTGTGTTATTGATATTTTAACATATGGAACTGACAATTGAGTGCTCTGATAGCTAAGGTTGCATAGGTGCATACTTTTTTCCCCATCTATCCGGAGCTCTGGAGTCCATGTCAGAAGGAAGAGGATTCTTGGCAGAACTAGTCTTAGCTCATTTAGGTCCCTGTGTAATGACCTCTGGGTCTGCAACAGGATATCTGTACTAGTATTTGTGAGAATCCAGTACTCTGTAGTACCTGTCAGGTTTACTGGGAGTAGGAGGGAGGATGTTAGGGGCTAAGCTGGACTCATGGAAAACATCATCCACCACTTCTAAAACAGGGGGGAATGGCCACGGGTCTGTGCTGGAGTAAGTGCAGAAACTCTCTAAGTCTTTTCTTAGACTGTGGGAAGTCCTGAGATTCCCATTGGAAATGTTACCTGAGGGAGTGAAGGGTTTCCCCAAAGGAAAGGTCCTCTGGAGGGGAAGCAGAAGGGATGGATTCCTCTGCATCTGAATCCTCATAAGCAGTTAAGGGATGCTGTTCCTCTTCAAAAACTGAATAATCAGATTCCTCAGAATCCTGTGCCTTTTTCTTTTAAAAGAAGTGGCCTGACTACCCCAGATAAGGCAGATGAGATCCTCTGCCATTTTAAGCATTTGTGCTTGGGGTGGTGGGGCAGGTGGGCTAGAAGCAGATTTCCTAGGAGTGGCCTGGCATCTAGGCCTGAGAGAATCTGTCGGTCTGAGAGAAATGGTAGTTGGATGCGAAGACGTTGTTTTTTGTCTAGAATCGGTAATGCGAAAGGCCTCCTCGGAAGTCGGTGCCTGCATCGTGGCTCCACACCCAACCGAGGCAGAGACAGCCAAAGGTTCGAAGACTCAGAAAGGGTCACGGTAGAGGCCTGTGTAGATAGTGAATCAGGCATCAGGGGCTGCGAAAGCACCTCACTGAATTCTGGAGAACTGACAACCTGCTTAGCGGTAGCATCACTGGAAGGCTTAGCCTTGTGTGGTCCGTCTTTATCCTTTATCTCTACGTTTTTTCAGAATGTCCACAAATTGTTGGCTAACTGATGCCATATCGGAATGCAACGACGGAACATGAAAATAGCTGTCTATAAAAAAGAGCTCTACGACAAATGGTTCTCGCATTAAAAAGGGCACAGAACCGGCAATGGGGGATGTCGTGGTCTGGGCCTAAACAAGTGATGCAGTAAGAATGGAAGTCTCGGCATGGGATCTGCTTTCCACAGGCGAGATAATTGTGGATGTTTTCAGCTGAAATTCAACTTCTGGTAGCGACCGACCGGCACTCGTGCGAACTGCTTCTGCTACGGGCTGCATGCCAAGAAAGACTAATGTAATGATGTCAGCTGCCTTGCTTTACAGCAATGACGACCTGACGTCAGAC
This sequence comes from Protopterus annectens, assembly GCF_019279795.1. Lineage (NCBI taxonomy): Eukaryota > Metazoa > Chordata > Ceratodontiformes > Protopteridae > Protopterus > Protopterus annectens. The sequence goes on along the minus strand of NC_056736.1, from coordinate 305,734,567 downwards.
TACAGGCGACTGCAGCCAACGCAAAAAAACACTGACTCTGGTATTCAGGCCGGCCGAGGTCTACCACAGCAGAGATAACCTACAGATGATGACTGCAACAGTGAAAGGTGAAGAACATCATAGGTTTGTACATGGCTAATGGCCTTGGAGCCTTTACAAGCCTAGCCCATAAGATTACCCTGGCATCGTGCTACCCGACCTTAGTTCCCAGTGCCTCTGTCAAGTAGAGCCACTGGAGTGATACCCGGGGTGAATTTTCTATTTCCCATCCACTCATCAAGATTTCTCTTGAAGATGGCCAGTGAGGCGCTCTGCTTGACATGTATGGGAAGTCTATTCCATAGCATGGGCAGTCTCTGGATTATGAACCTGTCCCTCCAGCTTGTTCTGTTGATTGCGGTAATTAGGTTGAGGTCTCTGGAGCGTGCAGTGCAGAGGGAATGGGATTTCTTTAGATGTAGCATTTCTAACAGAGCTGGGTCAGATATGGCTTTGTAAGTCAAGCAGAGATTGCCTTTAAGTAGGCGATATGAGACAGAGTATAGTTGGAGTTTTCTGAGTCTGTCCATATAGGACAAGTGTTTAAGGCCTAAGATCCTCTTTGTGAGGTATTTTTGTGACCTCTCCAGTTGTTGTAGGTGTCTAGTTAGGTACATGCCAAATGAGGCATTGTACTCTATGATTGGCCTAATGAGGGAAGAACAGAGGGAGACAATGACCTCTTTCTTCCTGGATGCAAAACCCTTAGTAATGAGATATGCCACATAGAAGGACTTTCTGACCACAGTGGCAATGTAGTGGTCAAAAGAGAGGTTGCTGTCAACCTGTGTTCCCAGATCTCTTATGACGCCTTCTGTGTTCAGTGGACTACCATCAATGTAGTAATTCATGGCAACTGGGTTTTTCTCAAAGGGGATGATGACACATTTTTTGGCATTGAGCTTAAGGGCATGGTTCTGACACCAGTCATTGGTCTCAGTGAGGCCTTTCTGTAGGATGTCAACATCTCTTGGGGAGTTAATTATGGCTCCCAACTTGCAATTATCTGTGAACTTTGTCAGCCACAGTCCTTTCGTGTTGGCCTGAACTTCAGAGAAATAGATGCCAAACAGGAGAGGACCCAGGACCGAACCTTGTGGGACTCCACTTGTGACTGGTCGACAGTCTGACTTGGAGTTAGCTACTTTCTCACCGTGGGTTCCATCTGTGAGCCAGTATGCAACCCACCTAGTGATATAGGGGTTGATGCCTAGCTTAATGAGCTGTGATTCCTGAGTGGGGAATGGTATCAAAGCCCTTGGCCAGATCAAGGTAGGCTGTATGAACCACCTTGCCTTCATCCACAGCTCTGGTGACTGACTCAAACAAGTCGACCAGGTTGAGCAGGCATGACCCTACCCTTCACAAAACCAGACTATGTGGGATCCAGAGTTTGGAGGTTCCCTATATCTTTGTTTATTAGGTCCATGATGATGCATTCCATAGCTTTGATTATATCAGACTTGTCAGGCTAATGGGGCGATAGTTCCCAGGGTCTGTAGTCGCTCCTCCTTTGTGGAGAGGGATGACTGTAGCAGTACGCCATTCGGTAGGGACAAAGCCTGAGGTGAGGCTGTGACTGAACAGGGCACACAGGTGAGGTGCCAGTTCACTCTGTAGTTCATGTAGAACACATCCAGGGATATTGTCAGGGCCCATAGAAGCTGTATTCTTGGCCTTGGACAGTGCTTTTTTAACCTGTGCAGCAGTAATACTGGGTGCCTGGCAATCTACTGGTATTGTGATTGGTCCTTTGGTGGTGGTGGTGGGGGGGGGGCTAAAGCTGGCACTGAATCTGTCGGCCAGTACATTGGCAATATCTGTTGTTTCAGTATAGGAGGTGCCATTGTGCAACAGCTCCAAGCAAATCTGGGTATTGCCCTGGAGATTCTTTACATAACTATAGAAGGCCTTGTGGTTGTCTTTAGTGTCTGCTGCAATTCTGTTTTCATAGCTAGTTTTAGAGGATTTGATGAGGGATCTCAACTTTTTGTTGAGGCTGATAAGGGAGTTTTTCCAGTCTTTGGATTTCACCTTATTTATCATCAGTTTCCTCCTTCTGTTGTAGAGTTTGTTTATGGCAGGGGACCACCAGATTGGCTTCCTTTTTTTGGAGAAAAGTGTCTTGGTTCTATTGGGTATGACGAGATCCATGCATTTGTGTACGTGTTCGTACAGGGCATTAGTGTATGATTTGGCGGTCATGCAGCTGTTCTCCAATTGCATGGGTGCTGTGAAGTTAGCCACCTCTGTTTTTAGGATCCCAAAATTAGCTTTGGAGAAGTTGTTCATGGTGGTTACCTTTGTGTGTGTGTGTGTGTGTGTGTGTGGGGGGGGGGGGGTGGATTTCCAAGATGATTAGTTTGTGGTCGGATCTAACCAGGGAGGAGTTGACTATTGGTACAGAGCAAAGGTCACCCATGTTAGTAATGACCAGGTCAGGGATACTGCTACCTCTAGTGGGGGTAAGAATGAGCTGGTCCAGGGCATTGGAATTAATGAATTCCAGGAAACGTGGGGCAAATGTATTGGTACATGAGTAGTTTTCCCAGTTAATGGAGGGGTAGAGTTGAAGTCGCCCAGTAGGAGAGGGTTAGGTTGGACCCTAATATTCTCCCGGGGGCTTAGGAACGTGGAGTGTGAGTCTTTGGTCATGGTTGGGGACCTACAGCAGGCTACGACCTGAATCGCTGTCTTACCCAATGTTATCTGCACCTGAAGTATCTCTGATGCATCATGTTGGGCTACCAGTCTGGAGGTGTGCGGATCCTTTATGAATATGAAAACACCACCGCCTTTGGAGCTTCGGTCCAAGTTCTGGGGCCGAAAGGTATGGAACGAGTTATAGCCTGGTACTGCAGGGGTGCTATCTGCTGCCTTGAATTAGATCTCTGTTACAGCACAAATGTCGATGTTCTCCATTTTAAGGATTGCTTCGAGCGAGTGCATTTTGCGATTTAGACTTCTGGCGTTGAGCAGCATGACCCTCAGATTGCATTTGTTTGTAGCTGTTACAGTGGTAATTTGGTCTTTGGAACAAAGCCTAAGAAAAACACTATAGGGGTGGCAAGAGCCTTGGCCAGTATCTGGAAGCCCAGAGGCAACAGACGCAGGCCATCTCTGGCAAAGCATCTAGGTCTGTCAGTCATGTCATCCCAGGCAGGCAGATACTGGATCCCCTTAGAATGACAGCAGAAATGTAGCCAATTGTTGAAATCAATCATTTTATGTTTGTACTGTGGTATCATTCTCGGTGATGGTAGGAGGGTGCTCAGGGCTAGGATCATACTCATTTGGGCTACATAATCCAAGAGTTCTTCCATGTCTCTCTTCATGTAGTTCAGGGAGGTAGTCTCAGGTCATTCACACCCACATGTACAATGACAGAGTCATATTTATACCTGTTGTTGAAGTTTCTTGAGTCTGTCCATGTAAGACATGCGTTTAAGGCCTAGAATACTTTTTGTGAGGTACTTTTGTGGTCTCTCCAGCTGGTGTAGGTGTCTGGTCAGGTACATGCCAAACGGGGCATTATATTCAATGACTGGTCTAATGAGTGATGAGTAGAGAGGGATGATGACCTCTTTCTTCCCGGATGCAAAACCTTTGGTTATAAGATGTGCCACATAGAAGGACTTTCTGACCACAGTGGCAATGTGGTGGTCGAAGGTGAGGTGGCTGTCAACCTGGGTGCCCAGGTCTCTTATGGTCCCTTCAGTGTTCAGTAGGTTCCCATCAATGTGGTAATTCGTGGGAATTGAGTTTTTTTCCAAAGGGGATGATAATATATTTTTTGGCATTAAGCTTCAAGCCATGGTTCCGACACCAGTCATTAGTCTCAGAAAGTCCCTTTTGTAGGGTATCTGCATCACTTGGGGAGTTGATAATGACGCTTCGTTTGCAGTCATCAGCAAACTTGGTCAGTCAAAGTCCTTCTGTGTTGGCCTTTGTCTGAGGAAGTCCGGATATTAATCCGGGCGAAAAGCGCTTTACAAGTTTATGGTTTTTACTGTTTTTACTCAGTCGCTAGTTCGAAAAATAAACTCTGTGGATTATTTTCTCTCTCTTGTTGTGGATCAGTGCTTTTTTACTCAGTGGCTGGAGTTTCGTTTATTGGTGTTATGTTGTAGACAGTACCACTGACTGAGAAGTAGCTACTGAAGGAGCCTCATGTGGAATCTGGCTAGAGGAGCAATGGTAATCAAAGCTGCCATTGACCCCAAGAGCTGGAGTATAGATCGAGCGGGAGATTTGTGGTGACAAGAGCAGCAGATGAACTTGTTGCCTTATTCTCTGAAGCCTGTGTTCCAGAAAGGATGTTGTGCAATTTCTTGTGTCCAACAGTACCCCTATAAATTCCAAAGACTTAGTTGGGGTTCTGTTGGATTTCTCCCAGTTTACAGTGATTCCCAGGCTTTGAGCTGTTAAGAGAGTACACTGCAGGGCTTCTTCCAGTAGATGCTTGGTGGGGGCGGTGAGGAGCAAGTCGTCTAGATATGGAAATGCCTGGAATCCTTGAAATCACAAGTGAGCGATAACCACTGCCATGCATTTTGTGAACACTCTGGAGGCTGTAGAGAGACCGAAGGGCAAGGCTCAAAATTGGTAGTGACTGGCTCCTATGCAGAAGCGGAGGTAACTTCTTGAGCATTTGTCCATTTTTATGTGGTAATACACATCTTTAAGATCTACAGAGCACATCCAATCGTCATCTTCCAGAGGAGGAAGGACAGACTGAACAGTGACCATCCGGAATTTCTGTTTTTATAAATTTGTTCAGTGTACTGAGATCCAGAATTGGTCTCCAGTCCCCTGTCTTTTTTGGCACTAAAAAGAACCTTGAGTAAAAAATGGATCCTATCTGGTCTGGGGGGACCCTCTGGATGACTCTTTTTGTAGCAGGGATTTGCCAGTGGAGGCAAGCGTCCTCTCCATGGCCTGGAAGGCTGGCCCACCCTAAGAGGGATGGGAGCTCGGAATAGAGCACGGCAACCTCGGAACTGGGGTCACACCCCGCCCTGACGAGCCCACCCCTAGACCAGGATCTCAAGAGGATCGTGAACCATGAGAGAGAGAGAGGATCTCTGGAGGGTGCCATAGAAACAAATCAGCATGGAGCCAGGAATGCCCTCCCCCACAGCACAGCCACTTTCCTGAGAAGAGCCCAATCCACCGAGGGCCACAAGGATAACTCTGGTTCCAAAGTGAGATCCACTATAGGACTTGGAAGGGAAGCTGCTGTCAGAGTAATAGGCTTCAAAACTTGAGTAGAAGTCGAAGGAGGAGTGTACGTTGAAGTTTGAGGAGATATACACTCACCTGAATGAGGGAACATGGACTTCTATTGTTGAGAGAGACCTCTGGTCACAAGCAACTGGTCAACAAGCCGCAATATATCTTGTTCAGAAGGACTTTTGGTTGACCTCATGGAGAAAGCTGATGGCGATTCTGGCCTTTCTAGAAAAGGACTATATTGACTGCCAGCAAAAGGATTCAGTGAAGGAGAATATTTGGTCCTTGCTAATTCAATAGGTGCAGAACTTGGAGCAAGGATGTCTGCACCTAAGAAAATGGTGTGGAGGTAGTCTGTGCCGATGACGTCAGTGCCATAGTAGTTGAAGGTGTCTGCACCGTAAAGGCAAAGGTCTGCCCCGAAGGGTACGGTGCCATTGTAGAAAGTGTCTGCACCGGTAATAAGGACGGTGCCGAGAAGAACTGCACTGAAGCACATGGTGCTGAAAATGTCTGCGCCATGGAGTACAGAAGAGCCATGTTCAGAGCAGAAGGTGATTGTACCGACAGTGCCGGAGGGGACTGAACCTGTATGGACGGTGCCAGTAAGGGTTGTGACAGAACTGTCAGAACCATAGTTGTCTGCACCAGGAACTCCAGTGCCGGTATCGATAAGGAAGACATGGCTGGAGCCAGAATCATTTGGGACAGTGCCAAGCCTGAAGCCGACAGGGTCAAAGGTAGGTGGCAGCGCCGAAGTAGTAATCAATTTCACCTTCTTATGAGTCAATTCCCTATGATCTCCTGAGCGAAAAGGGGGGAGCGACTTCAATGACTTCAATGAAGAAGAGGAAGAACGCCTCTTATGGGGTTTAACAGGAGGGGGTGAGCCCTCCGACCTAGAAATAACTTCAGAGAAAAGAGACTTAAGAAGACCTTTCAACATTAACTTATTCTTCCTCTCATTGAGAGTCCTGGTAGAGAAATTTTTACAAATCCCACACGGGGGATCCACAGTAAGGTGGGAGACATTCAGACAGTTGACACACAAGTCATGGCCATCTTAACTAACTTACAGCGGCAATCCTTGCACTGCTTGAAACCAACGCTACTTTTCTTATCAGACATAATGCTGTAGAGAAGAAGAACAGTACCAAAGGGAAGAAGAAAGGCTACCCAAAACATGCAAGAACAGAAAGGAAGGATTACCAATGATGGTAATGAAGAATTACCACAAGGTAAGAAAAGAGGGTAATAAAGGGAAAAGACTAAAGGGAGAGAGAATCTAAAGTACATGATAGGGTAGGAAGATATTAGTACAAACTATTGAGAATATTTAAAGTAAGAACAATGTATAAAAATTAAAAAAAAAAAAATGAGACACTTAGCTAAGAGAGTGGCTTGACACGGTTGTACAGCAATGCGGCAAAGGAGATCTGAGGTAACAGGGAGCAGAGCGTTCTGGGTAGGACCTTGGTTCGAGAGTTTTTGGCTGACATGAGTTTGATATTGGCCGGCTCAGTTCAGAGGATGGAACCCATAACCCATCAGTAAGGAATAAACGAAGATTAACAACATCAGATTACACTGTTTTCTCGTAAAAGATTTATGAGAAAATAAAAGTACATGACAGACATGGGAAGACAGCACAGGCTGTCTTGACTATTAAAGGAAGTGGAGAAACTATGCTGTCAGCTTTAGGTTTGAGATATATGGATGAATCATGTCTGCTGGGTGAGGCAGGAGGTCTGGAATCAGATCCAGAATCCAAGGTTGGTAGACTAGATGAGGCCAAAAAAAAAAAGGTGAACCAACTCTGTCAACACCAGTATGATGGAATGAGGATGACTCTGCTCTTCGACTTGGCAGCTGTCTGCAGAGATTTGGGTATCAAAGGAGTCGAGATAAGCATAGAAGAGATTGGGGTGCAATTGTGGAGCAGAACATCCTTTGGTGATTCCCCCAGTGGGGGGACCAGGGCAAAGAAGCTGCTGCACTTGTTTAGGAGAGAAGCAAAAAGATCACAGCAAGGCTAGCCTCACTGATGGAAAATCATTTTGGTCACTTTCTTGTTGAGGGGACCTTGTCTGCTATCACATTGGACTTCCCTGGAATGTGCATTGATATCAGAAAGCAGTTGGAAGAGCTCGTCTACTGGCACACTCTGAGGGCTTCTCTGCACAAGGGGCAAGATCTGGTTCCTCCTTGTTTGTTTATGTACCAGACTACTGACACGTCCATCTGAATTGCAACTGTCCCTGAAAGGACAGCATTGCTGTCATTTCTTGGAAGCAGACATGTATGTTGGCCTCTTTGGGGGACCAAGTGCCATAGACTGTTTTCCCCAGGAAGTGCCCTGCATCTAATCTGGGAAGTGTCCGTGGTCACTATGGCCTTGGGCTGAGGGAGCATGACAGGACGGCCTTGAAGTACATGATCTGATCGAGTACACCACCACAGATACCTTTTGCATGCTTGAATGATTTTTATTTGGATTGACGTGTTGATAAAAAATCAACCACCGAAGAATCCTCATGTGGAATTTCACTATAGGAACTAAAATTATGGCCGCTGACACTGATCCTAGGGCTTGTAGAATCAATCGTGCTGAAATTGTTATACTGCGAATTATCCTTTTCACCTGGAATCTAATAGTCTGTACTCTTGCAAAAGGAAGAGAAGCGGTTACTGATAGCATGTTGAAAACTGTTCCTATAAACTCCAGTAACCGAGAAGGTTCTAACCGAGATTTGCTGTAATTTATAGTAATAAGGATGCAAATTTGGAGTACCTGATCTATCGCTCTTATGAATAAATGTCTGATGGGGGGTAATGAGCCCATTATCTAGATATAGAAACAACCGGAAGCCCTACAGTTTGAAGTGAGTAACTACCACTGCCATGCATTTGGTGAACACCCTGGGGGCTGTGGTGAGGCCAAAGGGCAGGGCTCTGAACTGGTAATGACTGGCTCCCACCTTGAAGTACAAGTACCTTCTGGACTGCCTGTTCACATTTTTATGTGATAGTACACGTCTAGAAGGTCTAACAAGCACATCCAATCGTCCTCACCCAAAAAGGGCAAAATGGACTGAACTGTGATCATCCGAATCTGTGTGTGTCAAACTGATTTGTTCAAGTTGCTAACATTCAAAATGGGTCTCCAGTCCCCTGTTTCCTTTGGCACTAGAAAGAGTCTTGACTGAGTTCCGGATTCTATCTTGTCTGGTGGGATCTCTTGGATGACTCTAGCAGCTTTGGCATTTCTAGTGCTGCTGTTTTCCTCTGACTAGGTGAAACATCGGGAAACTTGCATGAGCATGAAGGTGAAAGGGAAAAGGGAATTATATAACCTCTGGAAACAATCTTCTGCACCCACAAATCTTTTGGGATGTCTAGCCAGGATCACTGGTGCAGAGATAAATGACCCCCAATTGCCTCTAGGGGGGACAATTGGGCCTCCTTTTAGGAGTGCTGGTAGGGTCTGTCAGAGTAAGAATCCCTGGGCCTTTGGTTCTGTGGAACACCCCTGCCCCGTGGGTGGCATCTTCCATTTGAGTCCCCCACTGTGCTTCTGGGGGAACTCTCCCCACATGAATCATGGGAAGAACCCTGGGATTTTTTGAACCACATTTTTTGTCCTCCCTGTTGGTTCCTACAGAAGGCCCTTTGAGGGGTCGAAAAACATACTCCTACTGAAAAGAGGGTCTCTCTCTGTCATGCTCACACCAGGAGAGTATGTCCTTCACTCTGGGGCCAAATAAAAAAGTTCCATCAAAAGAAGCATTGAAGAAAGAGGAAATGAATGGCTCCACAAAGTCAGACAAGCTCATCCAAGCATGCCTCCTAATGGAAATGCCTGAACTGGCTGCTCTTGAAGCCCCCTCAGTTGTATGAAAGATGAGTCTCATGGTTGAATTTAAGATGGACTGAAAGGTTGCCAACTGTGAGGCTACAGAAGCCTGAGTCTCAACAGAAGTGATCTCAAAAAGGGATTTTGACAGTTCCTTAACCAAGTCCCTCTGGAGTCTTCTAAAGTGTTCCAGGCAGTTCAGCAACCTGAGGGCAAAAGTAGGTGAAGCATAGACATGCTTCACAAATCTGTCAAAGCCCTAGACTCCCTGTCACGGGGATGGACAGTGGAAATCTGTTCAACAAGTTCCTTCTTAGTACCGTCACCACAACCATAGCATCTCCAGGTACTCCCTTACTCCAAAATTCCCTTCTTAGAGGTGGTGCCAGAATCCAATGTGGTCTCTTTAGGATAGGTTCAACTGAGGCAGGCTCCTTCCACACACGCTTAGACATCAAATCAATGATCTTATCAGTGGGCAGAGTCACCCAGGAGGTACACTGGCCAGATCCAAAAGCTCCCAGGAATACAGATTTCTCCGGAGAAGGACTGGAGGACCAACCACCTCTTTAAGGATCTCTAGGATATCTCCAAATGAGACATCTTCGATGGTGACCTTGGCGATCCTTCTCCATCAAAATCAGCATCTTCAGTGATGGATTTCAGTAGGGAATCTAAGTGCCTGCTTTTGCACTTTCTCGTCTGAGGTACTTATTCAGTGGGATGCTCTGGAGAAGTATCAGAAGAGATGGTGATACCCTACTGGGTAGCCTGGAGAGTTTGGGCTGGCTGTCACTGTGGAGTCGAATGTTGAGGATCAAAGCAAGAGAGATACATGAGATCCTGAAGGGAGATCAAAGGGGAGAGAGACCATCCGGCCAGCTGAGGCAGAAAAAACTCTCTCCACCACCTCAAAAGCAGAACATCCCAGGGAGAAAGAAGCCAACGGAGCTAAGAAGTCATTCTTCCACCTCATCGGTTGTCTGCCCAGAAGGCATTCCACCCAAGGCAGAGGTTGGAGCCGAGCTCTCCAATGCCAAGGTTCCGAGGGGCAGAGATGGCTCTGACAACTTCGGAGTCAACTCCAACACCTCCGATCTGGCAAGAACGCTATGGATCTGAGAGTCATCATGCTCTGAACTCTTCAAAGCAGGAGCACTCAGAGAAATCCTAGGAGCAGAGGATAAAAATATCCTTGGATCCAACCCAGCCAGTCTCAGCAAATTCAGATCCAAGGGCTCCGAAATGGACAGCCGGATCGGAGAAAGAGCAGATAGTGGAGGGGTAGAGCAAATCATTGCTTGCTGACCCCAAGAAGTAGGAGCTGGGAGAGCACCCATCTGTACCCGAGCTGAGAGAAATCTCTTCATCCTATTCACATCGGCTTCATGAGACTCCTGGAAGAATGAGAGGAGGCTAATGAAGGAGAGTTTGAATGCTGTCTTTCCAAAAATGCAGATAGGACCCTAGACGGCACCTGGTCAATGGTTGAATACTGAGTTCTTGGAAGTAGCCTTGTTATCACACGTATTTGGGTCCAATGAAGTTTTTGGAGATCCAGAAACCAGCCCAGACAATACACACATAAATCATGCAAGTCAGAGACAGGAAGCTTATGACCACATTGTTGACATTTCTTAAAGCATGAAGGCTCTTTTTCAGACGTCTTTATATATATTTTCTTTCTATATTCATAGAAAAGAGCTTTTTTTTTTAAACTAAGGATAAGGGAAATAAAGGCAAGGGAGGAAAAAATACCAACAATGGTATGCAAGAGCACACTAAAAAATGTAAAAAAAAAAAAAGTTAAATAGAAAAAAGATAATTATAGGATCATAGGAGATTACTAGGTTAATGGTCCTGGGGTCCTTACAAGCCTAGCCAAGAGTTTATTCCCCAAAACAGAAACCTCAATCAGCACCTGTTGCCCCTGTCAGTGAGGGACACAGGTGGAACCCTTTTTGCAAATTTGTGGTTTCCCATCCACTTATTAAGGTTGTGCTCAGTGACGTACTTTGTTTGACGTGCATGGGGACTCTATTCCAGAGACAGGGCAGCCTCTGGGAGACAAACCTGTCTCTCCAGCAGGTTTTGTTAATGTCACATATTAGATTTAGGCCTTTCAATCGGGTAATGCACGAGGAGTTAGACTTAGACATGGAGCATCTCAAGTAAAGCAGAGTCTGAGATTGCCTTGTAGGCAAGACACACAGATCACCTCTGAGCACTCTGTACAATACCAAGTAGAGTGATAGTGATTTGAATCTGTCCAGACAGGACAAGTTTTGGAGGCCATGGATTCTCTTTGTGAGGTATTTCTGTGGCCTTTCCAGTTGGTGCAGGTGTTTGGAGAGCTACATACCAAATGGGGCATTGTACTCAATTATTGGCCTAATGAGGGAGGAGTACATGGAGGCAATAACCATTTTTCTGGCTGCAATTCCTTTACTTATGACATGAACCAAGTAAAAGGTTTGCTAACTGACCACTGCCACTACATGATGGTCGAATGCGAGATTGTTGTCCACATATGTACCCAGGTCTCTCACCACAAGTTGTGTGCTTAGAGGGATGCTGTTGATTTGGTAATCAGTAGGGGCCGTGTTTTTGCCAAATGGTATGAATACATTTTTTTGCACTTAAGTCTATGACTTTGGCACCAGTCATTTGTTGCTGTGAGACCCTCTTGTAGTATGTTATCATTTGGGGAGTCAATGACAGCACCCAACTTATAGTCATCTGCTAACTTGGTCAGCCACAGGCCTTTTGTCATTGCTTGGACCTCTAAGAAGTAGATGCCAAACAGTAGGGGTCCCAGGACAGATCCCTGGGGAACACCACTAGTGACAGATCTGTTGTCGGAGGTGGAGACACCTATGTTGACCGGGTCCTATCGGTGAGCCAGTTGACCACCCACCTAATCAGATAGGGATTTATGCCAAGTTGTGTTAGCTTTTCAATGATGCTAGAGTGGGGGATTGTGTATAAACTAAAATACCAGCAATGGCATACATAAGGGATACACTAAGTGTAAGAAAAATATATAGGGAAAAATACCCAAGAAAAATGCACTTATCTGAAAATAAGCTTGAGAGCTCAGATGATCATGTGTATTTTGCAAATGTGGAAAACGAGATCGGAGGTACGTTAGGAGTTTGTGTATTGTGGGTAAGGGAGAAGCTTGACAACTTTAGGGTTACCACAAGCTATAGTTAACGGCCAAGTCGGATAAGAGGATCAGATCCAAACAATCTGTTGAGGAATGAATGAAAATTGACATCAGATCATATTTATGATCTTATTGGTTGCTTTCATTTAATATTATTCTCACTATGAAAATAACAATAGTGCAATTATAGTAGATTAAAGAAAACATTACATTAAAAGCAATGTCAGTGAAACATAAATATTCAAAGCTGTCATGCCTCCTGGGCAATTAAATTTAAAAGATGACAAAATATGCTCAGTACTTGAAACAGCATATCTGCTGAAATATAAAACTGTCTCAATCCAAGCCAAGTTGGCAACATCAGCCCTAAAATCAGTTACAAACAACTTAATAATGGAGCCAAAAATGTTACTATTTACAGCTTCCGTATCATCTTCCAAACCTAAGGAACCAGAAAACACACTGAAATTCAGCTAACTATTAATGCAATCCAAAAAATCATCTACTACCAGTAACTGTCCCAACATTAGAAGCAAAAAGTCCAACAATACAGCAAGACAAAAGCACTCTTTTCCATGTAACCACATTAGCCATATCATTCCAAGAACAAATAATGCTGATCAAAAAGAATCATAATACTGTCAGTGTCACAAATTAAAAAACTCTGCACACAACATCACTCTCCTTCTTCTCTGATTACAGCCAGTCTTTTGTCCAAGCCATCCTGATACTAAGTAATTAGTCATACTCCATGACCAGCAACTAGCAGTTAGTAGAACCTGAAAGAAGCAAGAGTTAAAATCCACTAGTATGTAGTCCAAAAGCCTAGACACTTCCATCGAGCAGCTAATAGCCAACTTGAGGAGAATTTCAATGCAAATATTGAAAAAGAATCTGGCAGCTGCTTGTCATCACTGTCAGCAGTGAAACTGCTAGTGAAAGTAACATGGAGTTACAATACTTATTTAGAAGAGTGAAGAGGTCGTGGGAGGTTTACTTCCACTCTCCAGTGAAGGAAACACAGCTTTTATTTTTGTGGACTGTTTTAAAAGAAAGTAGGTCAACACCAGGAGGCCATATCTTGGTGAAAAGATTCTCTTTTTTAGTGAAACGGTACAGGTACAGACCCATAGCTTACCAACATCCCTCAGACAGCAAAATAATCTGAAAGACGCTGCACTAAGTTTGGCTTTCTCCTCCATTAAAGAGCATATTCTGCCATTTCAGATTTTACTATCAAACTGCTCTTCAAATGGTCGCTCTCTCATCTCGGGTTACCAGGAAGACATACCTCCTCTATGGGACTTAAATTTTAATTCTGAAAAGCTGACCCTGCCTCTCACTGAACCTGCCAGTAGATCAAATATTAAGTTTTTGTTTTACAAGAGTATTTTTAGCAGCCACTGTTTCAGCTCAGCGAATCTTGAATCTCTGGGTATTGACATGTAGAGAACCTTACAAAGTCTTCCATGAGGGCACAGTATGTCTAAGAAAATCTTTCACAAAGACAGAATATGTCTAAGAACAAATCCTTCCCTCCTAACTAATGTAGTCCCAGAGCTTACAATATACTGAGACATATGTTTTCTTAATGTAAATCACAGTGCAACCAACTTCTATTACCTGGTCTCCTTTGTTTTATCCAACTATAAACCCCTGGGCTGAACATTAAAACGGTCCACTTGGATTAGTGCTCTATCATGGTCAACAGATGCATAAAGACATGCATGTATGCATTAAATTAATACAATAAAATAAAATACACTCCAAGTGTTCCAACACAATCTACAAAACAAAGTGGATAGACCACTATGAATCATGGTTGTGCACAAGTAACTGAAACATACCTTTTAGTGCAAGAAATCTGGACAAAGCCTAAAATAATAGGGGACAAAGGCTCAAAAATTGGGACAGATTTTAAATATTGTTCTTATAAACTTGGAAAGTAGAAACTATGCATTTTCTAAAGAATATGAAGTCTGACAGTCAAACACGTGTCATTATTTACCAGGCATAGGAGTTCTAACTGCCTGACTACTTTTTGTATCCTTCATGCCAAAGGAATCAGGGTAAATCACTATCCAGAAAAGACTCACCAAGCAGCTAACCTGCTGCATTAAAATCTGCTATTAATGTTATAGTGAAAACTCTGAAAGGGAAAGGTTAAAAAATACTCTACAAGGGTGGCAAATACCACTGAGACTCTCTTCTAGAAGGTCTCTGTGCAAAGGTCTCTGTGCAAAGCATCAGTGAAGCTGCAACCAGCATTTGCCCAGCATTACAAGCCAGACCTGCAACCTAAAAGTAGACAGCTCTGCAGTAGCACTGCTAAAAGGAATGTTGTAGCCTTCTCCTTATGGTCAGTGTCAGAATGGTCCTTCCTCTCTACTGCCTGGTATTCTCCCTATACTTGGAATAAAACTACAACAATCATCCTTACAATGAAAATAGTACAGCTATGTGAGGAACACACCTTAACAGTATATTTTTATCAGAATGATCACTTATGAGGTAGGAGCTACAAATCACCCACTTTCTGTATTGTTTTTTCATCCTCTTATTGCCACCGAAAGCAAAACAGCAAAACTGTTACTGTGTCTGGAAAGGCAATCCCTGCATTACCTTTGGGGAAAGGGAGCATACCTTACATTTTAGTCAATGTATACCTTTTTGACCGTGCTGCTATGGGGAGGACCTTTCAATAGCTACATTTCATTAAGTCTGAGAAGCTTTATTGTTATAGGTAGGGTTTACTGTGTCTTGTGCCCTTTTGGTGGATATGTTTTTCCCTTCTTATTTTTAATAAGAACAAGGATGCAAGTTAATTTGCTAATGACATCTTATCTCCAAAAAATGAACTAAAGATGGTATCAGTTATTCTCCCTCTATAGCCATACTTCCAGTCTTGAACATTGGTGGTAATCTGGTGCTGGAAAATGGATGCAATACTGCTTTTCCGATTCTGGCTGAGGGATGGATATCTACCAGGCTAATATTCCACTACTTGAAATAAGATTCTTTCGCATGTGCATGTACTAGCTCTAATATAATACGATGGACTAGACTTAAATTTAGAACTTAATGATGCTAAACTACTTTGTCCATTGCGATTTTCTTTTTTTTTTTTACTTAAAAATCAGTGCAACACTGCTAAGCCATGTTATGGGCTGGAAATACACATTTGCAGTACAAATGATGTACGTATATACTGATCTGTAGTTAACAAATGTGTGTATCTGTGCAAATCCATGTTACGCATCTTTTGAATGAAGAACTACATTTCCTTTTCTCCACATTATATGTGTGGCACACAAATGAATCCTTACCACTACACCTTTAAAATGCTATCACAATAGTCATACTTTTCAGCTCAACTCCAGACATTTCTCAGATCATGAAAGTTCAAATCATTTAATGTTCTTTCATCTTTTCTAAGGAACCATGACACTTTTAACATATTTCTGAACAACCACCAAAAAGTAATAGAGCTTGGAATAGAAATTTCATCCAAAGCTTTCCTTGGGAATATGATGAAGATACAGCAAAGTTAAAAGCAAACAACTGTAATTTTAACAATGTCACTTAGCTGACCTAGTTGTGGCAAGAGATACTACAGCACTGTTGTACAAGAACTTGTCATAACAGTAGATGTCATACTAATCACTGTTGCATTACTAACCGATGGAATAACCTGCCAAGGATAGCCATATATCTGGACAGGGCACCTTCCTAGCATTGTACACCCAACATATGACCTAATACCAAAGGTGGGAGGTACATAAGGGACATATCAGTGTGAAATACCTCACAACTTGCTTGCCCCAGACCAAAACACTAAAGCAGAAGGAGACATAACTATTTACATATGTGCATATCCCCAAACAGAAGAAAAGAAAGGTACGGAAGAGGTTCACCTCAGCCAGGAAGGAGAAAACAAGCCCAAAAAAGGGGAAGAAGGATGGGATGTAATAATGCAAAAGAGAAGGACATCTACTGTTAATGTAAGTTGTGGACTATGTCCTTCCAAGATTACTGCTGCAGTATTACTATCTGATGGGAGACATTAAAGCTGATCAGAAGGGAAAAGGAAAAAGGAACAGAGTCGTGGTCCAACAAACCCTGCTATGCTTCTAGAAAAAAACAGCCAGCTTACAAATGTGTGAACAGAGGACCATGAAGATGCCTCAAGAATAGTTATAAAACCCAAACACTTGAAAAGGGGTCCAGAAGATGCAACTGCCCTAGTAGAAAGAGTTGGGAAGCTGTTTCTTAAGAAAAGAGTGAAAAAGGGAAATGGCTTTGGAAGTCCTGGAAGAAATGGTCTGCTTAGAGACCAGCAAACCCAATTTCTTCTCTTGAAATGACACGAGTTGGTCCGATTTACTAATATTCCTAGTTTTGTCCAGGTAACATCTAAGCTGTCTATATACATCCAATAAAAGACATATTTGCTCCCCTCTGTTATGAGGGCAGGGAAAGGTGGAGGAAGATTGATGGATTAGTTCAAGTATAACTCATTAATCACCTTAGACATGAAGAAGGATTACTTCTAAGAGTGACCCTATCCTTGTGGAAAACAAGGAAGGATGGAACAGCCAAAGCTTTCTGCTCAGAAACTCTTTCAGCAGAAGAGAAAGATAGGTTTCCACATACAAAGCTCTAAAAACAAAACAAAACAAAAAAAAAAAAAAAAAACTGGCAGCTGACTCAAAAGGCACTAGTGTCAGTTTCATCTGCTGGACACCTTTAAAACCTGTACGACCTCAAAACATGAAGAAAAGTGTGGATCTATGAGCAGACAAGCAGATATGGCTGACAAATGAGCTTTCACAGAGGAGTATGCCAGCCCAGAGTTGAGCAACTCACACAATAGAGAACAACAAAGAACAGTAAGGTTCCCAACTTGAGAAGGGTCCTGGTACTTCTTTTTGCACCACAAAGAAAATCTCTTCCATTCTGAAACATATTCTCCAGTAGTCGTTTTTCTAGCATCCTGTAAAACATAGAGCACATCCCCAGAAAAGTGACGCCTGAAAGGAATCACAACTCTTATCGCCCAAAGAGTTAATTGCAGAGTTTGGAGATGAGGGTGAATGAGACAGCAGTTGTTTTATGTCAGCAGGTCCAACATGTGATGACTGCCCCTGGCCAAATGGAACAGAAATCAGAAGAAAGTGTATCATCTTCAACAGAAGCCACAGCCAAGGGAGAATCGGTTTATGAAGAATATGCAAGTAAATCCTTATCAGAACCCTGATCTTCCTCCAGAGATGAAGACTCCCTCTGTCTCTTAAGAGGGGTAGGAGAAGGAGGTACAGCAGTAGATGCAGCTTGAAAATACAGAGTGGGCTTTAAACAGCCTTAAATAAAGTTTTACCATTCTTTCTACAAGCTTCCGACAACATGAGAAGTACATTTGATCTTCTGCTTTAGCTTTGTTGGGACAAAACATGGTAGATCAGAGACCTGGGAGACTTGTATCTGAGAAGTGCATACTTCCTCCATATCTAAAATTTGAGAAATATACACTGGTCTGTTGGAGATAACTAGCTGGGGTTCCCCCTTCCCACCTTAAGTAGAGATCGGATCAGCCAAAGAGGGCATGCAAATGGGCTACTCCATACTGGCCTCTGACAGGGTCACAATAGTGGAGCAGTAGCAGGCATGGGAAAGTCCAAGGACTCTTCAAAAGGCATAGCAGAGATATCTGGCTCATGTTGGAAAGCTAAAGCCTTGTGCTAAGCCTTAAGCTTCTTCTTTGGTAATGGCTGAGCATCAGAGCAGGAAGGCTGAGATGACAAATTGCCGTGTGCAAGCTCTTTGAGCCTTTGATTTTCTAAATAGATCTTGAAGGAAGTAGATGGCTGCATAGGATCTTGAGGACAAAGAACTAACAAACAGCACACTCTCTGTAGTTATTCTTCAGAGAAGTAGATGCCAAACAAGAGCAATCCCAGGACTGAACCCTGAGGTACTCCACTTACTTGTTTGGAGCTGGATTTGGAGTCGGCTACTTTTACAGTGTGGGTTCTATCAGTACGCCAGTTAGCAACCCATTGGGTGACGTAGGGATTAATGCTCAGCTTAGTAAGTTTATCTATGATTCCAAAGTGGGGGATGGTGTCAAAGGCCTTGGCAAGGTCTACATAGGCTGTGTGGACCACCTTACCCTTGTCCATGGCTTTGAAGACTGAGTGGCTCTGGAGACTGATTTGAAGAAGTCAATCAGGTTCAGGAGACAAGATTGGCCCTTCACGAACCCAAACTGGGTGGGGTCCAGTGTTTGAAGGTTGCCAATGTCTTTGTTTATAAGTTCCATGATAATACGCTCCATGGCCTTGCAGATAAGACTTGTCAGACTGATGGGATGGTAGTTTCCGGGATCCAAGGTGGATCCCCCTTGTGAAGTGGGATAACTGTAGCTCTGCGCCACTCAGTGGGCACAAAACCTGAGGTGAGGCTAGGATTAAACATGACACTTAGGTGAGGTGCCAGTTCATATTGTAGTTCATGTAGTACACAGCCTGGGATGTCATCTGGTCCCATGGATGCTGTATTCTTAGCTTTGGATAGTGTGTTTTTTACCTGTGTGGCCGTTATTACTGGAATTAGGCAATCTTGCGGTATTGAGATGGGCCATTTAGGGGGTGAGAGGGGGGTGAAGTTGTCACTGAATCGATCTGCCAGGATATTGGCAATATCCTTGGGATCGGTATAGTTAATGCCATTATGTTTTAGTTCAGACCAGATCTGAGCATTGCCATTTAGATTCTTGACATAGTTATAGAATGCCTTGTGGTTATCTTTGGCAATTTTATTTTCATAACTAGCTTTGGAGGATTTTATGAGGGCTCTCAGTTTCTTACTGAGGCTGGTAAGGGAGTGTTTTGCATCCTGGTATTTTCCTCTTTTCTTCAACAGTTTCTTCCTTTTGTTGTAAAGTTTGTTTATGGCAGTAGTCCACCAGATTGGCTTCCTTTTTTTGGATGAGAGCATTGTGGTCCTATTTGGGATGGCACGATTCATGCATGAGTGGATGTGCTCGTACAGTGCCTTAGTGTAGGATTCAGCAGTTGAACTTTCAGTTCCTGTCTGCATAGGTGTCATGAAGTTTGTCACTTCTGACTTGAGCAGCATGAAGTTGGCTTTGGAAAAGTTTTTTATGGAGGTTTCCTTACTGGGGGGTTGAGATGGGATGTGGATGTTAAGGGTGATTAGCTTATGGTCAGACCTGACTAACGAGGGGGTGACCATAGGTGTGGAGCATCAATTTCCCATGTTGGTAATGACCAGGTCTAGGATATTGGAGCCCCTGGTGGGACTATGGATTAGTTGATCCAGGGCATTGGAATTTATGAAATCCAAAAAACAAGTAATCTCCGTGGTATCCCCGAAGTCTCAAAACAACCCACTAAAGTGTAGTGGGTCTAAAAACAAAACAGTGTAAGAAACTTCTCTGTGTGGAACATTTTCAGTCCATATATTTCTAGTTAATCACTGTATATTAATCAGATCAGACAATAGTAGTAGAAGTAGCGAACGTAAACTCAAGTCTAAAAGTAATAATAGAAAATATATATAATTCTACAGCATTACTAAGTATTCGAAAGTAATCCAAGCAAGGCAGGCAGTCTGTTTCCAGTCTACTACTATTGTCTGATCTGATTAATATACAGTGATTAACTAGAAATATATGGACTGAAAATCTTCCACACAGAGAAGCTTCTTACACTGTTTAATTTATGAATTCCAAGAACCGTTGGGCAAAGGTGTTGGCACATGATTAGTTTTCCCAGTTAATGGCAGGGTAGTTAAAATCACCCAGTATTAGGGTGTTTGGTTCTAGCTTAATATTTTCCAGTATGTTTAGAAAGGTGCAGTGAGAATCTTGGGGTATGGTGGGGGATCTGTAGCAAGCTACAATTTGGATTGCAGTCTTACCTAGTGTTAGTTGCACCTGGAGAATTTCAAATGCACTGTGTTGGGCAACTAGCCTGGTGGTGTGAATATCCTTGGTGAATATGGACACTCCTCCACCTTTAGTGTTTTGATCCTGGTTTGGTGGCCAAAAAGTGTGGTAAGAGTTGTAGCCTGGTATTGCAGGACAGAATCTCCAGCTACCTTGTAATCCTTGGGTGGACCTTATGGAAGAATGTTCCTGAGTACCACTGAGCCGAAGGCAGCTCTCCCTCTGGAGACCACATCCAATTTGTAATGATTGATAAAAGTGTGGGGTTTAGCCCAACTGGCTGCTGCACAGATATCATCCATAGAAGCCCTGGAATGGAAGGCTACAGATGTTGCCATATATCTAATAGAATGGGCTTTAATATTCTGTGGCATAGGTTCTTTTGCAAATGAATAAGTGAAGTATATGCAGTCCCTTACTCATTTTGATAAAGTGAACTTGGAAATAGAATTTCCCAATTTAGGCCCACAGAAGGAAATGAAAAGTTGGCCAGATTTACGTATTGCTTTGGTCCTGTCTAAATAAAATCTCAATTGTCTGTGCACATCTAAGGAATGTAGACAGTATTCCCCTTTATTAGAAAACTTCGAGAAAAATACTGGTAAATCAATAGTCTGATTGATGGAAAAGTTACAGACAACTTTGGGAAGGAAAGATGGATTTGTCTGGAATGATACTCTGTCCTTGTGGAAGATTAGATAGGGTCTTTTGCTGCATAATGCCTGAAGTTCAGAAATTCGTCTGGCTGATGTGATGGCTGCCAGGAAAAGGGATTTCCATGACAAGAATTTGAGGTCACACTTCACTGCAGGCTCAAATGGAGGTTGAGTCAAAGACTGGAGAACTAACGTGAGGTTTCATAGCTCTATAGGTTGTCTGATTGGAGGGCTAATGTGGGAGACCCCTTTGAGAAATGTTTTGCATAACTGACTTGAGATGAGGAAAGAACCATCCAATCCATTGTGATAGTTTGAAATAGCCACTAGATGTACTTGTATAGTAGAAGCCACGGCTCCATCTTCGAAAAACTTAGATAGGTATTGTAAAACCGCTGTGACTGGAGCTGAATATGGATCTAGCATCTTTTTCTTTGACCAAATAGAGGATCTTCCATTTGTCCAGATATAGTCTTCTGGTGGATGGTTTATGAGGGCCCAGAATAATGTCATGAACAGTTAAGGTGAGGTCATCCTGCCTGGCAATTAATGGAAGTGGAGAAACCAAGCTGTCAACTTGAGAATGGACAGGTTCAGATGACTCAAACCTTGGGGGTGAGAAATTAGGTCTGGAAGATGGTCCACAATCCACTGTCGCCATAACAGATGAAGCCGAAGGAAGGGGAACCAAACTTGTCAAGACCAAAAGGGGGCTATGAGGATCACTTTGCATTTCAACTGAATAGCTTTCTTTATGGATTGGGGTATCAGAGGAATGGGGGTATAGGCGTATAGCAGTCCCGTGGGCCAATCGTGAATCAGAGCATCCCTCGGGGCCTCCCCCTTTGGGGGGGAAAAAGGGCAAAATAGCTGCTGCATTTGTTGCTTGACAGGGAGGTGAATAGGTCACAGCAAGGCTGGTCTCAATGGCTGAAAATTTCTGCTGCTACTTCGGGATTGAGAGACCACTCGTAAGGCAGGAGAATACATCTGCTCAACTTGTCTGCAATCACGTTGGAAATCCCTGGGATATGCATTGCAATCAGAAAGCGGATGGAAGTTATCGCCCACTGCCAAATTCTCATCGCCTCTCGACACAGGGGATAGGACTTGGTTACTCCTTGCTTGTTGATATACCAGACTACAGACATATTGTCTGACTGAATCTCAATCGATCCAGAAGGAAAAACAGGTTGAAATGCTTGCAACGCTAACAGTACAGTTCTCAGTTCTAGAACGCTAATATGCAGGTTGGCCTCCAACGTGGACCATGTGCCTTGGACTGTCTTTCCCTGCAAATGGCCCCTCCACCCTATCAGGGTAGTGTCCATGGTCACAATGGCTGTGGGTTGAGGGGGTTGGAATGGACAGGTTCAAAGTTCTGTCTGGCTTCATCCACCAAAGAAGGTCCTGCTTGCAAGAATTGGTTATCTGAATTTGAAAACATAGAGGATGGTAATTCAGAAACCACTGAGAGAGAAGAAGCCACTGAAGTATTTGCAAGTGTAGTTTCACAAGAGGCACTATTGGTATGGAAGCTGCCATGGATCCTAAAACCTGGCAGAGTATCACCCGGGGCTGAAGTCTCAATTTCTGAAGTCTGTGAGCTGGGAGCGACACCAGACAACAGCGGGTGTCGAAGACTGTTCCAATTAATTCTATCTTCTGGACCAGAGCAAGATTGGATTTCTCCCAGTTCACAGTTATCCCCAAAAGTTTTACCAGTGAAAGAGTGTATTGCAGGGCTGTTACCAGAAGATGCTTGGTGGGGACGGTAAGGAGCCAATCGTCCAAATACGGAAAAACCTGGAATCTTTGCAGTCTCAAGTGAGCTGTAACCACTGCCATGCACTTTGTGAACACTCTGAGGGCTGTAGAGAGTCCGAACGGCAAGGCACGAAACTGGTAATGATTGGCTCCTAGCCAGAAGCAAAGAAGACTCCTGGAGCATTTGTCCATTTTTATGTGGTAATACATGTCCCGAAGGTCTATAGACCACATCCAATCACCTTCCCTTAGAAAAGGAAGAATGGACTGAACCGTGACCATCTGGAAAAATGTAGAGCTACGGCAGACAGGGTCTTACCATCCTGCTCACACCTGGACAGAGTGTCCTTCACTTTGGGGCCAAAAAGGGAAGCTGCTCTGATGGGAGTATTCAGGAAGGAAGATATCAAAGGGTCTGTGAAGTCACAAAGGTGCATCCAGGTATGGCAACTCATAACTATGCCTGATCCCGCCATCTCTAGCCGCCCCTTCAATTGCATGCGAGAGCAACCTCATGGACGAATTGGAGATAGATTCCAGGGTTGCGAGCTGTGAGGCAACTTTATCCCTTACCTTGTCAGATACCTGTCCTGCGAGTGTTCCAGAGAGTTTGGAAACCAGGTCTCTTTGAAGCCTCGTAAAATGTGCCAAGTAGTTCAGGGACCGTATGGCAAAGGTTGCTGAAGCAAAGACTCGCCTCCCTAATCTGTCCAGGCCTGAGACTCTCTGTTGGGCAGGTGGACAGTATGACTCTCTTTGGCAAGATCCTTTTTCATGGCCGCCGCCACCACCATAGCATCAACTGGTAAACCTCTGGACCAATGTGGGTTTTCCTCAGGTGGAGAAAGTATCTTGTCAGGTCTCCGAGGGATCGACTCAACAGAACCAGGGTTCTTCCAAGCGTGCTGCACCACAAGCTGAACTAGCTAGTCTGCAGGCTGGGTCACCCAAGAGGTAGATGGCTGGTATGGAAAGCCTGCAGAAACACACACTCCTTGGAAGAAGGATTAGTGAGCTTCCAGCCACCCCTCTGCTTCAAAATTTTAAGGATGCCTGCGAAGGAGACATCATCAGGGGGTGACTGTGGGGACCCTTCAATGTCATAGAAATCCATGTCCTCTGTTAGGGACTCTTCAGGCGAGTCTACATGCTTCCTCTTGCATGATCTCTTCCGTGGGGGCTCCTAAGCGGGGACTTCTGAGGACGACTCAGGGGGAGAAGTCTGGGGTTTCTGGCGTCAGTGGAATGCTTCCAGAAGCAAGTGCCCTCTCCATAGCATAGAAAGCAGTTCTGCCCAAAGAGGGATGGGAGCCCGGGACCAAGAAGGACAACATCGGAAATGGGGGTCACACCCTGCTCCGTCGAAACCCTTCCCAAGGATGGAGCCTCAAGCAGGATCGGTGCAGACAGGACTCCTGGCACAGAGGACAGAATCGAAGAAACACTGAGACCCGTGCCCTGAATCGAGGAGCCTGCAGCCCAATCCCAGGGTTTAGGAAGGACCGGTTCAGCAGAAGCTGAAGACCAAAGGGACAACCCGGTGCCCGAGTGAGGTCCACTACAGATGCAGAGATGGGGAGGGGGGGTTCTGAAAATGACGTCGGAGCAGAAGGCTTTGGAACCGGTATGGTCAAATGAGAAGAATAGGATGGCATCCGTGGAGAAGTCAACCCAAATCCTGCAGGAGGATGGGTCCTGGAAGGAGTGGGTATCCCCGTGGCTGTCAACAGCTGGTCCACAAGACGCACATCAAGTTCAGAAAGGCTCCTGGTGGATCTAGTGGACACTCCCGATGGGGAGTCAGGTCATTCTAGGAACGGACTATACACCTGCCCTAGAAAGGGTCTGTGGATGGAGAGTATCAGGTCCGTGGTGTGGAATCTACCGGCACTGATGTCTCATGTTTGGAGACCGGAAGCAATGGAGTCAAATTCGTACTTATCGGGGCCAAAGGGGTACTCAGAGCAGATGTGGAAGGTTCACTCGTAATCGCAGAGATATGGTTCGAAAGCGTGCACTGTGCCAAAGCAGCACTTGGTGCCAAAGTCGTAGTAGTGGTAGTGAGGTCGACAGTCAGTGCCGGAGACCATATCGGAGCCGAAGCTGGCACCAACATAGATACAGTCATAACTGGAGCAGAAGAGGTCGATGCCAATGAGGCTGACTTATGCTCCGAAGATAGTTTTGGCACTTTAGACTTTACAGATTTGCCCTGGTCACCAGATGGTGAAGAGAGGACTGAATGACCTTTTGTTATTCTGAATTGGAGGGGATGAGACAGTACAGTTTTTGGCCTACCATCGTCCAGATGCGTACTATCGCATGACACCGCTGTCCAGTCCCAACTTACGGATCTAGTCCCGCGACCCGGCCGTCAAAGGACAAAACCAAAATGGCGCGTATCACAAACGCGAAAACCAAAACAATATACAATCAATACAGTAGAATATGCGATGACCTACCAGACCACCCCTTTTCTTGCCCCAGATGTCAGAAGACCTAAAAAAACCTGCACCAAAAACCAAAAACCCAAACATACCTGCACCAAAATATATACAATATATAACAAAAAGTACCCATTCATTCAATCTACACAACCACCCCTGGAACAAACAGGGAGTAGGGAGGAGGGAGAGTAATTGGCCTCAGCAATGTGGGATGAGCTAACAAATACATTTGCAGCAAAAAACAAAACCCTGTTCTGTTCCACATATTGTAGAGCTGCAACAATAAAGATTGGCAAAGGTAGCCAGAGGAGTTGGCAAAAAATAAGCAAGGAAGCCCTAGCAAATAACATGCTAGGTAGCCACCCTAAGGAAGAGTGCCCCTAGACTTAAGGAGAGGAATCCCCTAAGCAATAACCTTGCCATGCACCGAACCTTAAAGCAAAGGTGGTAGAAATTAACCCCCAAATGAAATGCTTTGTGAAACAGCTTTGCCCTCAGTGGAATGAGCCTCAACTTTGAAACAAACTCAAAGACTGGATAATAATAACAAGCAATGAACAATCCCCCACCCAATATCTTGTTTTTGCAAAAACACAACTGCCCTCATGAAAAAAGCAAAAGAAAACAACAAATAGAGAAAGTAAAATCCTTAATATCCTGGTTTACACTTAAACGCATAACGATACATCACAAGGCATAGAAATCTTTAAATTCTTTTCCTTAATTTGAAAATCAGTATAGAAATGAAGGCATTAAACTCAAGAGCTTTTTCCGACAGAGACCACGAGGTATAAAGCGAAGGAAGGGATTAATATTTCCATTCATAGTTATATGAAGAAGTTCAAGAGCAACAGAGTAAAAAGCCTGTGTAGTAAAACCTACCCCACAACCAGAAAAGGACACCAAGCAGTCTTCCAGGCTCTCGTGGGGGTCTTATTTCAGTTAGTCAGTAGGCAAAAAAAGGTCAGGATGTAAAAGTTACAATGGTGGGTCACACAATCCCTGAGAGCAGCCTGTGGTCTTAAAATTTTGCCCTGAGAGATTGACCTAACATTCAGGATGATGAAATTGCTTAAGCATGAAGTGGAACAGAAAAATTAGGCTCAGAAATCTCCTTAATGGAGATTGCAGCAAAACTTTGTCCAATAACTAAATGTAAGATATTGAAAATTCACACCAAACAGGCTCAGAAATCTCCAAATTCTTTCAATCACCTGCA
Organism: Protopterus annectens; assembly: GCF_019279795.1. Lineage (NCBI taxonomy): Eukaryota > Metazoa > Chordata > Ceratodontiformes > Protopteridae > Protopterus > Protopterus annectens. The sequence goes on along the minus strand of NC_056736.1, from coordinate 305,708,216 downwards.
AAATAGAAATCCTCCCTTTTTTCATCTGTGACATTTTTTCTGTACTGTGTGAAACTTTGCTTAGAATCATTTTTAAAACTGAGAGTTGAGAAGCACCTGTTGCAAAACAGGGAGATGAAGAAAGTGTGTCAGACTTAGAGAAAGAGTAATGGGCTTGAGCAGAGCAAATGACAGGGTGAAATAAAGACTTGGAATGTGGGCTCAAGTTGTAAAGGCCTTCTTTGGGAGAAGGACCAAGAGGCTCATCTGTGGTAGCAGAGAGGTCAATGGCCTTCCACAAACTCACCTTGGCTTGTCTTGTCTGACCTTTGAAGCACCTTTGGGAGAAGAGGCAGAGGTGGGAAAAGAACAAGCAGAAGAACATTTGCAACCAGAAGAAAGTAGCATCCACTTTCAAAGTTGTGTGATGAATTTTTCAGGCAAACTGAAATCAGCTTCAGATTAGTTTTCTGTCTTACATTTGTCACTGTGTTCTCTGCCCGACACATCTGGATTTTTTCCCAGAGAAGATCCAGGAGTTTGTCAGGGGATCCATAGTTTTAAGCTTTAACACACATCCCATAGAAAACCCGTGTTCCCCTGCAGAATGTGTAGCTGCAGAGTCCTTGCCTGTCTGCAGTTCATAAAATCATTTGGGTAATCAACAAATGCCCTGCTTGTGAGCTGTTTTCAGTTGATGTACTGCCTCAACAGTGTTGTTGTCTCTTATAACTTCAACACCTGTGTTGATGTAGTAACTTTCTTGGCCATGTCTTTCAACTGGATGACTACCCATGGTATTCTGGAGGGATATGTAGATGCTCATCTCTGGCAGGCACTGCGTCTTCTTCCCACTTCCCTGTTAGAGTCCTTCCTCAAGCAATGTCTGACTCATCTGTCGTTAAAATCTTTTTTTGCCTCTGGGGGGGTCACAGAGTCTGCAGTGTTTCACAGATCTGATTCTGCTGCCCAGGTTTTTTCCAAATACCATTGTTTGTTTATTTGAATGACAGTGTCCATATCCTTTGACATTGAATGTCAAGATGATTTGATACCTTCTGTCCACTGGCCTTATGCAGTTTGGCATTGGGATGAACCCAGAATAGATGCGAACCCTTAAGGTTTGAAGTTTGTTACTCCGGTGTTGGCCGGACTGAACCCTGAGTTGATGGAAGTAATCTGAAAGATTGTTTTGAGAGAAAGTACCAGGAAGGCTCTTTTGTTGCTGTATTCACAGAAAGGGCATCTTAAAAGCCATGCTTGTTATTCCACACTCCTAGAATGTCTTGAGAATTGCACAGAATACCTTTGTGCTAATGCTGAAGAATGACTTTTAGAAGGAACTGTAGCCACAAGAGTTTTCACTCACCAGAGCTAGCACTCGCCCCCAGAAGGATAAGATGGAATTAAGCAGCCCAGCAACCATTAGGGCTGGAGCTTAGAATAGCTATAATACTCTGGTCAACAGATAATGAGGTTTTTATAGCAGAGAACTGATAAAACTTGCATGTTAGTCGAATACGCTTTAGAATCCTGCAACTTAGTCTTATAGGCGAGATAAACAGTTTTAACTTAGTGATCTAGAAGTAACCATTGTAAGATTCCTCCCAGCACAGGTAGAAGTCAGCGTCTCCTAACATTTTGAAAGGATTGGAAAATAATAAGTGTTGTGGATAGATAATCCAAAATTCTGTCACAATTCCCTCCCTAATCCTAGGAACCAGCGAGTAATAAAAATTTGGAGCCTTCCAGATTTTGAACAACTACTGAAAGGCCTTGTGTGAGAGGCAGAGAAATTTGCTTGTGAGCCTCTGTTCTTTGTTTGAAAGGAGCGCTCATGCCTTGAAATAGAATCTGGAAAAGGTGCCTGTAAACCAGAGTGAATGATATCCAGAACCCATCTTGCCTTTGGGTGTGGCCAAGTAAATCTAATTTCAAAAGCTCTGCTAAAGGCAGGTCATTGGGTCTGCAAAGAAAAAGTAGCCTACCCTCAAAAGAGTGCCAGGTAGGGCCACGTGAAGGACCTGGGCCTGCCCTGCCCTCACCAGGCCTAAAAGAACCGACTCCTGTCCTCACCACCTGAGAACCTTGAGTTTGCTATAGGGTCAGGGCCCAGTAGGCCTGCAAGACCTAATATCAAGGCATGCATAAACAAAAGAGGCTGCACCTGCAATAGACTTTAACAGTTCTCCATGCACTTGCCTTGTCCTTTAACAGTTAGTTGCTTCTTACATTTGAATCCCTTGCAAACAAGCAAATCTAAACACTTAACAACCATCCAACACATAACCCTGTAAAACAGCATCCAAATCAAGAACAGAACAGAGAGGCAGCTAAAGAATCGAAGGCACACAGCAGTGGCTGCACGAAGAACAGAACCAAAACCACACCCACAGGAGGCACTCCGCACACTATCTCCTGCAACTCTGCACAATCCAATTTCCCACTCTGTAGTGAAAACAGAATCCAAATCCTGCAACTCATTATAAACCAATACCTTAATATGAAATCCCATATGACAAGCGCCCAACAAAGCAATCTTAATTCTCATGGTGGAAGTGGCTAAAGTGGATCTATCAATTCCCCATTCTAAGCCGGCCAGCCTGGACAGGGAGGAATTTTATCAACAGCCCAACACTCTTAGGCCCCTGATAACAGGATTTTAGTTTGCCTAGGACTCTTAAACAGCCCCCTGATTTATCAGATATGGGTTCAGCCCTAGCACTCTTAAACAGAATCTTATGGACTTGAGGGCGAGAAATCAAATTTCAGGAAGTTTCTGCAAAACAGAGGCAGAGAATCAGGATTCAGGGAAGCCTGCAAACTACATCTTCCAACCTAAATTGGAAACAGAGAATAAGCCTCTTAGCCTATGCAAGGAATCAATGAGAAATCCTAAAAAAATGCTCTATAGAATGCTCCCCCTGAAAATAAAAAAATCCTCAGGGAAGAGAGCAGAGTCTCTGAATCATCCACATCAGAATCAAGAAGAGGCTGGTGACTCAAGAATCATTCAAGACCAGATCAGAATAAGGACTCTACAACCCTCACTCACTCACTCTCCTAACCCTTCCAACATTAGTCAAAAGGGCAGGAGGGGCATAGAACCTCTAATCATTGTAATCAAATCCTCTGCCTAGCATAGCATATGCTTCCAAAGACCCTGGAACAGAACGGAGAAACCCCCACTGAAGAAAAAAACACTGGAGAAACCCCAAAGAAGCTGGCAACACAAGGCCTCTTAAAGAAGCCTTGGCAAAGAGAGGGAAGAACAGCCACCTGAGAACAGCCTCAGAGAGGGCCTACTTCCCACCTGAGAAGCCCTGTAGCCTTAGTAACTTCCCTCTGAGACACCCAGAAACTACAAAGTGGCTCCTGGCTCTCCTCCCAAATTCTATAGAACCCGACCGGCATTCAGGGTCTCTTCTTCTTCTAAACGGTTGCTTTGTTCTTCTTCGCGCTTTGCTGTTTTGCTGAAAGGAGGCGGCCGAGCAGCGAACGCCGGAGCATCCAACGGCATTTAATAATTACCTTCTAAAACACTCAACTGGCACAGTCTCTTAAATCCCTATAGTAAGAAAGCAACCAACAACAAGAGCGCAGTCAGGCCAAAACAGGGCCCTAAACAATGTATACACAAATAATGGTAATCCCTATTCCCACCAGTTTGTTTACAGAAATACAGTTATTCACTTTTCTCGGTTAAATACTGAGGCAAGAGGCAAAAAAAAAATAAATATCAACGGGGGTACTTAGCCTTTGATTCTGAAACCGAACCTGACTTCAGAAACTTTGAAAGCGCCAACTGCACTCGCAAATCTGCATCGACCATTGACCAAAAAGAAAAGATTGAGGCGAGCTGTATGGATGGGGCGGTCCTAGTACCCTGACTGACTGACGCGCGTCAGTCTAATGCCGGCCCGTGCCAGCCGAGTACTTTGTATTCGGGCCGACTGGACAGCGGACTACCCCAATAGTTAGGACTGCAGCAATGTGGAATGAAGAACATCTTCGTCGCAGAAAGGGGCTCTGAAAAGGGCAACTTAAGTAGGCCCTTCAGGATCAACTTATTCTTGTGCTCATTCAAAGTGCACTGACTGAAACTTTGACAAATCACACAGGGAGGTTGCACTGAAAGATGGGGCACCCCCAAACAATAAACACAATCATCACGAGAGTCACTATTCGGAAATTTACCCTTACATGAAGCACAATGTTTAAAACCCGATGTGCCCTTTTTAACAAACATCATGAAAATTTACACACAACAATGAAGGAGAGTACTATAGAAATATTTTCAAACACTGCTATCTCTATGTCTAAAATTATCTAGATACACACAATATCTATGAAATATGTCAAAAAACACACAACTAGTCAGACAAAGGGAGAGAGAGAAGAAATACCAACGATGGTATTCAAGGAATACAACAAGAGTAAAGAGAGAAGGCCGTACCATCAAAGGTACTTAAAGAGTTTACCAAACGGATAGAAGCAGGAGCGGAAGGTCTAAATATAACTGTAAATATACAGAATTATCAATATAAACCACAATCGTAACGAAAAAGAGACCAAAAATCTTAAGAGAGCTCGGCTGAAATGCAGCTTTATGGCTATGCGGCAAACAAGATCCGAGGTAACAGGGAGAAGGGCATTATGGGTAGAAACTTACCTCAAGGGTTTTTTGGCTGGAGCGAGCTTGGTATTTGGCTGACTTGGTTCTGAGGGCTCAGAACCGAACCCATCAGTAGTGAATGGAAATAAGATTAAACCCATCAAATGTTCTGTTTTCAGGCTAGCAGCAAGGAAGTTCTGAAGTATTCTGCACTCATACCTGCCATCTTTGGGCTTAGGTCACATGTAGAAGTACAGCATGAGGAAGGTACTCAGGTTTTTGTATGCAGGCTGGATGTATGCCTATCCTTGAAAGGATATGCCATAAGTTATTAATACTGCAACTGTCATCTTGGTTAGACATCTATCCTACCTGTAGCAAAGGTTAGAGACCACTCTTGGGTAATCAAGCACAGCAAATCCTGATAAGGATTAGGCATCCATCATATCATTCTACTTGTGATGACTAGGATTAATATGCAGCTTATTGTCAACCCTCCAAAACAAAATGAAAGTGCAAGATAACAAGCGTGTCAGCACTAGACTGCAACAGAATAGCAAGGTGGTATATGTAGCCATATCTTATCTACTAACTGCTTGACCCTGGAAGATCACTACAGATATACATTAGACATAGATATAGACATTTCCCCTGATGGGACCATAAAGCAATGCCTTATACAGGGGAACAACTGCAGTTTTGGAGTATGAGGCTGACCAAGGAATTGAGATAAAAGAATCAGAGGGCAAAGGAGTTGTCACAACAGAAAAACTAAATCAAAAATACATATACACAATAGCATTTTCTCCAAAATGTGATATTCACTTGGGGTTTTCTACCCAAGAATGTCAATTCTATTTCATATCTGACAGCCTAATATTACAATCAGATTAGCTTCAGTGCAGGTATGCATGTAAGTGTGTGCATGCAAAGTAATGGACAAACTACTTAAACAAGTTGAAAACTGGTCTTTATTTTTTAACTATTTTTTGTTAGAATGGTCTGTTGAGCCACTGGGACATGATGGACCATACCAGAACCTGTAGACTGTTCTGTCTATGAGCTTTTACTAATACCAAGATAAAAGAAAATGCAGACTATAAAGTTCAGACTGAAACTAAAGCACTTACCCACTTTAGTATAAACTGTTAACTCCTGCACGGTTTCAACAAATGGCCAGAATTTATCACTATTTTCTTCTGCAATAAACTCACTAAAAGAAAAAGACAAAAAGAGAAAGGTGATGTGAAACTGGCATATGGTGCATGTAGCATGGTAATGAAGCATTTAATTAGCATTACAATTTAAATTATTCTTCAGGTACAATAATGGCTTTCTTGAACCTGCGAAAAAATGAAGTGAAAGCATATGTACCTTTTGCTTTCTGGGCATTTTTTCACTTTCCCTCACATTCCTTGTTCCTGCCCAACATTATGCTACTAAATACAAGGAAACCTCACTCAACTGGCCAATTCACAAACCTGGTTTCTTTTTACCTATAACCATTATCATGAGTATAAAGGTTATGCTTGCAATATCCAAAGGAACTAACCAAAAGCTGCAGTAATATCACATCTGTGATGATGCATAAAGGAAGAAAAGTGCATATGTGAAAGGAATTCATCCAACCTGCAGATACTGACTTCTGTCTCTGTAGTCCTAACATTTTGCTTACAAATCCTATCAAGTTCTTGCCCGCTGGCTTCAGAACTTTTCCCACTGCTGGATACCATTCTTCCTTGTCGACCTAAAAACAGCTGACAAGTCACATCTGGGGACTATGGCTGAAAATCAAACTGAAGGGTAGTTCCAAACCTATGATTTTTTGAGCAGGTCCCCTAAAACTCACATACCAGGAAAAATAAGTACAAAAATTCCATCCTCTACTACTGTAACACAAGTTAACTTATACAGACCACACACTTCCACCACTAGCAGCACACAGAAAAAAATGCCTGTCTTAGATGTTGATCTTAACATTTACAAGGTAAAGATGGTGCACATACCTAATGGTTGTGCAAAATAGCACTAATTAAAGAGCTACACACCATGCAGACAGCCACCAAATGCACATCAGCACTTCTGTGTTACTGCCACAGCTGCTTCCCATCTCAAAACCCTCAATATATATGTACGATTTGGCTAAGGTTGTTGGAATTTACCGTCTTCACCAAACACCAACCATGCCAACACTTGGCACTATGACAATTAATCAGAGCTTTGATTACAGTCTATTAGCATGCTTATAATTAAACAAAATACAGTTACGACAGTGATTAAAAACATAGATAAAAAGATGCACAAAAAATAAAGGAAATCAAACAGCAAAAAGTAATATAATACTACAGCATACCTTTGAATTAACCATAATTAGGTAACTAACTTAAAACAAATTAAATATGCAAGGCAAAACAAATAAGGAATGGGCCCTGAATTTCAAAGATACAGTGTACTGATGCAGACACATTATGGACACTTTCAGTGAAAGGAAGGCATTTGGCTTTTTGAAGAATGGTACAGTATTCAAGCCTTCAGGACAGTCTGTTGAATCTGCATATGCTACTGATAGTGGTTTGGACAGCATGGGGAACTTGTGCAAAACGCAGAGGGATCACAGGTAGGGCAGACACAGCTTAACATTTTCACACATTTATCTAGAAGAATTACATAAATGTTATACTTGCCCTGTCCAAATGTTTACAACCCTGATAAAAGCTGATACTGTAGTAATTGTGCCCTGTTCGTAAACAGAGCCTAAAATTTCCAGTATAAATTAGTGTTAAAAGGGACTGCAACATTATGAGCTAGGGTTGCTGTATTTTTTTTATTTTAATTAATCTTGTATACAAGAGAAATCAACCCATGGATGGGGCCCATCAAAAGTGGTTATAAAAACTTTAAATTCTTGAGGGTCTTACAGTGCACTCTGATGCGTCTTTTAGATGTACTATTTGCTCAGGACTAAATCAAATAGGCCACCTCTTCTACCACGATATCATTAAACTTACTGGTATTAAAATAATACCAGAGTTGTTCTCTCTTAAAATGTTCAAAGAGTTACTTATTATTTTATCCTCAAGAGCATACATGCACCTGGATACATCAGACATTCTCAAAACTTAATCTCATTTAAAGTAGGTTAGAATACAAAAGGGTGGTCCCATAACACATGAATGTATCTATGTACTGGCAAACACTAAGTATGCATTCCCTACATTGTTCCATTACAGTGAAGTTGATCACAAGATCATAGGTTGGTACTGGGCTAACTGCCCGAAGGCATATATTAGCCCAGCCACATTGTGCAGTATTCACCGCCTCTTTAGTAGTTCCCTAGACCCTTGTACTAGCAGCTAGTACCCTTGGCCCCTATGTAGTAGTGCTGTTGGTGTGATCCCCGGTGTGAACTTTCTGTTACCCATCCACTCATCAAGGTTCCTCTTGAAGAGTGATAGTGAGGGGCTCTGTCTTATGTACATCGGGACCCTGTTCCATAGTAAGGGAAGTCTCTGCGAAGGGGATCTATCCCTCCAGCATGTTCTATTCATTGTTGTGTTGAGGTTTATATCCCTAGAGCGTGTAGCTCGAGTAGATTTTGTTTTGCTAAGATGGAGCATGTTCAACAATTCTGGGTTGGACATGGCTCTGTACGTTAGACAGAGATCGGCTCTGAGAAAGCGGTATGCAACAGAGAACAGTCTTAGCTTTTTCAATCATGTTGCATAGGGCAACTGTTTGAGGCCAGTAATCCTCTTGGTTAGGTACCTTTGTGGTCTCTCCAGCTGCTGGAGATGTCTAGCCAGGTACATTCCAATTGGTGCATTGTACTCAAAAATGGGTCTGATGAGGGAAGAGTAGAGGGGCACCATTACATCCTTAGATCTTGATGCGAACCCTTTCGTGGTCAGATGGGTCACAAAGAAGGATTTTCTAACCACTTTGGCAACATGGTTATCAAAGGAAAGCTGACTATCTACTTGGGTCCCTAGATCACTTATTTCTTCTTCAGATTTCAAGGGATTACCTCCTATGTTGTAGTTTGTGGGTACTCTGTTTTTTCCAAAGGGGATTACTACGCATTTTTTTGCATTCAGCTTGAGACCATGGCTTTGACACCATCCATCAGTCTCATTTTGGCCCTTCTGGAGGATCTCCATGTCGGCCGAAGACTCTATTATAGCACCCAGTTTGCAATCGTCCGCAAACTTAGTCAGCCACAGCCCTTCCGTGCTTGCCTGTACTCCTGAGAAGTATATGCCAAACAGGAGGTTAAGAGGTTACTGGCAATTGACCAGGAGGTCATTTCAAGCCTAGCCATTTCATCCCAATGTAATACCAATGATAGTCTAGTCAATACCCAGGATTGTATTTAGCAATGACTGCCCATGTCCAGGAGGGTAGTGGGTGCTATCCGGATATACCATCTTCAGAAAGGATAGCTCCAGTAGAAATATCAATCTAAGGAAAACCAAGAGGAAACCTGTACATTCAGGAGAGAGAAATGAAACAGGGGGAGGAGGGAGGGAGTGAATACTGCAACAGTGAAGGAAAGGACATCTACTGTTATGGTAAGATTTTACACAACTGTACTATGTCCTTCCATTCACTGGTTGCTGTATTCCTTATATCTGGGAGAGTGCCAAAGCTCAAGAAGAAACATAGGAGGAGGAAGGACCAGCAGAGTCATCTAGGAAGCCATGAAGGATGACCCTACCAAAACCAACTCTAGCTCTGAAGATTCCATCCAACTTGTAGTGCTTGGTAAAAGTATGCACAGAAGTCCAGGTAGCTGCCTCAAGAATACAGTTAGTGTCCAAACCCATGAAAAAAGTACCAGAAGTAACCACAGCTCTAGTAGAATGAGCCTTTGCAGAAGTAAGGCTATTACCATGAAAAGAATAAAAAGAAATGGCCTTTGAGATTCAAAAAGAAATAGTTTGCTTGGATACAGACAATCATAGGGACCTAGGATGAAAAGAAACAAAACAACTGATCAGATTTTCTAATAGACTTAGTGTTATTCAAATAAAATCTGAGTTGTCTATGCACATCCATCCAAAGTACGCAGCACCCTCTCACTGGCAGATTGCGGAGAGGAGAAAAAAGTATGGAAATGAATATACTGATTAACAGACAACCCATCGATCACCTTAAGCATATAAAAATGCTTAGTTTGCAAGGACACCCTGTCCTTATGAAACACCAAAAAGTAGGGCAAGCCATAACAGCTTGAAGCTCAGACACCCATCTTGCAGAAGTACGGCCCAACAAAAGAACAGTCCTCCTAGAGCAATGCTGCAAGGAAGCTGAAGCAGCAGGGTCAAAAGGAGCCTGAATGAACTTCTTCAAAGCAAAATTAAGATTGCAGAGAGGGGAACAGGCTTCCTGGGTGACCTAATACAAAGGACACCTTTAAGGAACTGTTTACCTTTAAAACTTAGAATCTAAAGCAGGAGATAAAGGCAGAAAAGCAGAGATAGCTGTTAAGTGGGCATTAACAGAAGAATAGGTCAAACCAGCATTGAGCAATTCACAAACATTAGAATCAAAGGAACATCCACAGTAAGTGGATCCAGGTTATGAGAGACACACCAAATAGAACCCCCCTTCCATTTGGATAATTAGGATTTCCTAGTATTGGGTTTCTTGGCCTCATCCAGGACCCTAAGTATGTCCTCCGAAAAAAGGTGTACTTGTGGAATCAAAATCCTTCCACCCACAGTGTCAGCTGAAGAGTGGACAGGTGGGGATGGATGAGACACCCCTTGTCTTATGTGAGTAGGTCCATCCTGTGAGGTAACCTGTGATGACTGCCCTTGGCTAAATGCAGAAGAGGGAATCAATGCTCTCAGCCAAAAGGGGTTTACCAACAAGATTTTGGGAGCAGCCTGCTGTATTTTGAACAGGACTTTTGGAATGAGAAGAAGGGGAGGGAATGCATAGTGGAAACATCCCCGTTCCCAGAAAGAGAGGGCATCCACCTTCCGCACCCAGAAGACATGGGACTCTGGCACAAAATAGAGTATGTTATCTGTTCAGAGGGGAGGCAAACAGATCTACTTGAGGAATACCCCACTGGTGGACAATGTCCAAAAACACATCCCTGTGAAGCATCCATTCGTGGGATTAAGGACCTGCTCAGTGTCTGCCACAATGTTTTGACCTGAGGGACTGTAAACTGCCTGAAGGGTCACTTGATACCAGACAACAAGATCCCATAACAGAAGTGCCAACCGGCAAAGAAGGCAAGATCTTGCTCACTCTGTTTGTTTATATATCATGTCACTTTGGTATTGTCTGGAAATACCTTGAGAGGTCCTGGAGAGAAGAGAGGAAGAAAAGCCTAAAGAGCCAGCAGAAGCGCTCTCATCTCTTTGACAATGATGTGCTCCTTCTGTATTGGTGACCACACCCCCTGCACCTTTAGGGAGCCAAAAGCTGCTAACCATCCCCTGTCTGAAGCATCCATGAACAGTTCCTGATAAGGAAGAGGGGGATGAAAAGGGAACTCTGGATTTAGAGACAACTGCTGGATCCTCTTGAATAGTACCCGAGTCAAAAGATCTTGAAGTACCTCCAGGAAAAAGGGGAGATGTTCCCAAGGAGGCTGAGGAATGCCCATGGGGGGAGGGGGCAAGATTTCCACATCGTGAAATACCCCTGGCGAATAACAAACAGACCCCTAACAAACAGACCCCAAGAATCCTGAGTAATCTGAAGCCACACAGAAGAGAGAGAGAGTGAGAGAAAGGCAAAGATAAAGAGGAATGTGGTTGGGAAGAAGGAGATAGCACCTGGTTTATTTGGAAAGGAAGACTTTGGAATCCCTGAATTCTGAGTAGCCTTAGCAGAAGGAGCCCGCTTGCCACTCTTTCTGCCCTTAGTAGGAGGGTGAGATTGCTTGCAAACAAAGGCTAGCTTACTGGGGTAGTTTCTCTGAAATTTAGGAACTGGAGAAACAAACATGTCTGAGTTCCTGTAAGGCCTTCCTCTTATCCTGAGGGGACTTAAACCAGCAGCACCTTCCCCAAACGCACATTTACTATCAAGAGGGGCATCCATCAACTTAGCCTTGATACTATCAAGCAATCATTGAAGTCGAAGCAGAGAATTCCTCCTCATCACAGAACCAAAAGGAGCAGCCCTAGAAGAGGCATCTGCTGCATCATAACTACACTTGAAGGAATGACAAGCCACCTTTAAGGAAATATCTTACAGGAAAAGAGCAGAAGATTTACCTTTAGAGTCTGGAAGATAAGAAATAGCCTGACAAGCCTGATAAAAGAGAGCCACTACATACCTGGACATATTGGTCTGATAATTAATAGCGCTAAAAGCCAAGGTAGCCAAGGTGAAATCCTTCTTACCTAGTCTTTCCATGACTCTACTGTCTTTATCAGAAGGCAGTAACTTGGGCAAAGGAAACAATTGAGAGGGGTTGTCAGAGGTTACAGACACTACTGAGGGGTCAGCAGCAGGACACTTGAACAAAAAGTTACAGTCCTCAGGCGCCCTATAAAACCTATCAGGCTTCTTGGGAGTTGGGGGCAAAGAATCAGTGGCTTTAAAGGCATTAGGAAATGCATACAACAAAGCAGCCAAAACAGGAGGAATAGCAGACGGTTTAGGGGAGTCCATCTGCAGCAACTGTAGTACCTCTTACGGATCTCAAAGACCTGAGCACAACTCCATCATCGTCGTGATTGTATCCCCAAAAGAAATTTCTTCAAAGGGAGTATCAGGACTGGTAGATTCCTCTTCCTCTGACCCTTAGTCCACAGGAGAAGGAATTTGGGAAGAGTAAAAAAGAAGTTAAGCACTTAACCATAACACGTTACATGTGTGTTGTCCATCTCCGCCTTTATTCTCACTTGTGGGTCGGATCCAATCCATAGGATCCATCTCGGCCTTTTTCAAAAGCTCGAGGTCTTCAGCAAAGCTCATGGGCATTCTCCCTTACCCATGATGTAGTTCCCTAAACTCTCAGATATTGTTTGCCCATAAGAGAAAAACGTTAGTGAAATTAAGGTTATAGGTAATAATATTAATAGTGTAAAAAGAATAAGTGGTTTCTGAGGCTATAGAGTCGAAAGGATATATCCAATTAGTACTACCTGGTCTGCCATGAGCATAGGCAGGGGGTGGGTGGGCGAGTTGCAAGAATAAAGGTGGAGATGGACAACACACATGGAACATTAAGGTAAGTACATAACTTCTTTATGTGATGTTGTCAATCTTGCCTTTATTCTCACTTGTGGGACTGTGTCCCAAGCTACCTGATTCTTGGATGGCTCATGGAAGAATATTCCTCAGGACCATAGAACCAAAGGATGCTCTACTTCTGGAGGCCAAATCTACTTTGTAATCAGTAATGAAGGTACAAGGGGGTTGCTCATGTGGCTGCACCAAAGATACTGTCCAGAGATAGCCTTGCTTGGAAAGCTAAAGAAGTAGCCATCGCCCTGGTGGAATGAGCTTTGACAGGCGCAGGGAGAGCCTTGTTCTTAGCATTGTAAATAAAGGAAATGCACTCAGAAAGCCATTTGGATAAGACAACCTTAGATACTGGTAAGCCTTTCTTAGTTTTAGAATAGGAAAAAAATAGCTGATCTGATTTTCTGAATTCTGTAGCTCTATGTAGGCAAAAACATAACTATGCACATCCAATCGATGTAACAAGTATTCTCCTCTATTCTGAAAATTTGGAAAGAGTACCGGTAACTCAAAAGACTGATTGAGGCTACTTTCAGATACAACCTTGGGCAGAAAGGAGGGGTTGCTGCGTAAAGAGAGACTGTCCTTATGAAAACATAAATTTTGGTGGTTTTATAGATAAAGCTTGCAATTTATTTTTATTTATTTATTTTACATTTGTTAACCGGGAAAATCCAGCTGGACAAGGTCCATTTTCAGTGGAGGCCCGGGGAGAAAAGCTCTGAAAATACGAGTACAGCAAAATTAGATAGTAAATGAATAACAGTCACAAAACAGTCACAAAAAAAAATCTTGCTTTTTTCCCACTTTTCTGAGATTTAAAAAAGTTCAGTTACAGGCTTGCTGTTCTTGAACTGTTTTTAAGTTTCTGTGAGGCCATTTTTTGCTTGGGCTAAAGAAAAGTCTCTCTGTTGATCAGTGGCAGTGAAAAACATTGAGCAGCCTGCCTGCCCCTGTGGGAGTGGTTACTGACTTGAAACTGTAGTTTTATTGGCCATTTTGGGTCAATTCCAAAACTCCTTCATCTTCCTCTCTTAAAACCTGGTTGCCTCGTGGTTTTGGCGTCTTTTCAGGCTTGTTGGCTGTTGGTGAAGCACCCACCAAGAGGAGAAAACGCCGAGAGAAGAAAGGAGCCACTTTTGAGACTAAGTATTTTTCCTCTGTTTATTTGCTAAGTTTTTCTGCATAGCCACCTATTTTGAGCATTTTCTGGCTTGTTAAATTTGATTTCTGCATTAGTAACTGTATTTAGAGCACAACCTAGAGCTGTTTACTGAATTTCCTGTTTGCACTTATTTTTAAAATTGTTTTTTTCTCGAAACTTGAATTTTATCTGTCTTTGGCCTAGCACTCTTGTGTGGGGTCATTTACTGCACTGTTATAACTTGTTGATACTTGTTAACCTCTGAAAAAACAAAAAAAGTCTTGCTTTTTTCCCACTTTTCTGAGATTTAAAAAAGTTCAGTTACAGGCTTGCTGTTCTTGAACTGTTTGTAAGTTTCTGTGAGGCCATTTTTTGTTTGGGCTAAAGGAAAGTCTCTCTGTTGATCAGTGGCAGTGAAAAACATTGAGCAGCCTGCCTGCCCCTGTGGGAGTGGTTACTGACTTGCCCTCTTTTGCACGGTTTTGCATGTTTTTGAGCATAGCGCAACAACGGGCAGCGCTGCCTAATTGGGTTTAAACTATTCCTGGCTCCACAAAGTCTGCTCTTCACTTTTTCCCTTAGAACTGCTCTATCTCTCAACTTAAACACCATATTCTCATTCTAAGGCCCTTCACTGGTCCAATTAAGTAATCCTACAAGTTAGCACTATTAAACCATAAGCACTACTTACTCTTATACTCTCTACGATTACCCTGTCCTCTATTGGTCCGTCTTAAATTCAGTTTCCCTGTTACTCTAGCATGTCCAAAGGTCAGTCAATGGTTTCCTCTCCAGTCCAGCTGGTGAATCTGGGAATTTTGAGGCAATGTTACAACTGTTTCATGTACACGGACAACCCTCTCCTCCTCCAAACAGGTTCAAATATATGTGAGAGATGCAACTATTTAGCCAAACTGGAGGCTGATCTCTCTCATCTCAAAACTGGTGTAACCAGTCAGGAGGAGAAGGTAACCTCACACAACACAATTCCAGTATCACATAGTCCCACCACATCAGCGAACCAAACACATAAATACACAAAATCATACTCGGAGGCTCTAAATAAAAATCTACCTAAGCAACAGAGACCTCCAAAGCAGATATCCAAGCAAACGCTACCTCAAAACAAAACACACACAACACATAACCCACAAAGTCAGTGTGCCAAGCAGCCACAGCCCTTAAGGCTGAATAACACACCTGATACTCTTGTTATAGGTGACTCTATTGTCAGACACACTGACGTCCCGCTCACCAGGCTGAATAAAGAGAAGGTCACGGTGAGCTGCCTGTCGGGTGCTAGGATCCGCCACATAACGCAAGCACTCAGGTCACTCCAAAGCAAATACAAATATGACTCGGTCATTGTACATGTTGGTGTGAATGACCTGAGACGTACCTCCCTGGACTACATGAAAAGAGACATAGAGGAGCTCTCTGATCATGTAGCCCAGGCTGGTATGACCCTGACCTTGAGCAGCATCTTACCCTCACCTAGAATGATGCCACAGTACAAAGACAAAATGATCGATTTTAACAATTGGCTAAAATTTTGGTGTCATTCAAAAGGGGATCCAGTGTCTGTCAGCCTGGGATGACATGCTCGACAAGCCACGTTGCTTCGCTAGGGATGGCTTGCACCTGTCACCACTGGGCTTTTGGATATTGGCAAAGGCTCTTGCCACCCCATAGTGCCTTTTTTAGGCAAGGCTCAAAAGTCAAACCCACCCCCATACACAGCACAAGGAACAAGAAACTAAGGGTAATGCTGCTAAATGCCAGAAGTCTTAAC
This sequence comes from Protopterus annectens, assembly GCF_019279795.1. Lineage (NCBI taxonomy): Eukaryota > Metazoa > Chordata > Ceratodontiformes > Protopteridae > Protopterus > Protopterus annectens. Next base: position 305,692,472 of record NC_056736.1, on the reverse strand, counting down.
CTCAAGATGCACGCACTCGAAGCTCTCCTCAGTATGGAGAACATCGATATCTGTGCAGTGACAGAAACGTGGTTCAAGGCTCCAGAGAGCACCCCAGCACTACCAGACTATACCTCGTATCATGCTTTTCGGCCCCAAAACCCGGACCAAACCACAAAAGGAGGGGGAGTTTCCATATTTATCAAGGATATCCACACCTCCAGGTTAGTGGCATTGCACGAAGTATCGGAGACCATCCATGTGCAACTAACAGTGGGCAAGACTGCTTTTCAGTTTATAGCATCCTACAGACCACCCTCTCAAAGTCAGGAATCCCATTCGGCTTTCCTGAAAACATTGGAGAACATGAAGATCTCTCTGAACACCATTATATTGGGCGACTTCAACTACCCAAACATTGACTGGGAAGCACTACTCAAGCCCCAGCACCTTAGCCCAAAGATTCCTGGAAATTATAAACTCAAATGCTATGGAACAACTAGTCACCACTCCCACAAGAGGGACAACATACTAGACCTGATCATTACCAACATGGGGACTCTATGCTCCACAGCAGAAGTATATCCCTCATTGGTAAGATCAGACCATAAATTAATTTCACTGGATGTTCACATCCTGACCCCACCCAAGCCCAGAAAACCACAGTGAAAAACTTCTCAAAAGCGAACTTCTCACTTCTCAAAACCGAAGTGGAATCCTTCAAGGCTCCAGGGCCAGTGGAAACTACAGCCCAAACTGCAGAATCCTATATAAATGCATTCTACGGACATCTCCAGGAATGCATGGATCATGCTATCCCAAACAAAACCAAGACCCAATCATCCAAAGGCAGGCGTCCAGTCTGGTGGACCCCTGCCATAAATAAACTGTACAACAGGAGGAGGAAGCTACTACATGATAGAGCAAAATCCCTAATAGGGAAGGCATCTCTGATCAGTACTAGCAAAAAATTACGATCCCTCATAAAATCCTCCAAGGCCAGCTTCGAGAGAAAAATTGCACAAGACACCAAAGACAATCATAAGGCTTTTTTCAGTTATGTTAGAAACCTGGGATGCAACTCCCAGACTTGTTCTGAGTTGATTCTAAACGACAAAAAATACACTGAACCCACAGACATCGGCAATATCCTGGCAGACAGGTTCAGTGCAAACTTCTCCACCCCCAAAAGAGCAAGTATCTATCCCGGCAGAGGGCTGCCTCCCAAACATCTCAGATGCTCAGGTGAAGGCTTCCCTCTCCAAAGCAAAAAAACACTGCTTCCATGGGACCAGATGGCGTCCCAGGTTGCGTCCTACATGAACTACAAGAGGAACTAATCCCTCAAATAAAACAGCTATACAATCTCAGCCTCACTACAGGATATGTGCCCACAGAATGGCGTACAGCAACAGTGGTCCCACTCCACAAAGGTGGAGCCTCTACAGACCCTGGAAACTATCGCCCCATAAGCCTGACTAGCTTAGTCTGCAAGGCTATGGAGAGGATCATCATGGAGCTCATAAACAAAGACATTGGGGACCTACAGACACTAGGTCCTACCCAGTTTGGCTTTGTCAAGGGCAGATCCTGCCTTTTGAACCTGGTTGACTTCTTTGAAACAGTCACCAAAGCCATAGATGAAGGGAAGGTAGTCCACACAGCCTATCTGGACCTTGCAAAGGCATTTGACACAATACCCCACTCGGGCATCATAGATAAGCTATCCAGCTTAAATATAAACCCCTATGTCACAAGATGGGTCGCAAACTGGCTCAAAGACAGAACCCACAGAGTGAGAGTTGCTGGAGCCATGTCAGACTCGAAACCGGTCACAAGTGGCGTCCCACAGGGTTCTGTCCTGGGACCACTTGTTCGGTATATACTTTTCCGAGGTACAGGCAAACATGGGAGGACTATGGCTCACCAAGTTCGCAGACGACTGCAAACTGGGCGCCATAATCAACTCTCCAGCTGACACAAACATCCTTCAAAAAGGTCTCACAGAGACAGATAACTGGTGCCAGCGCCATGGTTTAAAGCTAAATGCCAAAAAATGTATAGTCATACCCTTTGGCAAAAACAATGTGCCCACAAATTACCACATAGGCGGAAACCCATTAAGTACAGAGAAAGTTATTAGGGACCTGGGGACCCAAGCTGATAGCAATCTCTCCTTTGAAAACCACATTGCCAAAGTGGTTAGAAAGACCTTCTACATAGCCCACCTCATCACGAAGGGTTTCACATCTAGATCAAGAGAGGTAATCGTGCCCCTTTATTCATCCCTCATCAGGCCCATCATAGAAGACAATGCCCCTTTTGGGATGTACCTTACCCGACACCTGCAGCAATTAGAAAGACCCCAAAAGTATCTCACCAAGAGGATCAAGGGTCTCAAACAGATGCCATATGCTGCTCGGTTAAAAAAACTCCAGCTCTACTCAGTTGCATACCGCCTACTTCGAGGCGATCTATGCCTGACATACAAAGCTATGTCAAATCCAGAATTAATGGACATGCTCCACCTCAGTAAATCTAAATCCCTTAGAGCCACATGCTCGAGGGACTTGAACCTCAGCACAGAAATAAATAGAACTTGCTGGAGGGACAGGTTCATAACCCAGAGGCTCCCTTCGCTCTGGAATAGAATTCCAGTTCATGTGAGGCAGATCACCTCAATGAATCTCTTCAAGAAGAATCTCGATAAGTGGATGGGGGATCGTAGGTTTGTCCCAGGGATTACTCCCGTGTCACTATTAGACAGAGGCACAGTAAACTAAACCTTAAAAAGGGCACAGTATACTCAAATCAAGGGGTGGCGTAAGCCATACAGAATCGGACTAGGCTTATAATTGCCCCAGGGCAGATAGCCTAGTATGAACCTATGAACAATTTCAGGGAAAAATACAAAATGCAAAAATTTTAGTACAAGAGTTTAGACAAATTATAGTAACTAGCCTAGACAGAACAAGTATAAATAAAAAGGTTATATAAATATGCAAAATCCTAGGAAGTACAAAAGGTAATGACAGAAAGATACTTGACATAGTAAGACAAGACCTATGTTGAGAAACTGGAACCACAGTAGCTGGAGAGTGCAATGATGGGGAGTTGTATTTGGAGTGAATAAAAATGTTTTGTTGGGGTTAACGATGAGTTGAATATCAGAGATCCATTTTTCAATAGCAGAAAAGGATTGTTGAGCAGGTTGCTGTAGGGTCGAGAGAGATGGGGCTGCAGAGATGAGTGTTGAGTCATCAGCATACTGTATAAAAGTGCCTTGGTTTATGGCAGTGTGCAGGTTGTTTGTAAAGATGGAAAAGAGAAGTGGACCCACTATTGATCCTTGTGGTATGCCAATGGAATTAGGAAGTAGGGGAGATAGGACATCTTGCCATTGGACAGCCTGTTGTCTTTCACAGAGATAACTTTTGAACCACGAAATAGTAGAGGTAGCAAAGGATAAGTATGTAAGGGAATTTAACAGCTTTGGGTGTGATACCATGCCAAATGCCTTGGAAAGGTCCAGGAAGGTGGCAGAAACAAAATTGTTATTGTTCCTATGGTAGTTAATTTGATTAGTGAATGAAAAGTGCAGTAGTTGTACTGTGATGTGGATGAAAGCCATGTTGGGTGTGGGAAAAAAGGTGTGTGTTCACGTATTGCATGACTTGAAAATGAATACACTTTTCGAGGAGCTTAGATAATGGAGGACGTATGGCTACTGGCCAGTAGCTGGAACTCAATAAAAAAGACATTGGGAACCTCCAAACACTTGACCTGGCCCAGTTCGGCTTTAAGGGCACATCATGCCTACTAAACCTGGTTGACCTCTTCGGGACAGTCACCAAGGCCATAGACGAGGGAAAGGTGGTTCACACAGCCTATCTTGATCTCGCAAGGATTTCGACACCATTCCCCACTCGGGTATTCCAGAAAAACTCACCAGCCTGAACATAAACCCCTACGTCATGAGATGGATTGCCAACTGGCTTACAGACAGAACTCACACGGTAAGAATAGCGGGCTCCAGGTCCGACTCTAAACCAGTCACAAGTGGTGTCCCACAAGACTCGGTCCTGGGACCCCTACTGTTCGGCGTATACTTCTCAGAAGCACAGGCAAACACAGGAGGACTATGGCTAACCAAGTTCGCCGATGACTGCAAACTGGGAGCCATAATTGACTCTCCAGCTGACACGGACATCCTCCAAAAGGGCCTTACTGAGATGGACACCTGGTGTCAAAGTCATGGCCTCAAGCTAAATGCCAAAAAATGCATAGTCATCCCATTTTGGAAAAACAAAACACCCATGAATTACCACATAGGTGGCAGCCCCCTTAATACAGAAGAGGTAATAAGAGATCTGGGGACCCAGATAGATAGTAATCTCTCCTTTGACAATCATATTCCCAAAGTAGTTAGGAAATCCTACTATGTGGCCCGTCTAATTACTAAAGGGTTCGCATCTAAAAATAAAGAGGTTATAGTGCCCCTCTACTCGTCACTCATTAGACCCATCATAGAGTACAATGCCCCATTTGAGATGTACCTCACAAGACACTTCCAACAGCTGGAAAGACCACAAAGGTACCTCACCAAGAGGATTACTGGCGTCAAACATATGTCCTATGCAGCCCAACTGAAAAAACTCCGGCTGTACTCAGTGGCATATCGCTTACTCAGAGGTGATCTCTGCCTGACTTACAAAGCCATGTCCAACTCAGAATTGATGGACATGTTCCACGTAAAGAAATCCAAGTCACTGCGAGCCATGCACTCTAGTGAGCTAAATCTCGCCACAACAATAAATAGAACAAGCTAGAAGGATAGATTCCTGTCACAGAGACTCCCCATGCTTTGGAACAAAATACCAAATTACATCAGGCAGAGCTCCTTACTAACACTCTTCAGAAAAACCTTGACGAGTGGATGGGTAACAGAAAATACACCCCTGGGATCACTTCATTGGCTCTGCTTGACAGAGGATCAGTTAATTAATCAATGGGGCGGCGAAAGCGGACACACTCTGGCTAGGCTTGTAAATGCCCTGGGGCAGATAGCCTAGTACCTACCCATGAACCTATGAGTAGTCACAGGAGTGGCCACCTTTATGTAGGGGAATGATGAAGGAAATCTTCCAGAGTTGAGGGACATATGCTTCCTGAATGAACCGGTTAATAAGGATTGAGACTGGATAGGCCAGTGAGTCAGCTGCCATTCTGAAACTCTCCTTGCTGAGGAAATAACTACTAGAAAGAGTGTCTTCCCAGAAAGATACTTTAAGTCACAGCTAGCAGAAGGTTCAAAGAAAGGATGGATAATATGCGACAACAGAAAATTTAGATACCAGGGTGGAGATGGGTCTTTGTACGGAGGGCCTTAAAAGTGCAGTTCCTTTCAAGAAGGCTTTACAAAGCCTGTTTGACATGATTCCATAGCCATTTCCCCCTATATGAAAGTTTGAAACTCCTGCACGCTGAACTCTAATAGCTGCAGCAGCACCTTCACTGAAAAGTTTGGCCATGAAATCTAATATAAAATGTATTGGAGCAGTAAAGGGTCAATCTTTACAATTAGCCCATAAAACAAACTTCTTCCATTTTACCTTGTACAGTTTTTGTATGGATGACTTATGTGCAGAAATTAAAATGCGTCTTACAGGACAGGAAAGGGAAGGAAACCTAGCTATCAGGAGAATTGGAGCAGCCAATCTGTCAGTTTAAGGTTTAGACTGGGATGAACCATTCCTGATGGGTGAGTCAGAAGATCTGGAATGGGGTCCAGAATCCATGGTTCATCCTAAATATATGAGGCCAAAGGAAGGGGAACTAGATTTGTTGAGGCCAATAGGGGGCAATTAGGATTATTGTCGTCTTCAACAAACTTGCTTTTTGTAGTAGTTTGGGAATTAGAGGAGTTGGTGGATAAGCATAAAGGAATCCCAGAGGCCAATCGTGAACAAGTGCATCCCTTGGCTGGCCCCATTTTCGGAAAAATCTCTTCAGCAATTTTTTGATTGAGGGACCACTCGTGTGGCAATAGTATAGCTTTGCTCAATTTGTCTGCTATTACGTTGCATCTCCCCAGGATGTGCGTTTTTTTCAGAAAGCGATTGGAAGATGTAGCCCATTGCCAGACCCTTAGGGCTTCCCGACAAAGGGGGTAAGATATGGTTCTGCCTTGCTTGTTTATGTACCAGACTACAGACATGTTGCCTGATTGGATTGCTACCATTCCCAGAGGGAGGGGGTCTTGAAATGCTTGCAACACTAAAAGCACAGCCCACATCTCTAGGACATTTATGTGCACATGGGCCTCATGTTGAAGCCTACATAATGCCCCCCACCCTATCTGGGAAGCATCTGTGGTCACTGTGGCTTGGGGTTGGGAAGAAATAAAGTGACAGGCTTGAGATACCAGAGGAGAGTGAATCCACCATTGAAGATCCTTTTTTGTATGAATTTATCATGATTTTGTGTGTCGTTGGTAGTTTTAGAATTGATCACTGCATCAAAAGTAACCACTGCAGTATTCTCATGTGAAGATGAGCTAAATGAATGAGGACAAATGAGACAGCCATTTTGCCCAGTACTCGAACTAGTTTGGCAGAAGCTCTTTTCTTTCTCATCAACATTCTTATGCAATACCGAAGACAGTCTGCAATGTCTTATGGAAGTTTTGCTATCATCCTTCTTGTGTCTGTTTCTGCTCCTATGAAAACCAAGTTCTGACAAGGCTCTAGAGCAGAGTTTTCATAGTTTACTGTAATCCCTAGAGAGGAACAGAGTTGTAGCATGGAGTCTTTGGCCTGTAGCAGAAGATGCCTGGTCAGGGCAGTGATGAGCCAGTCATCCAGATATGGAAACACCCGGAATCTCTAATATCTCACGTGAGCCGTGACTACTGCCATGCATTTGGTGAACACTCTGGGGACTGTTGTGAGACCAAAGGGCAGAGCTCGAAATTGGAAGTGACTGGCTCCTAGCAGGAAGCACAAATGTCTTCTGGACCACCTTTCCATCCTTATATGGTATTACGCATTCTGAAGATCTATAAAGCACATCCAAATGTCTTTTTCCAAAAAAGGAAGTATTGACTGCAGTGTCACCAACCAGAACTTGCTCTTTTTGACCAATTTGTTTACACTGCGGAGATCCGGAATGGGCCTCCAGTCCCCTGTTTTCTTTGGAACCAAAAAAGAATCTTGAGTAAGTTCTGAATCCTCTCTGGTCTGTGGGGACTTCTTGGATGACTCTTTCTTAGCAACTTTTGACTTTCTAAGGTTGCTTGTTCCTTTTGACTGGGTCCACAGTTTTGTTTTTGGGAATGGGGAAGGAAAAGGGAATGCTGTAACCCCTGGATATTATGTTCTGCACTCATCTGTTTATTTTTAGCCAGGTATGAAGGTGCAGAGAGAATTGTCCCCAGACTGCCTCCAGAGGTGGACAATTGGGCACCCCCCAGGAACGCTGAAAGGGCTTACCATAGAAATAATCTAAGGAGCCCTGATTCTGCAGGCCCCCCTTCCTCAAGGATGGCGTCTTCCATATTGTTCCCCCCTCTGCCTCTAGGGAAACTTTCACCCTGCATGTCTTCGAAAGACTTTTGTGATTTTTTTTGAACCACATCTTTCCACTACCTCTTTGACCTTTGAGAAAGGGTCTGCTGGGTATGGAAAAACATACACCAATGGCAGATGAGGTCTTGCCTTCTTGTTCACACCTGGTGAGCATCTCTAACTTTGGACCCAAAGAGATAGGAGCCATCAAACGGGGCATTAATGAAGGAAGACTTGAAGGGCTCAGCAAATCTCAAAGGCGCATCCAGGTCCGTCTCCTAAGTGAGATGCCTGAACCCGCTGCCCTATTCATTCCATGTGCTACATCTGAGATGAGTCTCATGGAAGAGTTTACGACAGAATTTAGGGTGGTGAGCTGAGAGGTTACCTTGTCTGCAACCTCATCAGCTACAGCTCCTTGAAGGGAGTCTGACAACTCCTATATCAGATCCCTTTGTAGTCTAGTAAAATGTGTTAAGTAATTCAGTGATCATAAGGCGAAGGCTGCTGACAACAAGACACACTTCTCATATCAATCCATGGTTCTAGAATCTTTATTCGGGGGATGGATAGTGGAACTAGTCTCAGATAGTTCCTTTTTAGTGGCCTCCACCACAACCATAGCATCAACTGCTACACCTTTTGTGAGGAAAGGCTTGTCTAAAGGGACAGTAATATACTTGTGTGGCCTCCTAGGAATAGGTTTTATGGTGTCTGGGATCTCCCAAGCGTTCCGAGAGATTTACTCAATAAGCTCATCAGAAGGCGGGGTCACTCAAGAGGTGGAATGTCGAGACCCGAAGTCTTCAAGTATACTGACTCCTCAACTGAAGGGGTTGTGGACTGCCTGTCACCTCTCTGTTTTAACATCTCCAGGATGTCTCCGAAGGAGACATCTTCAGGAGGTGACGGAGAGGGACCTTTCTGCATCATTGAGGTCAATATCAGATGTGAATGACTCTTCTGGGGAGTCCAGATGCTTCTTCTTGCAAGTCCTCTTCTGACAGGCTTCCTCAGTGGGGTGATCTGGGGAAGTTTCAGAAGGGGGAGGGGCTGCTTGTTGGACATCCCGAGGCCTGGGGTCTCTGCGGTCCTGTGGAAAGGGTACGAGAGAAGGTGAAGTCACCAGCCCAGAAGTGGAAGGAAGATCATGGAGTGACTGTGTCTGAGACTGGGATGTAGTCATTACCCTCCTCGTAACCTCAAAGGCACTCCACCCCTGATCCGAAGAAGTCCCTGGATCCAAAAAATGGTAGATGGAGCCAAGGGAACCTCTGGCGCAGAGGACAGATGTTCTGAGGCAGAGGTAGGATCCAAACTCACCCGGATCAAAGCCCCAAGAGGCAGGGTCGGATCAGACAAGATCTGAGCCAGCTCTCCAGGTTCGACTGGGAAGTGTCGGCTTGCAAAGATCGCCCACTCTGATAGAGCAGAAGAACTCAGGGCAGACTTCAGATCCGAGGAAGCTTTGGGCCTAGGATCAGAGATGGACATCAGCTTGATATCAGAATCTTCCAGCTTTGAGACCAGGGATCAGATCGGAGGAGGAATACGCACCGATGGAAAGGACTTTCTCGGATCCGATACCTTTGGGCATGGATACAGTAATAACTTGACCAAAGCCAGTTTCTTCAGAAGCCTCTCCACTAACCTATTCATATCATCATCTGACAAGCTCCTAGTAGATAGAGTATATACGGTAAGGGATCTCAATTTTGTCAATAACGGTGATGGGAGTCAAGACCAATGATGGAAAACAGCTCCAATGATGGAAAACAGCTCCAAAGTCTGAACTCAGCTGGAGCCGAACAGCTGCTCCGAGGTCCTCTGGGATCCAAAAGCTCCTGGCTTCTCTAAAGAAGCTGTAAGAGAAGTCAGTTTAGGTACTTTCTGTTTCGGCTCCAAGGATGACTTTGGTGTCGAGGAAGGTCGCTTTTGAGATTTCTCTGATGGTTTACTAGATTTAGAAGACTCCGGTGAAATAGCCTCAGAAAAAGGAGTTTTTAGTAAACCTTTTAATATTAGTTTATTTTTAGCTCCATAAGAGCCCCTTGGTTGAAGCCATGGCAAATGGAGCATGATTCCTGTAAATATAAAGGCCCCAAGTAATACATAAACAAAGTGCGTGCATCACTCAGAGGCATCTTTTTGCCACACTCTTCACATTTTTAAACCCTAAGGGTTTCCAATCCTAATTTTGAGACATACTGAATTCAAATACAAGCAATTCAAATTTTAGCTTCAGAAAAAAAAAAGGGAGAAAGGAACACACACACACACCCACCCTCTAACTACAACAGACGTTGACTAGATTGAGAAAATACAGAACGTTTTTTTTTTTTTTTTTTTTTAATTGTAGAAGTAGAGGGTTAAAGAATACCCTTCAACTTAAAAAGATGTTGGAAAGGGAAAGCTTTGAAGAGGGAGCAACACTTGCACAGCCAAAAAGAACATCCTTAACAAAAATCGGACTAAAGAAGGTAAGGGAATTACCAACTAAGAAATATAAGAGAAACTAAGTATAAACATTAAATAATTAAGTAGAAAATACAACAATATATAAATAAACTGTCACTTAGCCCAGAGCTTCCTGGAAGGATTATGTCTTTCAGTGAGTGGCACACGAGATCTGAGAGTTTAGGGAACTGCATCATGGGTAAGGAAGAATTCCCACAAGCTTTGCTGAAGGCCTTGAGCTTCTGAAAAAGGCCAAGATGGATCTGATGGATCCAATTTGGCCCACAAGTGAGAATAAAGATGAGATTAACAACATCACATCAAGGGATTCCTCATCAGACTACAACTCCTCCTCAGAAGAATCCTGTTCCCTGGGTCTTTTAAATGGAGTAGTGGACCAAGGGGTGGCTGGAAAAGAAACCTCCTAAGGAGGTTTTAATGCCATCAAAGCATTAAACATGCCCAGAGTGATGGCTTGCCACTCACTCTGAGGATCTCTAAGGGTATGAGACATATCTTTAGTTATTTGTTTTTTCTTTAATGGGATGTCTGCCCTGTAAAACCAAGAAGGCTCTGACCCAGGACGGCATTCATTAACAGTAGTAGGGACTTCTTCCCTAGCAAGAATCTGAAGAAAAACCCTAGGCCCCTTGGAAATAATTACCCGTGGTTCCCCCTGGACATCCAAAACAGACATCTGCAACGCCTCATTGAATATGCTGAAAGCTGAATCTCCGCTGGCCTCCAACTCGGACATGGCAGAGAAATCCAACAACAAAGCCGGGTAAACCTCTGGGTCTCACAAACCTCGGCAGACATATCCAGCGGAGGCTGGACAGCAGAAGATTCCAGTCTTGGTTTCTTAACCTACTTCTTCCCTGATGGCTGACCCTTGGGGCAGGAAGTGCCTTCCATAGTATCATGAGCGAGAAGCTTAAGTCACTGATTCTCCAGAAGAAAGCCTACTGCGTCGAGTCTTTGGTACGAAACCCTGACAAATGGATCAGGACTTACTGTTGTGAGAGGCACCCAGGCAAAACAAACACTGTCCGTGGTGGTCTTTATGGGAAATCTGTCTCTCACACTGGCATTTACCCTTCCTGGTTGACATGAAACCCCAGAACCAACCAAAAGACAAGGAAAAAAATGAAACCCCAATGGGGCACTTATCTGCAATGGCTCAGAAACCAGCAAATAGGACACAGGTGTTCAGACTGATTATCGCAAGATGCATTCAGACTGGCAGCAAAGATGTTCTGAGGATGGTACATCTGGACGTCACCTTTATGCCCTATGGTAAGCAAGAAGCATATGTGTGACATACAGCGTAGCTTAAATTAACAGAGGATTTTTGTATACTGGCTACCCTAGGCAGGGAATCCCAGATGTAACGAATACCGCAACCAGTGAATGAAAGGACATCAGTATGTGACTGTGGGGTCTGGAGATGTTGGATCCATACGTCATGCCATTTCTGCAGATCAACATTTTGTTGCTACACAGAAAAAAAAAAGACAGAGGACTTTATTCCTAACAGGGACCATGTTACATGAAGTACATGAACGCCCTTTTCATCCTTTCCATGTGTGCATGTTGGTACAGTCCAATGAGAACCTGTCCATGGAAATTTTGGTTCAAAGTCTGACTATACTAGGGCCTTATGTAGTATTTAAGGCATTTTTACAACAACACATGATAAAATTGAATGGTGTTATGTTGAGCATCTAGGGATGAATGGAACAGCAGATTAGATAATGTCAATTAACAACCTTTACATGCTCAGTAATACAGAATCCACAGGAGTCACCACACGAAAGTTCTCACTGAATATAAAACCTTCTTTATTGGAAACAGGAACACAAGCGCTTTCACGTAGCTATACTACGCTTCTTCAGGTGTAATAAAACTATAAAACAGACATGCTTATATACAAAATCTTTTGGCGCTCAAACCAGAAAATTAGACAATAATTGAATAATTGTTAACTCATTAGCATTCCCTCCATATTCTGTTTAAAGAAACAGTATTAAAAAAGCAGTATAAAAAACAATATAAAAACTAAAACATAAACGCCGTTACCAAACAGCATTAAACAGATCAGCGAAGCCTATCCCTGTATAGCTGTATGAGCTGACCAGAGCGATTATCTCACAACACTATATAATAATATAAAAATTGCAAACAAAACAGAATACAACATAAACATAAACAAACCATGTTCCGGTTTAAAAATGCATCTAAAGCGTGATCTCCAACTTGTTCTAAAGTCGCTACTAGTCACAATTAATCCCTAGAACAATATTACAAAAATACAAATGTACTATACATAAAACTATCCTGCGATCAAAATTGTTCCAGGATATATAGGTGGTGCAGTGGGACGGACAATGGTCCAAATGTTAAAAGCAGCTTACTCACCTATACTGTGTACAAACATGAGGGGTGGTGAATCATATAACTGTCAGCCTATTCACAAAAGCGACTCTCTGCTGACACAATACCATCAACTTCCATGTACATCCAAACTTCATTGTCTACGCTAATGCTAAGTAAACCAAACAACTCAACTACAACATCAGGATAAAGCATTGAAGTGTAAAATAGAAGCAGCATCTATTTGTTAGGGGAACGAAAGAAATCCAAGGCAGGGAAACAGGCCACCAGAGTAAAAGGCAAAAGCAATGAGGCTTGACCACCAAAATAGCGTAGAATCAATTTAATTTCCGCTTTCGTCAGAAGACTTCATCAGAATACACATCACAAAAAACAAGCATCCTTAAATAACACTTCAATTAATCAATTAACCAGTAAAAAAGCATTAATTAAAATATGTCCAACAACATTAAAGTGCAAATACATATTATTTGAACAAGGAAGCAATGTTATTTTTATTAATGCTTAACTTGCCATTCTTTAAAAAACATTTAATGTTAATGGTCCCATTTAAACCAGGGTATCTGTCAGATTTTAATCGGACCTGCCACAATGTTGCCCCTGGCAAAAAACATTAACATTTAGCATTAATAAAAATAACATTGCTTCCTTGTTCAAATAATATGTATTTGCACTTTAATGTTGTTGGACATATTTTAATTAATGCTTTTTTACTGGTTAATTGATTAATTGAAGTGTTATTTAAGGATGCTTGTTTTTTGTGATGTGTATTCTGATGAAGTCTTCTGACGAAAGCGGAAATTAAATTGATTCTACGCTATTTTGGTGGTCAAGCCTCATTGCTTTTGCCTTTTACTCTGGTGGTCTGTTTCCCTGCCTTGGATTTCTTTGGTTTATTTAGTTGTGGTGTTTCGTTTGGTTGTTAGGGGAACGCTCTACCTCCACGGACATGCGCCCATGGAACAAACCCTGTCAGAAAACCATTGAGCCCTGCTAGGGTACAAAAGTCATTTGCCTAAGCTTATCACTGTCCAGGCGATAAGAGCACATTACTGACTGATACACCGCATGTGTACTCTGACCAGTAAGGGTTATGCAACATATTATAACACAAACCAAATTGAAACCCTAAATGGGAATGCCCCTTCATATAAAATTAGGTTGGACGGGGAAAGCAGTGTTTCTACACGCAAAATTTTTTAGGAAGCTACATCAAGTACAGAATGCAGAAAATGCAAATTGAATACAACAAAAAAATCAGAATTGATATAGAAAGTGATAGAAATGAGCTGATACACTCCAAAAAATATATATATATAAAATAACAAAGGTCGATTAACTACCATGTATGGAATATTTCTGGAACATCATATATTGAAACTCCCATGTGATGCATATAATAACTAAGTTGGTTAATATATATATAAAATAACAAAGGTCGATTAACTACCATGCATGGAACATTTCTGGAACATCATGTATTGAAACTCCCATGTGATGCATATAATAACTAAGTTGGATGCATGCAGAACCAAGGGATTTTTAATTGAAAAGGAATCATCAGCCAGAGTAAAGCAATCTTCGCCTCTGTCAAAACTAGATACTGAGAATGCCATGCAGAGCAATGTATGACTGCTTTCAATGTCATAATCCTCAAAGGACATGCGATCTGCTATATAGCCTGAACAAATGTAAAAACAACATACAAAAAGTCAGGCAGAAGGCTAGATCTAACTATAGTACTAAAATAAGGAGTGGAGGTATAGGGCCAGCAACTGTAATACAATTGTGGCCAGAAAAACGACCATCAGATTCAATAAAGTCATAAAACACATTATGTCAAAATCAAAAGCAGAAAAAAAGAAAAGAAAAAACTAAGACTAAAATACTAATGACTTTTGAGATGTGAATGAGAATGAGAACCTTTACATGCTATTTGTGACTTGACATGCACAGAAAATGTCTGTTATGGAAATGGTCTAGAGGTGTGTGAGATAATAGCATGAAATCCCAGGACCTACTTTTGTTACTGAACCTGGGGAAGTGGGGCAGTCTACAGTCTCCAATACATCTCATTTCCGGCTAATCCCATGCGCTGCATGATGTGGTCAATCCTTGGGATGTGAAGCAGGATTATGCACTTCAGTGTCCATCTCACAATGTAAGAGTCCAAACCTACCAGTTAAAGTGGGAGCAGTGGGTCTTTTCTCAGACAGGGGCATGCCAAAGACAGACCAGGACACAGAACATCTCTGACAACATGAAGTGGATGAAGTGAGATGGAAGTGGTCTTCCTATGTTAAATGTGTACTCTGATACTAGCACAAATGATAACTATGTCATGGTAATATCTTACACAACTGCACTTTACTCGTAACTGTAAATATCCCACTTCGCATTGTTGCAGTATTCATTACTCCTGGGATATCCTGCCGAGGATAGCTGAATTTCTGACCAGCATATCAAAACCTTTACATCTTCTGGCATACTGCTCAACTGTACAGATTTTCACAGAATGCCCAGATTTTCGCCTCATATTTTTGGTCCGTTTCTCATAAACTCTGTGGTTTTCTGCTAAATCATTGAAGACTAAAGTCACTAAATAATATCAAATAATGACAGACATTTGAGCTTCAGACTTTATATCCTTTGTAAAATACATAATTATACAAAATCTGTTATTCTAGCAACTTTCTAAGTTTATAGGAGCAATGTTTAAATTCTGTCTCTATTTTTGGGCCTTTATTCCCCCATTCTTTCCAGCTTTGTCCAGATGTCTTGCACTGAGAGGTTGAACGGTACGTTCCAGGTAATCTATGCCATGCACGTGTCCTACGTGCAATGCTTAAGGTACATATGCAACATATGACCACCTAATCATCAGAATTGAAGTGCCCCAGAAGAACTACACCAACCAGGAAGGGAAGAAGGAGAAGATAAAAGACCCCTCAACCAGAATGTAAACAATCGAAGTAACAGGGGGAAGGAGGGAGGGCCAGAAGGAGGGAGAGCCAGAACACTGCAACAGAGAGAAGCAGGACATTTACTGTTTTGGTAAGATCTTACACAACGGTACTATGTCCTTCCTTATCACTGTTGCAGCATTCTTTACTCCTGGGAGGGTACAAAAGCTACTATAAAGTATGGGAGGAGGAAGCCACAAAAGAGCCCTCCAAAAACCCACGAAGGACAGCCCTGGCAAAGCCTGCCCTGCTCCTAGAAATGGCATTCAAGTTGTAATGTATGGTTAAAGTGTGAAGAGAAAACCAAGTAGCAGCTTCCAATATGGATCTAGCATTCGTATCCTTGAAAAAAAGCACCATAAGAAGCCACTGCCTTGTAGAATGAGCATGAACAGAAGGGGAAACCTGCTTGCCATGAAAAGAATAGCAAAAAGAAATGGCCTTAGAAACCCAGGAGGAGGACAGTTTGCTTATATGCCACCAAATGAGAAGTTATGTACTTACCATAACGTTCCATGTTAGTTGTCTTCTTCTCGCCTTCTTTCTTGCTAGATGGGTTCAGAGCCGAACCTCAGCTCCGACTCGGCCTATTACTAAAGCTTGAGAGCTATTTTTACCGGCTCAAGGCTATCCTATGTCCCATAATACTAGGTGTGATATACCCAGATCTCGTTTGATAGCTAACACTATGGACATACATGTCCCCACCATGACTGAGAATATATATATATACATATATGTATATATATATCTACCTCTATCCATCTAGATATACAAAACTCTTATAAGAGCTACCAGGAAAAAGAAAGAGGTAGCTAAGGAGATAACTCTCATGATAACACATCTCAGAAGATACTCTCAGTCTTGCCAGGCTAGGGGGATGGAGGGTGGGACGCAAGAAAGAAGGCGTGAAGAAGACAACTAACATGCAAAGTTATGGTAAGTACATAACTTCTCAATGTTAAGTTGTCAATCTCACCTTCATTCTTGATGGATGGGACAGCATCCCTAGCACCTTAGTCCTGGGTGGCTCAATGGAACAAACACTTGAGTACAGTGGAACCAAAATCAGCCCGACTTCTAGAGGTCATGTCCAGCTTGTAATGAGAAATAAAGGTATGAGGAGAGGCCCATGTGGCCGCTGCACAAATGGAGTTCATTGGCAATCTTGCCTGAAAGGCTACTGAAGAAGCTAATGCTCTGGTTGAATGAGCTCTGGGCTTAATAGGGAGCTCTTTATGCCTCAATTGGTAAATCAACATGATGACAGAGGTCAACCACCTGGACAAGGTTACTTTGGGAACTGGCAGGCCTTGTTTCCCTTCCATGTAAGACAGGAAGAGCTGTTCTGATTTCCTCGTCTGCTTGGTTCTATCCAGGAAGAAACGTAATTGACGGTGAACGTCTAGACAATGTAACTTCCGTTCAGACCTATTGGTATAAAGTGAGAGAAAACAGGAAGATCGATGGTCTGATTCAGATTTTTTTCAGAGAGTACTTTGGGTAAAAAGGACGGATAAGTCCTAAGTGACACTATCTTTGTGAAAAACAAGGTAAGGAGGGCGAACACAAAGGGCTTGAAGTTCTGATACCCTTCTTGCTGAAGTGATGGCTACTAAAAATAGAGTTTTCCAAGAGAGCAACTTTAATGAACAGGAAGCCGCAGGTTCAAAGGGAGGGAAATTAAAGACGACAGCACCAAATTTAGGTCCCATGGTGGGGGAGGATCTTTTACCGGGGGCCTAAGTAAGAGGGTTCCTTTTAGAAAGGCTTTACAAAGTTTGTGTGACATAATGCTGGTCTCTGACAATCCAACATGAAAATTCGCAATGGCTGCCAACTGAACTCTGATGGTGGCTGAAGAAGATCCCATTTGAAAAAGTTCTGCCAAAAACTCTAAGACTGTATGGACAGGGGCTGTAAAAGGGTCAACTTGTTTCTCCCCTGCCCAAACAGAGAAACTCTTCCATTTGCTAGCATAAGTCTTTCTGGTAGTAGACTTGTGCGTAGCGAGGATGATGTCACGAACTGAATGAGAGATTGAGGGAAGCCTGGCTAGAGATGGAAGTGGAGCAACCAAGCTGTGAGGTTGAGGGATTGGAGAGACTGATGCAGCCCGCCCGACTGATGTGTCAGAAGATCTGGTGCTGGGTCCAGATGCCAGGGTTGGTCTAGTAGATGACGTTGCAGGAACGGGAACCAAATTTGTCGAGGCCAGTAAGGGGCAACAAGGATCATTCTGGATCTCAAAACAGTTTCTTTCTGGATTAGCTGAGTAATTAAGGGAAAGGGGGAAAGGCATACAGAAGACCCCGGGGCCAATCGTGGACTACAGCATCTCTGGGGGGAAGACCTGGGAGAGGGAAGAGGGTGAAGAAGTCTGGGCACTTGCTGTTTTGAAGGGTTGCAAAAAGATCGCAGCAAGGCTGACCCCACCTCCTGAAGATTTTTTCCGCTACTAGCTGGTTGAGAGACCACTCGTGGGGCATGAGAATGGCTCTGCTCAGCCTGTCCGCTATGACATTGGACTTCCCGGGGATATGCGTTGCTACCAGAAACCATTGAGAAGAGATCACCCACTGCCACAGTCTGAGTGCTTCTGGACATAGGGGGTAGGACCTGGTTCCACCCTGCTTGTTGTTGTACCACACTACAGACATATTGTCTGTCTGAATTGCAATAGTTCCGGTGGGTAGAGAGTCTTGAAGGGCCTGCAACGCTAAAAGCACTGCTCTCATTTCCAAGACATTTATGTGCAGGTGGCTTTTGAAAGGCTACCATGTGCCCTGGACTGTCCTGCACTGAAAATGCCCCCCCCCACCCGATCAGGGAGGCATCCGTTGTCACAGTAGCCACAGGAGGAGGAAGGACAAAGGGTCTGCCCTGAAGAACCTGAGGGGAGACCATCCACCACGAAAGGTGTCTTTTGCATGACTGAGTAATTAGAATGCTGTGTAGCATTGGAAGCTGTTGAAAGGACCACTGGGAAAACAGCATCCATTGCAGGATCCGCATGTGAAAGCGAGCTAGGGGGAGTAATGTGATAGCTGCTGCCATGAGACCTAGGGTTTTTAGTACGAATCTGGCCTGGACTCTGCTCTCTTGTAGTAGGATTTGAACATGACCTCGAATGTCTGAAATCCTTTGTACAGGCAGTTTTGCTAACAGTCCCACATTGTTTAAAACGGTGCCTATGAAGGTAATAGACTGACAAGGTGACAAGGCAGACTTTTCGGAGTTTATAGAGATACCTAGCTCGTTGCAAATTTGGAGAGTATAATCTCTGGAATGAAGTAGCTGATGCTTGGTGGTGGCAGTAAGGATCCAGTCGTCTAAGTATGGAAACACCTGGAATCCTTTTCGTCTCAGGTGAGCCGCAACCACTGCCATGCATTTGGTAAACACCCTGGGGGCTGTGGTGAGGCCAAAGGGCAGGGCTCTGAATTGGTAGTGACTGGCTCCCAGCCAGAAGCGGAGAAACCTCCTGGAGCGCCTGTTCATTTTGATATGATAGTACGCATCCTGAAGGCCTATAGAGCACATCCAATTGTCCCGACCCAGGAAGGGTAGAATGGACTGAAGCGTGACCATCCGGAATTTCGTTCTTTAAACAGACTTGTTCAGTCTGCTGAGATCCAAAATAGGTCTCCAGTCCCCTGTTTTTTTTGGTACCAAAAAGAACTTGGAGTAGACTCCGGATCCTTGCTGGTGTGCTGGGACTGGCTGGATGGCTCTTTTTTGTAGCAGCTTTGAAATTTCTAGTGCTGCTTGATACCTCAGACCGGGTGGAACGTCTGGAAGGGGCCCTTTTGGCAGTTGTGGGGTATGAATAAAGGGAATTTTGTAACCCTCGGATATGATCGACCATACCCAAATGTCTTGCGTGAGGGCATGCCAGGCTTCTGGGTACAGTGATAGTCTTCCCCCGACTGCCTCCGAAGGTGGACAGTTGGGCAGCTCCTCAGGGGTGCTGGAAGGGTTTGTCAGAGAAGGATTCTCTGCTACCCTGATACTGCGAACCCCCCCCCGCCCCTCGGGTGGCATCTATTATTGTTCCCTCCTCTGCCTCTAGAGGGAAGCTCACCACGTGCGTCAGGCAGTACTCCCTGAGGTTTGCGGAACCACATTTTCCCACCTTTCTGACCCTTAGGGTATGGTCTAGAAGGGGTAGAAAAACGGACTCCTACGGCAGAGAGAGTCTTGCCTTCCTGCTCGCACCTGGTCAATGTATCCTTCACTTGAGGTCCACACAAAGCAGAACCATCAAAGGGGGTGTTAGTGAAGGACGCCTTGAAGGGGTCAGCAAAGTTGCAAAGCTGCATCCCGGCGCGTCTCCTTAGAGCGACGCCCGTGCCTGCAGCCCTACTTGCTCCATCGGCTGCATAGGAAATGAGCCACATGGAGGAGTTTACAATAGAGTTTAGGGTCCCCAGCTGGGAGTTGATCTTTTCCTGAGACCCCGCAGCTGATGGGTCCTGTAAGGTATCACCCAGTTCCTTGAGAAGGTCTCGCTGGAGACGGGTAAAATGGCACAAATAATTCAGCGAACGCACAGCAAAGGTCGCGGAGGAAAACATCCGCTTCCCATACCTGTCCATAGTCCTAGATTCCTTATTAGGAGGATGGATAGGTACTGAAGGGTCAGCCAACTCCTTTTTAGTGGCCGCCGCCACCACCATGGCATCAACAGGGACTCCCTTAGTTAGAAACTGCTTGTCAGAAGCGGCTGTAATAAATTTTGTAGGCCTCCAGGGAGTTGGTTCCATGGTATCCGGAGCCGTCCACGCCTTTCGAGTCACCACATCCATGAGCGGGTCAAAAGACAGAAACACCCAGGAGGTGGAAGGGCGAGAACCGAACACATCCAGGTACACAGACTCGTCCTCAGAAGGGTTAAGGGCAGACCAGTTTCCCCTCTGCTTAAGAATCTCCAGGATGTCAGAAAATGAGACATCCTCAGAGGGGGACCTTGGGGACCCTTCCGAGTCATCCAAGTCAGTGTCCGATGTGACTGACTCAGGGGAGTCTATATGCTTCCTCTTGCATTTTCTCTTTCAAGGGGGCTCCCCTGAAGGATCAGGGAAGGCCTCAGAAGAGGAGGATACGCCCAATGGGGCTACCTGTAGCGTCAGTTCTCCACGCTCGGGATCGAGAGAGCGGGTAGAGACTGAAGCAGGCACCATAGAGGGAGGAGCCGAAGGAGCCGACCGTGGAGCAGGCACAGGGGCAGCACACTCCTCATGACGTCAAAGGCGCCCCTAACAGGCAGGGAAGGGGGTCCCCGCTCCGAAGAGACAAGGACTCCTCCAGGCACTGAGAGGGATGGCTCCGAGGCTGATGTCGGGGCCGAACTCTCCTGCGCCGAAGCTCCAAGAGGGAGAACGGGATCGGACAAGGGTCCGATGCCACTCGCTCCCTCGAAGCAGACGAGAGAGTCCCGGCACCCGGATCCCTCCAAGGATAGAACATAGGAAGAGATCGGAGCCGACGAGGGAGCCGAAAGGGGTGGTGTCGGCTCCGACGGTCCCGACCCCTACGATCTCCAGCTCTGAACTCACAGGAAGAGTCGGAGGAGGAATCGAAGAGGGAGTAGTTAAAGCCACTGCCTGATGAGGGGGGCTATGCAACATTTGGGCCAGTGCCTGCGACTTAAGTAGTCTGCTAACCACCCTCTCGAGGTCATGGTCCGACAGCCTGGAAGACCGAGAGGAGTGGGACCTGTGACTCCGCTCCGATAACAATGGAGACTTCGGAGCAGAGTGGACCAATTCCAGGGAAGGAGACCTGGAATGCTTCTTGCTCGAAGACGGCTCCGACAGCAGGAGTTGGAGCCGACTGACGCCTAGAATCATCGGTTCCGGCCGGAACCGATGCAGTGGTAGTAGTAGCACTGCTCGGCGACGGCTCCGAACATGGAGCCGCTGTTTGGTGGGCTTAGAAGGTTTACCCGACGAAGGCTTAGCCAGGGAACCTTCAGGCTTTAACAAGCCTCTCAAAATAAGTTTATTCCTGCGTTCCTGCAGGACTCTTGGACTGAACACATGGCAGACAGAACAAGAGTCCTGCAGGTGCAGAGGGCCCAAGCAATATACACAAGAAGTGTGACCGTCTGTCAGAGACATCTTCTGACAGCACGAGTCACACTTCTTGAAGCCCGAGACCTTAGTGTCTTTAGACATCCTGAAAAAGGGATGACTGTCTAGTCACAATCAGTCAAACACACACACAAAAAAAGTTGTAACAGACTAGGAAAAAAATATATCAAAACCCCACACTTTTTAATACAATCTAACAAGGCACAAACACACACAAATAAGAATGGAAGGGGATTGGCCAAGGGCCTAACTATTAGGTGAGGGGAAAAAACAGCATCAAAAACTACCTAAGAGGGAATCCTAACTGGGATCTAAAGGTAGTAACTAAAAAACACTATCGCTAATATTTTAACCCCAAAAAGCTGACTAAAAACCAAGAAAAATATTAATACAACCTGAGCCGGCAAAAAGACGCAACCTCGTAGCTGAAGCGGCAAACGAGATCTGGGTATATCACGCCTAGCAATATGGGACATAGGATAGCCTCGAGCCGGTAAAAATAGCTCTCGAGCTTTAGTAATAGGCTTAGTCGGAGCCGAGATTCGGCTCTGAACCCATCCAGCAAGAATGAAGGCGAGATTGACAACTTAACATCCAAATTTCCTGACATGAAAGGAAAGAAAAGCTGCTCAGATTTCCTGGTAGGTTTTGTCTTGTCCAAGTAATACCAGAGTTGTCTGTGTAAATCCAAGGTGTAAAGAACCCTTGCACTAGGATTCTGAGGAAAAAGATGACTAGACTGAGTCACAGGCAATCATTAACCACCTTGGGTATAAAAGTAGGACTGGTATGAAGAAACATGACTGTAAAAAAAAAAAAAAACAAAATAGTTGGAAACACCATGATTGTTTAAAGTTCAGATTCCAAGTACAACGTTAAAGGGAGGATGAAACTGCAAGTTAAAAAGGCCCTGGATCAAATTCTAAACAAAATAAAGGTCCCAAGAAGGAGGGATACACTTTTCTGGAGGCCATATATGAAGGACGCCTTTTAAAAATTGTTTGACTTCAAAATTGGAAGCCAAAGGTAGTATAGACAAACAAATGGAATGGCTGACAAATAAAATTTACCAGATGATTATGCCAAACCAGAACTGAGCAACTCACACAAAGTACTATAGAAACACCCACAGAGAAAGGGTCCAGGTCATGCTTGAGACACCAAATAGAAAATCTCTTCCATTTAGTCACATATGATTTTCTAGTAGTTGGTTTTCTGACCTCCTGCAAAACCTGAAGTACATCCTCAGAAAAATGGTACCAAAAAATAATCAAAACCCCATCACTCAAACTGTCAATTAAAGGGTGGACAAGTGAAGGTGAATGAGGGATCACTTGTCTTGTGAGAGAAGATTCATCCTGTGAAGTAGCTTGTGATGATTGCCCCTGGTCAGATGAAGGGGAAACTAGTGCTGTCTGGGCCAAAATGTAGTCACCAGCAAAGCAGAGGAGGACAAAAATAGACAAACAAACATTTCCCGAAGACAGGGTGAATAGGAATACAAAGGTAAGCATCCTTCAAATTCAGGGATACCAGAAAGGCTTAAGGAAGCAACAGAGGAAAAAGTGTCAGAAGACAACATCCTAAATAAGGAACCTTGAGAAAGGTCCTAAGATAAAACAAGTTTAAAATAGGCCTCCAGAGCCCCGCCTTCCTGGGAACCAGAAACATCCTGGAATAAAAATCTTATTTTATTTATTTTAACATTTGTTTACCAAGAAAGCCTGACTTGGAACAAAGTCAGTTCTCAGTGGAGGCCCGGAGAGAAATGCTCCAGATGCAGGTCTTTGTAATGTGGAAGGAAATAGGAGTACCTGGGGAAAACCCAAATGAATGCAGGGAGGACATGCAAACTCTGCATAGAAGGTGCTCCAGACAAGACAAGAAAGCAGGTTGCTTGGTTCCCTGTACCAACAGATCCTGCAGAACCAAAAGAAAATGGGGGAGCTTACTTGCAGGATGTTGTGTCAGGCCTGAGAATGGAGGAAGGAACTTTTAAGCCATAAAATAACCACTTTGGATAATAGAAAGTACCCAAGTGTTAGTGGTTATCTGTTGCCAAACAGGAAAAAAAATAGTCACCCAGAAGGACAGAGGAATCTGGCCAAGTTGAAGGAATGGCTAAATGTCAAACAGAAGCAACTTTGTCAGGGAAGGAGGCTTTTGACTCTTAGCACCCTGAGAAGTCTTGTCTGGAAAAACTTTTCGAAGCCCTCTTGCCCCAAGAAGGCTGTTCAGGCTGCCTAAGAACAAAGAAGGCTTAGAAGGATAATTCTTCTGAAACTTAGGAACAGAAGAGACAAAGATTTGCTTCAAATCCTGCATAACCTTACACTTATCCTGAAGGGTCTTAAACAATTCAGCCACTGCTATGCCAAAGAGATACTGGTTGTCTAAGGGAGAATCCAATAATCTGGCATTGATGTCTTCAAGAGCCTGGAGGTACAACCAAGAACACCTCCTCATAACAGATTCAGATGCAGCTGTACCTACAGGAGGCATCAGCAGTATCTTAAGCTACACTTAATCAGGCAAATCAGCCAGAATGCCCCCAAACTGGGAGAGAAGAGCCAGGCCATATACAGATATTATGGGTCTGGTATTTAGTGGCCTTGAAGGCTAAGGTAGCAGAGGCATATACTTTTTTAAGATACCTGTTCATGGCATGGCTGTCCTTATCAGAAGGTAAAAGCTTAGGAGAAGACAGCAACTTGGAAGGTTTATCAGTGGCTACAGAAATAACAGCAGGACCAGAGGAAGGGCTTTTATGTGAAAACTGTTGATCTTCAGGAACTTTATGCAACCTGTCTGGTTACTTAGGGGCAACAAGATCAGAGTCAGGGAGCATGAGAAGTTGCAGTGAAAGGATTCAGGATGGCATCCAGCATTGGAGGAACTGCAGAACTCCCAAGGAGAATTTATTTGCAAGAGTTCATGGTGTCTTTCTTTGAATATCAGAAACCTGAGAACAGTCCCACTTAAGTGTTCCATCATATGATCCACTGTATCCCCAAAGGACGATTCCTTCTTAGAAAAGTCAGAAGAAAGTGAATCCTCTTCCTCTGACCCCAGTGTGGAGGGAGAGTGGATCTGAGAGGAGTAAGCAAATAACTCCTAACCAGAGACCAACTCTTCAGCAGGGGAATCAGAGTCTCTAAGGTCATACCTCTCAACCTCTAGGCTCAAGAAATCTGGACAAAGCCAAAAATAATGGGGGGACAAATTTAAAAAATTGCTCCTATAAACTTAGAAAGTTGCTAGAATAACAAGTTTTGAATTGTTTTGCATTTTCTGAAGGATATGAAGTCTGAAACTCATATCTGTCATTATTTACTATTATTTAGTGACTTCAAACCTCAATACATTGCCAAAAAACAACAAATTTTATGAGAAACAAAAATATGAGGTAAAAATCTGGCCAGTTAAGCGGTATGCCTAAGGTGTTTGGAAGGAGTGGAAAATCAAAGCACAAAAGCAGGAACAGATCATCTTTGAAGGGGGCTTAACTGACCTAAAAGCACTGAAAAGCCGGAGTAAAATCCTGCAATTCTTTTTGCGAATCCTTAGCCACAGGGGTCATGTGCTTAGTTTTCTGTTTCTATTTTAAAGGAACATCATCTTTAACAAATCTAGAAGGTTCAGACCCCTGCCTAGGTTCAATGAGGGTTCAAGCACCTCTTCCCTGATAAGTATATGGGGAATCCCTCTAGGCCACTCCAAGATAATCAGCTGTGGTTCCCCCTCCACATCTGCACCAGATGTAGGCACAGCCTCAGTGGACATGCAAGTAGGCAGCTCAATGTCAGTCTCCAATTGGGTCAAGGCAGAGGGAGCTGACAGATCCTTAGGTTCTTTATCCAACCAGCTGGACAAATCCAGTGAAGGATGGCCAGCAGACAGTTTGCACCATTCTGGCTTTTTAAGCAGAGGATGTACATCAGAGTGGTCAGATTTGGCCATGGTACCCTAAGCCAAAAGCTTCAACCACTGGTTCTCCAACAAAATGGAAAGAGATTACAGACAACTGCAGAGTGTCTTAGGGACAAACACCCAAAATCTCACACAGAGTATGGTCATGGGTAGCACCCAAACAAAAAAGGCACTGTTTGTATCTATCTCTATAGGGAATCCATCTCCCTCACTCACATTTTCCCTTTTTGGACAAGATGTAAACGAAGGTAATAGTTAGAAAAAAGAAAAGAAGAGACGCCAAATAGGGCACTTATCTGCAGAAGGCACAGTAATGGAACCAACCTGATAAATAGCTTGCAGACCAAATTCAAATGTAGCACTCAGACTGGTGGCAAAGAAGTTCTGAGGACTAGGTGCTCATACGTTACATATTCTCCTTATACACTGCATGTAGAACATATGTCTGATATACAGTGTCCAGAAGATAAAAATTATTTGGTATGCTGGATGGATGTTTGGCTATCCTCTGCAAGATATCCCAGGAGTGAAGGATACTGCAAAGGTGATAAGGAAGGACATCAACTGTGACATAAAATTAATAGTTATGTTACAGGTATTCAGGATGTACACATGCCAGCATGCCCTATACACACAATGGTACAGCAGTAATCACTGTGAACAAGTTTATCTGTGCATGTATATGACATGCCACAGTGCATACATTTTCTACCTGATGCAATCATGTTTTTAGCATTTGGCACACAATGTGTGCCATCCTCCCACATGCAGCTGTTATGTCTCTTCACCAACTTCCTTGAAGCCATCTTTGTCATCATTCTGCTGGTGTTCATGTCCAGGTGCATGCAGCTGAGAGAATAGATCTCGTATACCCTTGCCTGGATGGCCACCATGCTTAGAGGTTATTGTATTGTGCTGCAATGTGCAAGCAACAACAATATCAGCTGTTTCCATATCTGTGTACTAGACAGCACCCCAAGATACATCCGGAAGAGACTTCAGCAAACCTAAAACATGCTGAGTCACATTAGAGGTCAATTTGTGTGCTTCACTGTACAATTCTTCTGTAGGCAAATGATGACTGGGTATTAGTGTTATTACCCAAGCCTCCAAGAAGGGTAACCACTATCACCTGGATGACATAATTAAATGCATGTACTTTGAGTCACAATTTATAGTTCTATTTTACTTTGCTTAGTATGTGATGCTACATCTACTCGATACCCAATCTGCCTACTGCAGGACAGGTGTCTCAGATCACATTCTGTCCAGATATGTCAGTTAAGCACAATGCCAGAATGCATTGTTAACAGCCACACTATACCATCTGCTTCACACACAAGCTGGCAGTTTAGTGAATGCTGTCCCTGTTGTTTCACATACTTGTTTCTGTCTTCATGGGTGGTGGTTTAATCGCTAATTGGATGCAAATAATAGAATCAAGTACTTGAGGGAGAGGTACGATTTCACAGTAAAATTCCATGCCTGCACGGCACTCAGCTGCTGTCCTGGGAAATTTTAAAGTACTCCTATCCGCATAACAGCCAATAAAACTGCAGTCTGGGACACTTGTACAAGATCAACCATGTGGCACACGGCAAAGTCAATGATGCAAGTACACTCAGCAGCAACCAACCTTTTATCAATAATAAAAATGAGTTGTCC